>NC_086002.1:17709394-18021894 GCF_030014385.1 Trichomycterus rosablanca | reverse complement strand
CGAGCGAAACGAAGTTTATGTTAATGCTTAAACGTTAACTTTTTTTTATCAGTATTAATAATGCGGTAATGTGTCTTAGATTTTGAAAATGTATGTGACAGAACTTCTCTTTTAAAATCCGTAATAAATGGTAGTTTTTTTTAAAACGTTACTATTGTAAAACAAGCTAACGCTTGTGAAAATAGACTTTATATATATGAGATAACTTCATTAGTTAAATAATATTATAATTCTTTAGACGGTGTTGGTCAGTTTTCTCATTCTAAAAGCCTTTATGGAGTCTCACTGTAAATTCCTATGGTTTATTTTACTTTACAAATAACTTTTTTTTTAAACTGTTTAGACGTTTTTTTCATCTAGTGCCATTGTTTGGCCTCTTGAGTGCTGTTCCAAAGGTTGTGCAATTGTGGTGAGTACATTTTTTTTTCATTTTGAACAAAATCTTATTTTAATGTAAATGTAATGATTTAACACTTAAAAGTATATGTTTGAAATTTATATAAACAGACCACAAATGTGTTTCTCTAAATTGAAATGTGGATTAGATGTTAGATTTACTTGATTTCTATGAAGTAGTTAGTTAAAAAAAAATAAAGTTTAAAATTATTTTAAATGAAATAATACAATTTATTTTGTACTTTATAGGTATCCTCCAACTTTGCTCTGAGTGCTGTGTCAAAGGCTCTTTAGTGGTGAGCATTATTATTCAAATGCATTTGTTGGTTTACTTGTTCCACAGCATGACTGATGCTATTCATCTTAAAAAATGTGCTAAAAGAATTGCAAGAATATAGATAATTTCTATTTTTTTAGATGCACATCATTGTTATGAACTTTTTTCCAACAGCCCTGAAGTGAGTCTTACTTTCTTTAAGGTTCTAATGTTCATTTTTTTGTTGAAACTGATTTAGATGGGTGTCACTAATATAGTTAAACCTAATTATTCTAAATATTAACACTCCTCAGTACAACACAAATTAAACAGCACCACAAACTACAGCACCTAAAGTTGCTGTGAATGTTAATTAACACTTCCATTAAACACAGGTGACTAAAAATGACAACCATTATGATGGTGGGATTTATTGGATGGCTGTTGAATTACACTACAGTGGTTTTGGTTTTAAAGGTGGCATCTAAATGTATGCTTTTGAGTGGTAGAGAATAGTGGTATGCAGCATTTAATTATTTTGTGAGGCAAGACTTATTTTGTAAATAACCTGACCTTACCATAGTTTGTCTCTCTTTCTCTAGTAAATGTGGCAGTGTAAAGGGTGTTCAGTAGCTGTTGGAAGTAGGTTACAACTACTTAACCATTACAAACTTAAACACCCACATTTTGGACGCACCATACGCTATCCATGTACATATTCTAAATGTCCATGTACATTTAAGACATGGAATGCTTTAATCGTACATCAAAGTAGGGTGCATTCCACACATGATAATCAGACACATAAAGAGTTGTCTATATTTAGCTGTCACTTATGTGCATGCAAGAATTTAGCTAATGAAAGGGAGTTTTTTATACACATCAACACGCATCTAAAGAGAAATGAAAACGTCAGCTGCATGTTTGCTGGCTGTAGTTTTCAAACCAGTATTTATGGAACCTTTAAAGCTCATAAGAGTCGCCGACACACACCTCACAAGTTAACTGACTTCTTACCAGGTATTGTGAAAACAACTACACTAACAGCTCCATCATTAGATAATTTTTTTACTGATAGTCAGGATTGCGAGCGTGTGAAAGAGGGAGTTTCTGATACATCTCTTGATTTAAGCAATGAACATGAGGCACTTCCAAGTGTAATTGAGCAGCAGCTTGCAGCAGCCTTACTGAAGTTGGAATATTTAGTCCATGTGCCAGGTACAGCTATTGATGAATTTTTACAAGAACTTTACTTGATAAACTCTGCATCAGTTCCACTATCAAAAGATGCTGTAAGGGATATCTTTCAGCATCACAACCTACATGTTGATGAATTTGTAGTTACAGAAATCACCACAGCGGTTTGCTCATCTAACCCTGTTCCAAAAGCAATTGAAAAAGGTGGCCCTCTAAGCACTTCGTATCGACGCAAACAGTACTACAAGGAAAAATTCAATGTTGTGGAACCAATTACTTACATACTTGATCATAAAAAAAAACACACTTTTCAGTATGTTCCACTGTTAAAATCTTTGCAGCAAATTTTAAATAGAAAAGACATTCTTGATAGGATTATTCAAAATCATAGAGAACAGCAGGACATCGAACTTGACCCATCTTATGAATTCAGGTCACCTGAAGATGGTTTACATTTTAAGGAAAACAGCTTCCTGAATGCAGATGAGTTGCGAATATCACTGCGTCTCTATATTGATGATTTTGAGACCTGCAACCCCCTAGGCACTTCCCGGAAAAAACACAAGCTTTGTGGTATTTACTGGATTTTAGGTAATTTGCCACCAGGCTCCCACTCGTCGTTGTCGTCTATTTATCTTGCAGTACTTTGTAAGAGTGGTTTTGTAAAAACTTACGGTTATGACAAAGTTTTGGAACCTCTTCTTCAAGATCTAAAAACTCTTGAGGACCATGGTGTGTATGTGCCTTTGTTTGGCAGGTCTCTTAAAGGTACAGTGTTGTGTATTGTGGCTGATAACTTGGGAGCTCACAGTATTGCTGGATTCATAGAAAGTTTTTCTGGTGATTTCTTTTGTCGGTTTTGCACAGGAAGGAGTTGTGATATTAGGAATCATTGTGTTGCATCTGGTGCTTTCAGGCTGAGAACTAAAGAGGACCATGCAGAACATGTAAAAACAGCTTGTGAGATCAATGCACATTGCTTTGGAGTTAAAAGGGAGTGTGTTTTTACCAAAAATCTGTCTCATTTTCATGTTGTCTCCGGTTTCCCTCCTGACATTGCTCATGACTTATTTGAGGGCATTGTGCCTGTTGAGCTGGCGTACTGCTTGGCATCAATGATTTCAAAAAAGTTATTTACATTGGATCACTTGAATAAAGCTATATTGGCTTTTCCCTATAAATGGTCAGACAAAACGAATAAGCCACACATTGTACCACAGAGTGTCTTGGTTCGTAAAACTATTGGCGGCAACGCTCATGAAAATTGGAGCCTACTGAGGCTGCTTCCATTTGTGATTGGGCATCTTGTGCCAGAAAATGAGCCAGCGTGGCTTGTGTTGATGGATTTGAAAGATATTGTTGAGTTAGTTGTTGCTCCCGTGCATACTGATGAATCCATCTCATTCCTTGACAGCAAAATTGTTGACCACAGACAGAGGTACCAAGAGCTGTTCCCTGATGTCCGAATTCTACCGAAGCACCACTATCTTGAGCACTATCCTCAGATGATAAGATGTTTTGGACCAGTAGTTGCAGTTTGGACAATGCGATTTGAAGCCAAGCATGGCTTCTTTAAGAACATTGTGCAACACACCAGGTGCTTTAAGAATATACCTCTTACTTTGGCTTCAAAACATCAAATGATGATTGCTTTTCACATAAACTCGCCATCCTATGGTACATCTAGCCTAAATGTATCTAATGTATCCACAGTTCCAGTTGATGTACTGAAGGAGGAAGTGGCTGAGGCTATTAGGCTAAAATGCCCTAGCATGTCTGAAGTTCATCTTGCCAAGAATGCATCAAGTAGTGGCATAGCCTACAGTAATGGCATGATAGTTGTCCATGGATCAGCAGGTGGATTACCAGAGTTTGCTGAAATTATTCAGACGTGTGTAATACATGAGAGTCTGTTTTTTATTGTAAAAGTTCTGTGTGGGTGGTACAGTGAACACTACAGAGCCTTTGAACTAAGCTTGTCCCCGTCCAGAGAAATAAAACTTGTGGCACTCAGTGAACTCACTGACACATATCCACTGGCCTGTTACATGGTTGGATCAAGCCGTATGGTGACCTTAAAAAGGCATATCATTATTAAAGGTTGGTTAACTCTCCCCAAAGTTGTCATTAAAAGTGTTCTGTTTTGTACATATATGCAATTTTGTTGACTTGTGTGATCTAATGAACTCCAGGGCTAGGTTGCCAAGAGCTCCCAGTAGGGTCTCCCAAGGTGAACAGGTCTGGAGTGAAGATCCAAACAAACACGATCCATATTTCGCCCTTATGAACCCAAAGGAGAGCACACTGTGTGCCCTGCCCAGGAAAGGGTTACCAGGACCTACCCCTGGAGCTTGGCATGGGGGTAGTGTCCAACAACGAGTTTCTGGTGGCTAGGCAGCCCATTTAACCCTGGCCGAGCTCAACCCGAAAAGGCAACGTGGGAGGATGTTGTGGACCCACTACCCGCAAGATCCAGATTAAGGGTGTGGTGCAGTGTTTGTTGGGCACAGTGTGGGGGAAGGGGCCCCTGGCAGAAACATCTGGGTTTTTTGCTTGCCCTATTGCCACCATGACCCTAAAAGGATAAGTGGAGTAGTTGATGATGTTTTATGATTTGACTACAAAATAAAAGCCTGGGCTAGAATCAGTTTAAAAATGAGAAACCTGACATCCTATTCAATACATGGTTGTTTCAATACAATAAAAATAAATAAATAAAATAAAAAATCTGATTAACCTAAAATAATAAGTAATTATGCTTTAACCTAATCACTATTCTTACTTTCTCTTAACAGACTAAGGCATAGAAGGATGTATTCCCCAGCAGTTCTCAGAGTTATCCTGGGTGACAACAGCAGTCAGAGGATAACTTTCCAAAATGGACTTCCTGAATCTATCAAAGAACTTGTTGATGAGGTACAAAGACAGTGTGAAGTTCACTTTAATTTTAGGCTTCAATTTATGGATGCACTATTTGCAAATGAGTTTATGAACCTTACTTCAATTGATGAAGTACAGGATAGAGGGACAATCAGAGTAATTCCCATAACCGACGCTTCAGCTCCCCACTGTGCTAATATCTCTTTTACCTCAGCTACTGCCCATCGCTCGGTTGATGAATCCTCATCTCTGTCTAGTGTTGACACAGATATACTCTCTTCACCAGAGTCAGAGTCATCATCATCAAGCTCTCGGTCATTTTGGCCTAGAATCTTTCATGTTCCTAAGTTTTGTTACGATGCAGAGTTGAAACTTCATCAGGGCAATGCAGCTTACAAGGAAAATGGTACATTGCTTATTCCAGATCCAAAACTGAAGTCAAACATTCTTGACGGCCTGGTGCAAGAAATAGTTACGTTTAAAGTTTATGTCACTGATAAAGAGTTTAACACTGTTGGAGAGGCCCTCATCTCAAAGCATCCTTGCCTGACTGAGAAAGGCTCCCTCACTGGATTTGCTGGATGGAAAGCTAGCTTGAAGAATAAACTGGCAATCTACCGCACTCACTTGAGAAAGCTTGGGTGTCCAGAGGTGACAATAAACTCTCTTAAGCACAAACCAGAGGGCAAATCAAGTGCTGCTTTTGGCATAAAAAAACCTAGGAGGTCTGAAGTGAACTACTGTCCCTCCTATCCTGCTGGAGAATCTGTTAAGAGCCTTGAGAGTGTGAGAGTTGAGCTTCTTTCAGATGTTAAGAAGAAGAGCAACAGGGAAGTACTGAGAATGAAAATGGAAAAGACATTTGCATACAGGAGACATGAAGTGGTTCGTGATACACCAATGATACAAGACTTTCAGGCAAGATGGCCAGCACTCTTTGACGTAAGCGAGGTATGTAATTTATAACATTCTACACACAGAGATGTTATGAACAAGCTAAAACAAAAGCTGTTTGTATGAAGCCTAACTGTTGAGCTTTGCCACAAAGCTAAACATTTGGCATATTTTTGTAAAATTATCTGCTGGCTGCTTGACGGCCCCCCTTAGTTTTAGACAAATTATCGTCATTATGTAGTCCGCTTATGTGCCCAACAAACATGTGGCCAACAAACACTGCACCACACCCTTACTTTGGATTTTTTGGGTAGTGGGTCCACAAGATCCTTCCATGTTGCCTTTTTGGGCTGAGCTTGACCAGGTTATGTGGGCTGCCTATAGCCACCAGGAACTCCCCGTCGTACACTACCCCCAGGCCAAGCTCCAGAGGTCATAATACTAATTATTTGTGAACTTAGGAACTGCTGTACAAATTAAACTTAAGCTTCCTCTTGCTTATAGTAAATAAACGGGTGACAAACATTTTCATTGTATTTCTTTCCAAATTCCTGCTTCACAGCACGTTTATGTCTAATCATTCTTGTTTTCAGATAAATGCTGAATTTAAGCGGATTACCACCATGCCCCTTCAGTCCAGATTTCTCTCTCAGTTAGATGTGCACTCTGAGAAACTGATGGTTCTGTTTAAAAAGAGAGGAGGACAAATAGGCAAACACCTAGAGAGCATCATAGCACCCATGGCTCAAGTAAGTATACTTCCTTGAAAAAAGTACTGCTTTGTTGATGTAGCATTTGATTAAAAGGAAAAAGACTTTAAGCAAACAACTTGCTCTGCTTATTCCCTTTGAATAGAATGATGATGTTGATTTAGGACGAGAATGTATTATCAAGGCAATTTGTGTGTACCTCAACGAGGATCCAGAAAACCTCTTGAGAGAGTATGTGGTGAGTACTATTTACAATGTCTATTTATTGAAATTCTATATCAGCCAAGTCAGATATCAATATTGTAATGATGGGGCTGTGACAGTATGGATTTTTACTATGGTGAAAAAGCAACATATGCCTGCTCTTTGGCAATTTATTGCCAGTGACTTGTTAGCATGTAAATGAATATGGGTAATAAAATACAGTACATAGAATAATAATTCTGATGAGAATATTGCAGTTGAAATCCATTTTGGGGCCCAGTGCGATCATTCACAAAAATGTGTAGGCTAACTTCAGAACCTGTCCTTTCATTCTGCAGTACAATATTTCCTCTACACATAAGCAATGTGTTTGTGTAATCTTATTTTGTGACTGTGTGTTCTTCAGGCAGCAGATGAAGCCCTCATCCAGGGATCCATTGAGGAGACCACACTGGGAATATATGTTTTAAAAAAAAGAGATGCCAGTGATAAACCAGACGACATTGGGATTGTCCTTGAGGGTCAAGTGGTCTTGCAGGAGTTGGATAACGTTGCATTAGCTTCTGCAATGTTGTTTGGCCTAATGTATTCTCTAAACCTAAACTACCCTCCTGAACTCAAGTACACCTTCGAAGTGCTTCAGAAGGTTGTCATGGAGCTGGAAGGCAACACACTCTCTAAGAAAGTCCAAGTCCTTAAAAACAGACTTTATCAGTAAACTGACATGTTTTGGAATGAATCACTGAATAGAGGGTATCTTGGCCTCAGCCTCTGTTCTGACCCCTCTCATTGATTTTTGTGAACATATGTGAACCTTGCATTCAAATGCTTTGTTATATATGCATATATTATTTATAAGTGGTACAGTACCCCCTTTCCTGTTGGATTTGGGGTGATTTGTTCATGCATTATTTACTGTTGAAGACTGTAATGGTGGGAAGCAAGTCATTATAATCGTTTGAGCGCTTGCACATTTATGGGGCCTTTGTTATTAACAGATTTACAACACTACATTGTTAGGTAAACACAAATATTATAAGGAAAGTCTTACTGTTTTGTTTGAGGTTCGACCAATACCTACTGCTTTTATCAAAGATATTAGCTGTCCAGAGTTGAAAACTACAGTGTTGTAAAAAAAAGTATTTGCTCCTTCCCAATTTCTTATATTGTTGTTCATTTGTTACATTTTAATGTCTATGAGTTGTAAACTAATTTTAATATAAGATAGTCAACATGAGTAAACACATTACTATTTCACATGTTCAATAAACTAAACTATTATTTAAAAGCTGCAGTCATGCCTAGTAACACCGAACACATTTGTCAATTGGATTATCGGTTATCGGTGTTATCTGTATTGAATACATCTTCATGAAACTAAATGATCATTTAAAAGCTGCGTTTGTGTTTGCTTGTGTTGTTTATTTTGTGTTAATGTTATTTGAAAGCTGTAAAACATTGGAATGTGACATTGGCAACAGTAGAAGATTTGGGAAGGTGCAAATAGATTTTTACAGCCTTGTACGTAAGAATTCTTTGCGTCATGTGGATCACTCTTTGTTCTCTAATGTTTTTGCATAATGAATGGTTAGCATGTCAACAAATTCATTCAGTGTAGTTTGGTGTGAAATGCTCTGTTTTAGAGAAATTTGCAGTTTTTATATGTAATATTCATGCTAAATAGTGAATAGTTATATTTGTGTTGCAGACATTGTGAACCCATGTTCCAATCACCACTGAAAAGAAAATTTGATTTAACCACTGCATACTACTACTGAATGATATTGCTTTGGGTTCCAGTAGTAATGGATGTTTACTATGCATTTTCTTTATAAAACACATTATATAACTGATCAACCATAACATTAAAACCACTGTCCATTTAATCAGCTCCACTTACCATATAGAAGCACTTTGTAGTTCTACAATTACTGACTGTAGTCTATTTGTTTCTCTGCATGCTTTTTTAACCTGCTTTCACTCTGTTCTTCAATGGTCAGGACTCTCCGAGGACCATGACAGAGCAGGTATTATTTAGGTGGTGGATCATTCTCAGCACTGCAGTGACACTGACATGGTGCTGGTGTGTTAGTGTGTGTTGTGCTGGTATGAGTGGATCAGACACAGCAGTGCTGCTGGAGTTTTTAAATACCGTGTTCACAGCGTGGGCAGCGTCCTGTGACCACTGATGAAGGTCTAGAAGATCAAACAGCAGCAATAGATGAGCGATCGTCTCTGACTTTACATCTACAAGGTGAACCAACTAGGTAGGAGTGTCTGATAGAGTGGACAGTGAGTGGACACGGTATTTAAAAACTCCAGCAGTGCTGCTGTGTCTGATCCACTCGTACCAGCACAACACACACTAACACACCACCACCATGTCAGTGTCACTGCAGTGCTGAGAATGATGCACCACCCAAATAATAATAATGTGGTGGTCCTGTGGGGGTCCTGATAAAATGGACAGTGTGTGTAGAAACAAGGAGGTGGTTTTAATTTTATGGCTGATTGGTGTTTTTTTTTTTTTTTTTTTTTTTTTTTTTTTTTTTTTTTTTTTTCCCAAATGTTATATGTTTTGTGTATATGCACACAGAGGTTTTTTTTTTAATGACTTATTTATTTTCCTGGTAAAGTTGTTTGAGGAAGAAAAGGCCAAATCCTCACAATAGTGCAGTTCAGAGTAAATTTATAAAAATGATTGGTATTGTTACTAAATACAGATATTTTGTGTTTTTTAAAGAAATGTGTGTGTGTGTTTATTGCCATGTTGGCTTTCTGAAAAAATAATGTTGTAGGTAAAAGATTAGGCAAAATTAGTTAGGTACAAAATACACTACTTAACATGAATCAGGTTACAAAATAATTTGAAAATGTAAAATTGATGCCAAAGGTTTATAACTAAATAGTATCAGGTTGACCTGGGGATAGGTTAGTTTAACACACTATGTGTACTTAGCATAATAAAGTCATGTTGGTTTAATAAATGATATTTCAAAATAATTTACATTAATGAAAAGCTTTAAATTTGTATAAAAAAGTCATGTTAGTTTAACAAATAATAATTGATTATACTTTACGTTAATGAAAAGATTTACATTTATATAAAAAAGTCATGTTGATTTAACAAATAATACTTTAGTGTGTAGAACATGAATACTTAATTTTAAGTAAACATAACTTTATTATGTGCAACCGATGTACATATTTTTTTCATGTAAATCCAACATACTTTTTTTTTCAGTGTATATCCTGCACTATTTTAGGCCTTACATAATGCAGCATCAATTCTGTTAGTACATTACAATTTAAAAAGGGTAAAAGAGGGTTCTTTTTAAAGGGAATTAGCTCAAATGGTAGAGCGCTCACTTAGCATACGAGAGGTAGCGGGATCGATGCCCGCATTCTCCAGTAAAGAAAAATTATGATCATTTAAGGGCATCATGTAATATGAAAGTCGTTGTGTCATTGCTCACTGAAACGCAGCATTAAAAATTATGTCAATCTGTAAGTGTTACAATGACATTAACGCTCTGTATTCATTCAAATCATTTGTTGAAGACCATTTTTGATTTTTAAATTGACAAACACGCAATAACTTATAATATATAAAATATATAATATATATAATATATATAAGTAGAGGTACGTGACTTGTTGATGTTTTTTTTTCTTTTTATCCAGGGAAACGCTTTGTAAAAGATGAACAGCTGAAACTCACGACATTCCCTAAACTGATCTATTTCAGTCATGGTTTTTATCTAACTCGCTTATGACACTTGTTAACACTTGTTCGCTATCGTTGCGGCTGAAACACATGAATTTTTAAATTAGAACAGACATCATTGTGAATACGGTTGTTTTGACTTGTTCTGACTAACATTAAATGTTCTTCTTATTATCATCATTATTATTCTAAATTATTATTTTTTTCCATTTGTTCTTTCAGCTACATGACAGTTAAGCACCCTGGACTCGACCTAGTCCTGCTTGGTAGCTGTGTTTTACTTCACACTAAACAGCCTATTTTTCTAGTAGAAAAGGAAGCTCACATCCGCTTATAAATACATGTGGAAAACACCAAGGCTTTGTTTATCCTTTTCAGCCTGTGTCTACAAGAAGATCGGGTTTCCTCGGCATATTTTTACGTGTAATAAGATGTGAAATGTGCGCTGCGTCGCTTTACGCATCAGGAGCGGTGTGCTGTTTTAGCAGAACACAAGGAAACAGAGCATCGTTAGGTTCCCTTTGCGGGCTTTCACATAAACGAGAGAGCTTATGTTCGGCCGACGTGCACTTTATTACCTCGCATTTTATATCAGGACTCGTATTTTAATCGTTATTTGCCATGAGAAAACACAAGTGCGCATGTGTCACGGAAGCACACAGACGCTGTGCTGGCTGAGTTGAGTCTACACAGTTCTCATGTGTGCTATAAAGTCCCGCCCCCTCTCGTAAGAGGGAGGAGTCTCTGTACAACAGAGCACAGCGCTTCACTCGCTCTTTCTTAGCGCCGTTTTAGCTCCAACAACGATGGTAGAAGAAGCTCCAGCACCGGCCAGCTCGGCCCCCGCCAAGGCTCCTAAAAAGAAGACCGCGACCAAACCCAAGAAAGCGGGTCCCAGCGTCGGCGAGCTGATCGTCAAAGCTGTTTCCGCTTCAAGGAGAGGAGCGGCGTGTCCCTGGCCGCCCTGAAGAAAGCTCTGTCTGCAGGTGGATACGACGTGGAGAAGAACAACTCCCGCGTCAAACTCGCCGTCAAAAGCCTGGTGACCAAGGACACCCTGGTGCAGACCAAGGGCACCGGCGCCTCAGGCTCTTTCAAGCTCAACAAGAAGCAGACCGAGGAGAAGAAACCCGCGGCCAAAAAAGCCGCCGCTCCTAAAGTGAAAAAGGCCGCAAAGAAACCCGCCGCTGCAAAGAAGCCCAAGAAGGTAACAGCCAAGAAGCCCGCCGCTAAGAAGTCCCCCAAGAAGGCCAAGAAACCCGCTGATGCCGCTAAGAAAGCCACCAAGAGCCCCAAGAAGGCAGCCAAGAGTCCTAAAAAAGCCAAGGCCAAAAAAGCTGCACCCAAGAAGAAGTAAACATGTTCCTGTTTTATTAACTTCGTTTTCTTAAAACGGCTCTTTTAAGAGCCACCTATATCTTACCATAAAGAGTCGCGTTTCCTAAACACATACATACATATAAGCATGCATGCGATCATACAACTATTCATACATACATATTTTGTGGAGAGTGTAATAAGCAAGGAGTTAAAAACACTTAAGTATAACTGGTCCTGTTTTATGTGTAATAATGATTTTGTCACACATCCTCATAAAACTGTCCGTATAAATGTGTGTATGTACGTATGTGCACTCACGTATTTGAGCTCCTTACATAATGTAATTGTTAGTGTAAATGTTATTGTGACATAATGTAAATGTTATTGTGACAATGTAATTGTTTCTTAAGAGAATCTTTTCTATATCATACATTACACGGGCGGGAGAACGGAGGAGAAGAGAGGGGAGGAGGGGGGGCAGCATGTGAGGGGCGTGTATGTGTTTCCCTGAGACGGCGCGTTTAGGATTGGCTCAGCTGTGCCTTCGCTCTAAGCCAATAGGAGAGAGGCCAGTTTGCCTATATCATACCGTTTCGAGCTCTCTTCCAGTTTACTTCAGTTTTGTTCCACGAACACATCTGATCATCAAAATGAGTGGCCGAGGGAAGACCGGTGGTACCTGGTAACTGAGTTATTAAACAACTTGCCCTATGTTTCCCAGTGTTGCCTCCTCACCTCCGGTGGGGAGGCACTGGGCTCGGCTTAGATATGTGGGCGACGAGGAAGCTCCAAACCGCTCGGAAGTGGGTTTTCACCTTCTCCAAAGCGAATGGATTAACGCCACAGACATCTACTCCTTTATTGCTCTCCCAAACAGAAAGGACTTTGAAATATGTTTTTTCCGCTCACAGACTTTGGCAAAATTCACCAATATATTTAGTAATGGTGCAGGAAGTGGTTTCTGGAAACACTGGGAACTGGTTTCTTCAATTCCAAATGACGTAAAGTTCATCGTTGTAAAGTTCTGGACTGGAAGAGTTGCGGATGAGGATGTCGATCAGTACATTATGAGGTTCGCACATATACTACAACCTGTTCAAAAACCAGTAGACCAGTTTGGAATATGGTATGGTGTACGGAGGTACAAAATAAAAGTCAAGAGGGACGATGGTGGAAACCTAATGCAAATCCCAAACTCTATCTCGATGGGGCCGTACAACGGGAACATCACCTTTCCTGGACAACAACAACGGTGCTACATTTGTACATCTTCAAGTCATCAAGCTAAAGAATGCGACACGATTAAATGCTGGAAATGCGGTCAACTGGGACACAAAGCCAAACTATGTGACAATTCTGAGATCTGCAATTTATGCAGACAAGAAGGACATTCATACTTTTCCTGCCCACAATCGTATAGTAATAGAACTAAAATTCTGCAAAGTCCTTGTACAGTATCCGTCGTAAATGTTGCAAACACGCAGCTGCCTGCACAGACGCCTTCAACTCAACAGCAAATAGAAGAGGTACTTCCGACTCAAGAGCAAAAGAAAGATCAACAAGAAGAGAGCTCAGATTCTGATGGATCCACCACTACCTCCTCCGATACAGACAGCGACACCGAGGACTCAACATCTTCAAACGCTACATCTGATGAAGAACCTCCCCCGATACCCAAAGTTGACTCAGGTGAAAGACAAACTGACACCACAACAATGAATGATGAAAATTCTGTTCAAACAGTAATAAAAAAAGCTAACTCACCTAACACAGTTAACATAGTGGCTGAAAAAAAAGGCATCTCAAAAAAGAGACGTAAAAAAATTTCATCTATAGCGGACACGAGTAAACGAGTAAAAGATGCAGACTAAATATTGTTAGTTGACATCTTACCTGAATGATCTCATTAGGTATTAAACGTAACACTTAAATTATTTTAAAATGACATTGAATATAATATCAATAAATGTAAGAGGGATGAAATCTGATAAAAATATGAATATAAAAATAGCTAAATTTATGAATAAACGCTGTGATATAATATGTTCCCAAGAATTAAGATTGACAATGAAGATGTAAAAAAAATGTCTTCACTATGGACAATAGGTGAATGTATTATATCAATAGGTAAAGATAGAGCCGACGGAATTGGAATCTTTTTTTTAAAAAAAAACAGTAAGAATAATTAAGACTAGACATCTTGTGCCGGGTCGTCTACTTTTGGTCGACTGTTTTTTTAATAATAAAAAAATAAGAATCATAAATGTTTATGCACCCACAGATCGTTCAGGTAAGATGAAAATACTACATAAACTTCTCGAGATACTATATGTTGGTTTCCCCGTAATAATGTGTGGAGATTTTAATATAATTTCTGACTTAAAAGATAGAATACCGTATAGGGATATACCCTTATCTAGGGATGGTAAATTTTTAAACAAAATATGTGAAATGTCAGAGCTAAAAGACGCGTTTAGACAGATTTACCCGATCGATATTGGCTTTACTAGAATGGACAAATCAGTTAAAACAAGGATTGATAAAATATATGTATCACAAAATATACATGTCAAATCGTATAAAACTGAGCTGTTAGTTGATTCTGATCACCTAGCTCTAAATGTAAAACTATTATTATATAGATATGAACAAAAAGGTTATTGGAAATTAAATACTCGTTGTTTAAAAGAAGAAATAATTATCTCAGACACTAAAAATGAAATTAATAGGATAAAACAACTAAAAGTATTAACAAGATCAAATATTGAATTATGGCAAGTTTTAAAAGAACAAATTAGAATGTTTTTTAAACGAAAATGTAGGGAATTGCATCAACAAAATAACGACATTTATGATAAACTGTTGGATGAATATATTGAATTATTTACAAAATCTGGGTTGACCTCTGAAGAAGAGAATAGATTAAATGACATTAAAATAAAATTAACTGAAATTAATGATGAACTAACTATAAGCCCTCAAATGCAAGCAGGTCATGACATAAATCAACCAGCAAATATTACAAATATAATTAAACAATTAAGAGAAGGAAAATCAAATAAATATATTGCCGGGATACGAAATGATAAGGGAAAAATAATTGAGGATGAAAGTGAAAAATGTATATTAATAAGAAATATCTGTGAAAAGATGTATAAAAAAATAGAAGTAGACATTACAAAAGTGCGGTCCTTTTTGAGTACATGCACAAAAGATACTGTTTATTGTTCAGAAGACCTAGGAAGACCTATATCATGTGATGAAACTCTTATTGCCATTAAACAACTAAATAAAGGTAAATCTCCCGGCACAGATGGCATACCCACCGAATTCTATCAGTTATTTAAACAAGATGTGGGGGAATTATTGGCATCCGCTTTTAATGATGGAATAAATAACTGCAAAATGCATGAATCTTTTTATCAAAGTGTAATTAACTTAATTTTTAAAAAAGGAGATTCACATGATTTTGATAATTGGCGACAAATTACAATAATGAACGTAGATTATAAAATATTTGCTAAGATTTTAATGAATAGAATAAATGAACATTTAGACAATTTGATAGAATTGGAACAGACATGTGCAATAAAAGGCAGATATATGTGGGACAACTTGAATTCTTTAAGAGAGATAATGACAAATAAAAACATTAACGATTATTTTATTATTGCTCTTGACCAAAAGAAGGCTTTTGATTTAATATCTAGAGAGTATCTTTGGTTGGTGTTGGAACACTATGGGTTTCCTCCTAAATTTATACATATGGTTAAGCTATTATATAAAACATCTGTGACACAAGTAAAAGTAAACAGTGTTTTGACAGATTCCTTCTTAGTGGAACGGGGAGTTAAACAAGGCTGCCCCTTAAGTGCAGCCCTTTATGTACTAGCTATTAGCCCTCTTCTAAATAAAATCAAGAATGACCCAAGAATACAAGGTATAAAACTTTCTAAGAACAACATAATTAAAATCTCAGCTTACGCTGATGATATAACAGTTTTTATTAAAAACCAATTTGAATACAATATATTAAAAGACTATTTTAATGAATATGAAATAATAGCAGGTGCAAAACTTAACCAAATGAAAACAGAAGGTATTTGGATAGGAGGAAATACACAACCCTATCTAGAAGTTAATATAAAAGAAGAAATAAAAGTACTGGGTATATATGTATCTAAAGATAGAGCACGTGAACTAAACTGGGAAAAGAAAGAAGAGTCAGTGAAACATGAACTGGACAAATTCAAAGGCTCTAACTATAAAACTCGCATACATATTATTAAAACCTTTATTTTATCTAAATTATTATTTCTTGCTACTGTTTTTCCACCAGATGAAAAATGTATTAATCGCCTGAACAAATTGTGTATTAAATTTATATGGAATACAAATAGGGAGGTAACAAAACGAACACTTCTGTTTAAACCAAAGTTACAAGGAGGGTTAGGAGCAATTGACTTAGGCAGTAAATTAAAAATTGCATTTTGTAAAAACATAGCACAAGCAATGGAAAGGAAGGCTAAGTGGATACTAAAGGAATCTGAATGGTTGAAACAAAAAGGAAAGAAAAGAAAAGATGTATTTTATTATAAACTTATTTATGGTGATTTCACATTTAAGCATACAAACTTAAATATTGACTGGATTAACTTATCAAATAAAGAAATTTATAAATTAATTAATACATTTTATCATGGAGAAACCTTACAGTATAGACAGACAGATTTAAATGAAAGTAAGATAATAATAAAGAACATACTCTCTAAAAATATTTCTGAAAATATAAGAGACACAATGTGGCTAATAATAAATTATAGACTACCTGTTAGAACAATTGTGAAATGGAGTTGTTATGTCACCACCACTAAATGTCCTATACATGGTTGTCTGGAAGAAGAAACAATTGAACATCTTTTGTTGAACTGTACAAGAACCACCAACATTTGGAATAAAGTAAAAACATTAAATTTGGATTTTGATATAAATATGAGAACAATAATGTATGGTATTTTTGATAATGTACATACAAATATTGAAGAATTTTACTGGCTAATTATTTGTGTGGTGAATACAAAGATTTGGAAAACAAGATGCAAAATAATTATAGACCAAATTAATATAAGTGCTGACATTGTTTTTAAACAGATTGTTTGTCACTTAAGACGGTTGCGAACTGAAGATCTTAAAGCTAAGAAAAAATTTCCATGGTCGATACTTAAGTTGTAAAAATTTGTATGTAATAGATTTTATGTTTTGTATGTGTTATTGCTGTGTTCTTTATCTTGTTCGGATTGTAATGTAATGATAATAACTTTGTTCTGAAAATCATGTATTAATAAAGATCATATTTAAAAAGGAAGACCGGTGGTAAGACTAGGGCTAAGGCCAAGACTCGTTCATCCCGTGCCGGCCTTCAGTTCCCTGTGGGCCGTGTTCACAGACTGCTACGTAAGGGTAATTACGCTGAGCGTGTGGGAGCTGGTGCCCCTGTCTACTTGGCTGCCGTGCTGGAGTATCTGACCGCTGAGATCCTCGAGTTGGCTGGTAACGCCGCCAGAGATAACAAGAAGTCTCGTATCATCCCTCGTCATCTGCAGTTGGCCGTGCGTAACGACGAGGAGTTGAACAGACTGCTTGGAGGTGTAACCATCGCTCAGGGCGGTGTGCTGCCTAACATCCAGGCTGTTCTGTTGCCCAAGAAGACCGAGAAAGCAGCCAAGGCCAAGTAAAGTCGCTCTCGTGTTATAACCAAAAGGCTCTTTTAAGAGCCACCCATTTCCACAGAAAAAGTGCAATTTCCCCAGATAATGTGTAAATAAATGTAATATCGTTTCGTAGATTCACACGGTGTAAAACACATGATTTATCACATGGTAAAATTAACAAATCAATATTTACGATATACTGGCGGTGTGAAGAGACCTCACCGTTACAGGCCAGGTACCGTGGCTCTGCGTGAAATCCGCCGTTATCAGAAGTCCACTGAGCTGCTCATCCGCAAGCTGCCCTTCCAGCGCCTGGTTAGAGAGATCGCTCAGGACTTTAAGACCGATCTGCGCTTCCAGAGTTCTGCCGTCATGGCTCTGCAGGAGGCCAGTGAGGCTTACCTGGTCGGCCTGTTCGAGGACACCAACCTGTGCGCCATCCATGCCAAGAGGGTGACCATCATGCCTAAGGACATCCAGCTGGCCCGCCGTATTCGCGGAGAGCGTGCTTAAACGATCCCACTCCATCCAGTTATCCTCAAAGGCTCTTTTAAGAGCCACTTACATGCTTCCACTGAAATGGGCACTTTTCATAACATAATGTTTTTATCATTCCATTGTGTGTGCATGTTCCGAGTTATAATTTAGTTATATTTTTCAGTTATAAATATTAGGAAAAACTGGTTGTTTTTGTGTGTAGAGATGTACTTTACATGTTCTTACAACAATTATAAACAAGGTTACATAAGTACAGCTGATTAAAGATTGGCAGATGGTGTCTTATAACACATGATTAATAATGTTTACAGTGGTGTATGTTTATGGGGTTCTATAAAGCATTGAGTTAGTAAGAGTAATATAGTCGTTATGAGTAGTAGAGTAACGGAACAAAAACATGACGGTAAAGAAGAGTGAGTGGTAAATTGCAGCAGTGGTTAAAATATTACGCTACTAATGCAAAAAAAAAAAGAAGATTAATAATCAGTAATTATTATTCAGAATAATATATCAATAATAAAATACTATTCTAGGTACTCAACACAGGGTAATTAGGAACACGCACTGTAAAATATTAAGTGTAAATAATCATAATTACTCATAATAATGATTTTATTTCTATTATAGTTGTTGTAATAATAGTATTATTGGTGATGGTAGTAGTAGTAACTGTAATTATAATGTTATGGAGAACCAATAGCCGGTTAGTGGAGCGTTTCATCCATCTTCCAACAAAATGTGAAAACACGAACTAAATCTGTGTGTTTATGTGTGTATGTGTGTGTTTTCTTTTATGTATGTATATTTTTATGTAATATAAAAAATTTTTAGGAGAATTTAGTGGCGTTGGTGTTGCACGGTGTACACAGTCTGTATTTTACACAGAGATCGTATTAACTGATTGTAGTGTAATCTACAGTATGGCTGTACATTGGTAGAATGTAAACACGCTGGATGAAGGCATAAGGAATGAGCAGAATATTGAATGTTAACCATAAGACTGGTTATTGTAATAATGGGAATAAAACAACCGTATTCACAATGATGCCTTTTCTAATTTGGTAATTCATGTGTTTGAGCCGCCACTGTGTGTGTGTGTAACTTTAACCTTTAACCCTCTGAGTCCCGCAGCACCGACTCCCATTTCTGACGGGTTTTCTGTCGCCGTTTGCAGGTTCTCCGGCTGGCACTCACACTCAGGCTGGCACTCATTGTTCTCGCTACCTGATCTGAAGGCATGAGGACCCAGGTGTGGTTCATCAGCTCCAGGTGCGCCTTGTGTTCCTAGGCAGCACAGATGATATCTGTTCAGCTCAATTTAAGCCCAACCTCCTTCAAACCCAAACTTCGATAACCCCAAAATGTTTCTAACCCTAATTAGGATAACCCCAAGTTATTTCTAACCTAAACTATGATAACCCTAACAGGTTTTTAAACCTAATTAGGAAAATTCCAACATGTATCTAACGCAAATTAGGATAACCCCAAGCTAGTTCTAACCCTAATTAAGATATCCCCAACATGTAATAATAATAATAATAATCCTATTTTTACTATCAGGCAATGACAATTAGAAGGAGGCAGAGTAAAAACATCAACATCATTTCACTATTTAATTTACTTTCACGAAAACAGGTGGGCATTAAAAGTGTAGGTTTTCACATTATCAGTACACAAAATCTTATTTCTATAACTTTTGGAACTTAATTAATTCATTTGCTGTTTTTCAGTCCGTTGAAGCAGTCAAGACCAGCTTTGTGATGTCCAAAAAGTACATAAAGCGCTATAAAAAGACCTTGTTGCTTTTGTATTTGAGCTAGCAAAGCTTCACATCTGAATGTTGTGCATTGTTCACGTTCTTGTATTTCACGGTGTTTAGTACCGTAATGGGGATTTAAATTGTAAATCTTAATCGGTTTTACTTCTGACCTCAGTAAATAAAAAGACGCCCATGTCTTGTTAAGAAATTGCAGTTTATATCTATTGCACTCACAGTTCTTTTCGCGAACAGTGAAGCTGGATACACTCGCACACACCTAAATCATAAACTGAGAGGGAAATAAAAAAAAACAGTCCACCACCACCCCCCCCCATAAAAAAAGAAAAGCAATAAATTAATTACCTAATTTGAGTTCACATACACTGACACATTTCTAAAACAACACATGGCTCCTACACTTACACAACAGATTCAAGTCTATTTTTTTTAAATAATTCTTTTTAAAACTCAGAAATGTCTTTAACACAGCTAACACTGAAACATAAAATGTCTTCTTTCACTTATTTGGATTTTATTGATACACAGCTTTGACCACTTTCACTTTAATCAAGATGTGTCTGACTTTGAAACATGTTTATGAAACGTTATGCTTTATGTCGTTGACGAAGGAGTTCATGATGCCCATAGCCTTGGAGGAGATCCCGGTATCAGGGTGGACCTGTTTCATGACCTTGTACACGTAGATAGCGTAGCTCTCCTTCCTGGACTTTCTGCGCTTCTTGCCTCCTTTGCCGGCGGTCTTGGGGACGGTTTTCTTGGAGCCCTTCTTGGGCGCGGACTTCGCTGGTTCGGGCATGATGCTGCTGTTTCCTCTAGAACAAACTGTCTTGTGGTTAACATTCAATATTCTGCTCATTCCTGATGCCTTCATCCAGCGTGTTTACATTCTACCAATGTACAGCCATACTGTAGATTACACTACAATCAGTTAATACGTGCAACACCAACGCCACTAAATCCTCCTAACAATTTTTATATTACATGAAAATACATAAAGATATACATACATAAAAGAAAACACACACATTATAAATAAATAATGTTTGTTCCAGGCGCTGGAAGGGCAGCTTGCGGATGAGCAGCTCAGTGGACTTCTGATAACGGCGGATTTCACGCAGAGCCACGGTACCTGGCCTGTAACGGTGAGGTTTCTTCACACCGCCGGTAGCCGGGGCGCTCTTGCGGGCAGCCTTAGTGGCGAGCTGCTTCCTCGGCGCTTTACCACCGGTGGATTTACGAGCGGTCTGCTTGGTTCTTGCCATCGCGTCTGGAACTCAGCACTTCACGAACTGTAGAATAGAATATGTTAACCCGCCCAGCACGCTCTTATTAAACACCAGAGCCGCTCTGCGCTCATTGGGCGTCTTGATGAAGCACTTTTCTCATTGGACGAACGTGCTTACGTCAAATGTCGCTTACTGGTCGGCGTTCTGCCACTGCCTCGTTTCAGAAAACATAATATTTCCTCCATGCTGTTGGCGGGATTTATAATACTTTCCATTGTTTCTTTGTGCTTTTAAAACACAGCCTACAATTGTTTATTTTGCTTAGTATTATTGTTATTATTAGCATTATTCTTTTTTGTTCCATGTATATTACACAAAAACGTTTGCTGCACCACTTTTAATCGTCTAAATTGTTGGTTTTGCTACTGCAAGTGATCTGTAACTTCACTTATGTATACATATATAGGGATATATGTAAAGATAGATAGATGAGGAAAAAATTAATCGAACATATTGATTTGTTAATTTTACCAGGTCAAAAAACATGTGAGTTTTATGCCGTGTGATTCAATAAAACGATATTACATTTGCTTTGTTTACACATTACCTGAGGAAATTGCACTTTTTCTGTGGAAATGGGTGGCTCTTAAAAGAGCCTTTTGGTTAGAACACGAGAGCGACTTTACTTGGACTTGGCTGCTTTCTCGGTCTTCTTGGGTAACAGAACAGCCTGGATGTTAGGCAGCACACCGCCCTGAGCGATGGTTACACCTCCAAGCAGTCTGTTCAACTCCTCGTCGTTACGCACGGCCAACTGCAGATGACGAGGGATGATACGAGACTTCTTGTTATCTCTGGCGGCGTTACCAGCCAACTCGAGGATCTCAGCGGTCAGATACTCCAACACGGCAGCCAAGTAGACAGGAGCACCAGCTCCCACACGCTCGGCGTAATTACCCTTACGTAGCAGTCTGTGAACACGGCCCACGGGGAACTGAAGGCCGGCACGGGATGAGCGAGTCTTGGCCTTAGCTCTAGTCTTACCACTGGTCTTCCTTTTTAAATATGATCTTTATTAAGACATGATTTTCAGAACAAAGTTATTATCATTACATTACAATACGAACCCTCGTCCACTCATTGTGATGATCAGATGTGTTCGTGGAACAAAACTGAAGTAAACCGGGGGAGAGCGCGAAGCGGTATGATATAGGCAAACTGGCCTCTCTCCTATTGGCTTAGAGCGAAGGCACAGCTGAGCCAATCCTAAACGCGCCGTCATGTCCCGGAGAAACACATACACGCCCCCTCACATACTGCCTCCCCCCCCCCTCCTCTCTTCTCCTCCGTTCTCCCCCTCGTGTAATGTATGATACAGAAAAGCTTCTTTTTAGCAACAATTACATTATATTATGTCACAATACCATTTACACTAACAATTACATTATGTAAGATGCTCATGTACGTGAGCGCACATACATATACACATTCATACGGACAGTTTTATGAGAATGTGTGACAAAATCATTATTACACATAAAACAGGACCAGACATACTTAGTGTTTTTAACTCCTTGCTTATCACTCTCCACAAAATATGTATGTATGAATAGTTGTATGTTCGCATGCATGCTTATATGTATGTATGTGTTTGGGAAACGCGACTCTTTAAGGGAGGATATAGGTGGCTCTTAAAAGAGCCGTTTTAAGAAAACGAAGGTAATAAAACAGGAACATGTTTACTTCTTCTTGGGTGCAGCTTTTTTGGCCTTGGTCGCTTTGGGCTTAGCGGTCTTAGGTTTGGCTGCCTTGGCTTTTTTAGGACTCTTGGCTGCCATCTTGGGGGTCGCCGGCTTCTTAGCCTTCTTGGGGCTCTTGGTGGCTTTCTTAGCGGCCGCAGCGGGTTTCTTGACCTTCTTGGGGGACTTCTTAGCGGCGGGCTTCTTGGCTGTTACCTTCTTGGGCTTCTTTGCAGCGGCGGGTTTCTTTGCGGCCTTTTTCACTTTAGGAGCGGCGGCTTTTTTGGCCGCGGGCTTCTTCGCCTCGGTCTGCTTCTTGTTGAGCTTGAAAGAGCCTGAGGCGCCGGTGCCCTTGGTCTGCACCAGGGTGCCCTTGGTCACCAGGATTTTGACGGCGAGTTTGACGCGGGAGTTGTTCTTCTCCACGTCGTATCCACCTGCAGACAGAGCTTTCTTCAGGGCGGCCAGGGACACGCCGCTCCTCTCCTTGGAAGCGGAAACAGCTTTGACGATCAGCTCGCCGACGCTGGGACCCGCTTTCTTGGGTTTGGCCGCGGTCTTCTTTTTAGGAGCCTTGGCGGGGGCCGAGCTGGCCGGTGCTGGAGCTTCTTCTACCATCGTTGTTGGAGCTAAAACGGCGCTAAGAAAGAGCGAGTGAAGCGCTGTGCTCTGTTGTACAGAGACTCCTCCCTCTTACGAGAGGGGGCGGGGCTTTATAGCACACATGAGAACTGTGTAGACTCAACTCGGCCAGCTCAGCGTCTGTGTGCTTCCGTGACACATGCGCACTTGTGTTTTCTCATGGCAAATAGTGATTAAAATACAAGTCCTGATATAAAATGCGAGGTAATAAAGTGCACGTCGGCCGAACATAAACTCTCTCGTTCATGTAAAAGCCCGCAAAGGGAACCTAACGATGCTCTGTTTCCTTGTGTTCTGCTAAAACAGCACACCGCTCCTGATGCGTAAAGCGACGCAGCGCACATTTCACATCTTATTACACGTAAAAATATGCTGAGGAAACCCGATCTTCTTGTAGACACAGGCTGAAAAGGATAAACCAGACCTTGGTGTTTTCCACATGTATTCATAAGCGGATGTGAGCTTCCTTTTCTACTAGAAAAATAGGCTGTTTAGTGCGAAGTAAAACACAGCTACCAAGCAGGACTAGGTCGAGTCCAGGGTGCTTAACTGTCATGTAGCTGAAAGAACAAATGGAAAAAAATTATAATAAACATAATAATTTAGAATAATGATGAAGATAATAAGAAGAATATTTTAATACACTAACATTCATTTTAGTCATTCCTACATATTTGTGCTGTAAGATCTACAGAACATCCCCGTGTCAGCTTTAATTTCACATATACTGAAACATTTCTAAAACAACACATGGATCTCTCTCTCTCTCACACACACACACACACACACACACACACCTGCAAAAGCTAGCAACAAACACAAGCATTGTCCATGTATATATTACACATTTCTAAACACTAGTTAACTCTCACACTGTTAGACATTTCAAAGGGTTTTTAATTCAAATTTACAGTACCATAACTGTATTTTATTTTACAGTAACTTAATGTTACTGTAATTGCATTTTACAGTAACACCACAGTAAAAACTTAGGTTAACTGTACAATACTGTAATTATTTGTTAAATTTAATTTTAAATTTTAAAAAACTCTGTAAATTGTACTTATTTGACTTATAGCTTACACAATACGGCTATTTAATCCACACAGACAATTATTGCAACATATCAAATTCTTTATTTAAATCACTGCAAATGCTTAAAGCACTTTCAACAAAAACGTGTACAAGTACAGAATTTCCTTAAAAACATTCTTACTTTAATCCATGCAACTTTCAAAATACATTTAAAACAACACATTTAAAATAACACAATGTGCATTAACTTAACATGTACAAAATTCATGTTAATTCATATTACAGAAAAACACTTTTACTGTTAAATAATTCAGTATTGAATGCATAGTACAACAATGAACAATTAATCTAGATAAAGTTACATTAGAAATAATACAAGAGCTTCAGAAATGCAGGGTTACAGAAACACAGTAGTTTTGGTATAAAACTCCACTCAACACTGTCGACTCACATACCCGACTTAACATGAAATGAACCGTGTTCCTAGGTAGACCCTGGGTAGCAAACGTACTGAGGTAAACCACTTCTCAACGTGCAACCTGCTTTGCTCTTTTCCCTTAACAATCCATTCAGCATTGTTCACCTGTAATCACAGAAAGATCATCTTTAACAGTTCTATTCAATTTAATACAGTATCCTCAAAATAAATCTAATCTTTCTGAAAAATACAATGTTTTGTAAGGATCCTGTGGCGACTGTTAAATGATGTCACAGTTTACAGCGTAGCAGGAGATTAGCTATTATGCTAGCGCTGTCGTGTCGTAAATTTCACCTAACCTGACTAACTTAGCTTTTAAACATGAAACTCACAGTCATTTGTAAAATGGAACGTTTACTTGTTTTACTTTGGAAAAAAGTTGCCGACAACTAATGCTAACGCTCCTATAGTGCACAACAGACCCGATAACCGTGACTAATGTTAATTTATTGTCCTAACTGTCGTCTTTACCTTTATTTTTTGCTGGTTCCCAGTTTTGGTGTAAAAAATCCTCTTCAAGGGTCAGCACCCCTGCTGCTCTACTGCGGCTCCATCCATCATAGCCGAACTGTTTCTGTGTGCGCACCTCTCCTAAACTCCTTCCCGCAAAACTTGAGATAATGTGGTGGTTCCGAAGCTGAACCGTTAGGCAAACAATGTCAGTTCAAAACTCTCACAGCTGAAAATTAGGTTGAATCTTGTCAATAAAATCGTTTGGCGCCAAAGGTAATTACAGTAATTTACCTCAATGTAAAAAATACAGTAAATCTCTGTATTCAGTATTTGGCATCAGGCAAAATTGTCATGATGCAGTGGAAAATACTGTTATGTACTGTAAAAACTATTTGCAGTATTTTACTGTGTGGTATGTGGTTAATAACTGTAGAAATTACAGAAATGTCTAACAGTGCACGTTTTATTTACCTTCAATAAAAACTACAGTAAATTTTTTCCCCTATCTTGTATCTAATTGTACTTTCACAAGCACTGAAAGGTTTCTAAAGCATTTTGTTTGTTTTATTCAAATTTTACTTTAATAATTTTACTAATTTGGACTAATTTTTGATCATACACTGCTCTATTCTCCCACACTGCCTCATCACCTAGTATGGGTTTTTTGGCTACATTGGCATGTCTCTAATGGCTCTTTGTCCCACCTAATTGTACAATATTTAAAAAATTGACAATTATGGCGATTATAGTACATTGTAATAGGGTAAAGGGTTGCATAGAAGCCCTGTTTAATTTATTTTTTTTAACATGTTCAAAACTACAAAATTATTAAAATTAAACTTAAGTTACAGAAAAAATCATGTGGAATACATCAAATCGATTGTGCACCGATTTACTGTGAAAAACAGTGGAGGTTCTAGTTACTCGCTTTACATAAGATCTACTCTGAGCAGCTGCGGCCACAGTGGGCGGTCGCTGCTTAACCCCGCCCCATCGTCTTCAACTAGGTCCGGTAGAGGGAAAGAACAATCGCCGTGAAAGCCCGTCCTGCATTGACTCGTTTCATCTCGAAGAGAGCAGTGACCATCTCAGAAATAAACAAATAAATAAAAGCAAACCAAGACTGGACATAGGGACAGGGGCGTAACTACCGGAGGGACAGGTGTACTGGGGCCCATGGCGGGTGGGGGCCCTCCACGACATGAACTAATCCCCCCACTTGAACTGCCCCCCATTGGCTGCTCTTGTCAGGTCGTTATTATTATATTACGATATTTTCGTTTAGTAAAATCGTTAAGTAAAATATTACATATATTAATTATTAATTCATTCATTCTGATCAGTTTACATCATACAGCATATATACATATATATGTGTGTGTGTGTGTGAAATTTGTTGAGGGGGCCCAAAAACTTTTTTTATACTGGGGCCCATGAGCTCCTAGTTACGCCACTGCATAGGGACCCCCTTCTCCAGAAGAAATGAAGTGAAAATACAAGCCTAAATGTCTTTATTTTTATTTAAGCAGCAAGTATCTTCAGGGATAAGTTAAAGCCACAAAATAACAAACAAAAATAGTTTCAACTGGTGTAAGAAAAAAAAACTAAACTACCAAAACTAATCAAAATACAATGTTTTTCCTGTCTCTCTCTACTGTTACCAGGAGAAAACGTCATGAATAAAAAAAAACAGGGCTTTAAGGCTACCATCACCATCATAAATACTGTTGGGGTTTTGAAAGGTATCAACCGTGGCGAGCGAGCGAGCGAGAGAGAGAGAGAGAGAAAGAGAAAGAGAAAGAAAGAAAGACAAAGACTGAGAGAATTGGTGGTTGATGTATTGTGTTGTGTAGTTGGCTGTTATCCTTAGTGAATTAGTGAGGTGCTGAGTATTGTAAATATTGTAAATTATGAATGTTATTGATTGTCTGTGTAAATAATTGTAAATATTGAGTGGGGTGTTTATGTGGATTCAAAAAGAGCTGGAAGGGGGTAAGTGCCATTTTGTTTTTTGTTTCCTTTATTTTTTGGTTAGGTTAGTAAGAGGTTTGGGTTTAAAGTTAGTGTGGGTTTTGTTTAATATTTTGACCTTGCTTACCCCTGGAGAGAGAGAGCTTGGTTTGACTGTATTATTGAATCTATTGTAAATAAATTTGTAATTGTGAAGCTCACTTTAGTGTGAAACGTGTGTGTGTATTTTGGTGCACGAGATACTCTAGTACCCTAGGCTGGCTTGTAACACAATTCAACTCTTCACTTGGGTGATTTCTTTATTAAAATTGTTATGATAAACCATTCTTAGCTGAGAGGCACTTGGTGTACTAGGTCAGCATGTACAGGATAGGATAAAGGGAGTCAGATAACATTGTGTAAGATAATGAATTGACAACAGACCAGAGGAAGTCCGTATATGGTGTAAACAAGTACAGGAGAAGCACTCTGGAACTGGCAGCGGGCCCATGGAAGAGATGACGAGAAGTAATGGACTGAAACAAAGAAATGGACAAATGGACTGTGAGTGTGGTTAAGAATATTTAAACCCCTACCTGGAAGTTTCGGGGCTGCTCTTCTCAACTTTTACTGATGCTTGTGTGTCAATGGTGGTTGGATATTCATCGTATTGAATAAATGAGTAACTGTTAATTGGTGATCTGAGCCTTTCCTTTCATAAAAGAACACAGCACCCCCTACTCTGCTTTTAAATTTAATTAAAATAATAATAAAAAAATTACATAAATAAGTTAAACTTTCAACTACCAGAGAAAATACACAACACAACAAACAAATGTTGGTGGTTTGTCTGGTTGGCGGCGCAGGAGGGAAGAGATGACTCCCGCTCAGCCGAAACACAGAGTCTTTATGGTGGCGGCTTTTTCCACTCCATCAATCACCAGGAGCCACATCACAGACTAAAGTGGATCCTCTTAACTCCAGTGACTTGTCATTCAAAACAGAGACAACACAGAAGAAGGGTGGAGAAAAAAAAGAAACATCATACACAATACACTTCCTACAACCCTACCTCTGTCCGTAACACATCTCAAATATTTTTTTCCAACATGGTCACAAAATCTCATATTACCATATCATATTATTTTATCTTACAATTCTCCAAAAGTGTCACAAGAGGGCGATATCACAAAGCTGCTTTAACATGGTCACAAGATCTCATACTACTTTTCTTAAATTCTCCAAAAGTGCCACAAGAGGGCGACATCACAATAATTTTATTAACATGGACAGAAGATCTCATATTGATAATAATATTTTATTTGTGAACGCCTTTCAAGGTACCCAAGGTCGCTGTACAAAAATACAAAATACAATACAAAAGATAGAATAAGCAAAAATACAGGTAGAATAAGACAAAGTAACAACAGAGTACAACAAAATACAAGTAGGATAGAAAACATAAAAACAGCAATTTAGAACAAGTCTAAAACCTAACTATCTAAAAGCGAGCTGAAAAAGGTGAGTTTTTAGAAGCTTTTTAAAAGTTGAAAGCGTTGTACATGCTCGGAGCTGCTCAGGAATGGAGATCCAGAGTTTGGGACCAGATATACTAAAAGCCCTGTCACCCATAGAACGAAGCCTGGAAGGGGGGACAACAAGTACGTTTTCATCTGATGACCGAGGTGAACGAGTATGTGAGTATGGATGAAGTAAATCAGTGAGATATGTAAGTGCTTGGCCATGCAAGGCCTTAAAAACCAACAAAAGAACCTTATATTGAATGTGGTATTGGATGGGTAGCCAGAGGAGCTGTTTAAGTGTAGGAGTTATGTGATCACATGATCCTGTATGTGTTAGGACCCTGAATTTTGTACATGCTGTAGTCTCTTAGGCCTGGAAGAAGAGAGCCCATGAAAAACAGCATTACAATAGTCCAGTCGGGAAGTGATTAGTGCATGAATGAGAGTTTCAGTTACAGAGAATGAAAGAAAGGAGCGCAGTCTAGAGATGTTCTTAAGGTGAAAATCAGCAGTTTTAGCAACATTTTTTATATGAGATTCAAAAGAAAGAGTGGAGTCTAGAATGACACCAAGATTGCGGACCTGAGACGGACCTGAGGGAAGAATTGGTAAAATCTGGGAATTTTACAATATCATATTACTTTTTATTAACAATTCTCCAAAAGTGCCACCAGAGGGCGACATCACAAAGAGAGAGAGAGAGAGAGAGAGAGAGAGAGAGAGAGAGAGAGAGAGAGAGAGAGAGAGAGAGAGAGAGAGAGAGAGAGAGAGAGAGAGAGAGAGAGAGAGTTTTTTTATGTGGCACTGTATTGCATTGAAATATTGTTTTTGTAATGAGGGAGCAATGAGCATGTGCAAATGTAAGGCCAACATACTATTGAAATGTATTATTTATTCATTATTGATATTGACAAGGTTATCTACTATTACCTGTTTATAGTATTTGAAATGAACTGAAACTGTGATCTAACAGAGGAACACTGTGCTGCAGCAGATACAGGTCAGAGTTCAGAGCTCTGGGTATCCAGCAGCTTTGGAACCTGATCCTCCCTCCTCCCCCCACACTTACATAAACACAAACACCACATGCTTTAAGGATCATTTCTCTTATGCTGCCATTTTAACTTTGGGAGATTCAAGTTTACATTTACCAATGACTAATCTCACAGAAAGCGCAAATAATAAAAAACACAGAGTTTCTTATATTTATTAGAATTTTATTTGATGTCAGACTGAGACTGAAATCTGAGATATTTCATGTTTTATTTGCTCAGCTTCATTTCATTTATTAATAAACATCCATTCCTGCATTTCAGGCCTGCAACACATTCCAAAAAAAGTTGGGACAGTAAAGCATTTACCACTTTGTAATGTTGCCATTCCTTTTTACCACACTTAAAAAATTTTTGGCACCGAGGAGACCAAGTGATTTAGTGTTTCAGCTTTTATTTTGTCTCATTCTTCCTGCAAACACGTCTTAAGATGTGCAACAGTACGGGGTCGTCGTTGTCGCATTTTTTCTTTCACATTCTCTATTGGGGACAGGTCAGGACTGTAGGTAGGCCAGTCCAGTACTCGTACCCTCTTCTTCTGCAGCCATGCCTTTGTAATGTGTGCAGCACGTGGTTTTGCATCGTCTGGTTAAAAAATGCATTAAAGGCAGCTCATGTTGCTCTAAGATCTCAATGTACTTTTCTGCATCAATGCTGACATCACAGAGTGTAAATGACCTTTTGCCAAGGGCACTGACATGACCCCATACCCTGACAGACCCTGGCTTTTGGACATGTTGCTGTTAATAGTCTTGATGGTCCTTTTAATCTTGGGTCTGGAGCACATGGTGTCCATTTTTCCCAAAAAGACCTGGAATGCTGATTAATCTGACCACAATACACTGTGTGATGGTCCATCCTAGATGCCTCAGAGCCTAGAGAAGTTGATGCTGCTTCTGAACATGGTTAACATAAGGCTTCTTTGTTGCACAGTTAAGTTATAAGTGGCATTTGTGCATGTAACTCTGTATTGTAGTACTTGACAAAGTTTTGCCAAAGTAATCCCTCACCCATGTGGTTATATCAGCTGTTGTTGAGTGGTGGTTCTTGGTTCAGCTTAAGCTTGTGCCCTTGGCCTTTATGCACTGAAATTCCTCCTGATTCCTTGAATTGTTTAATGATATTCTGCTCTGTAGAGGAAGAAATTTGCAAATCCCTTCCAATCTTTCTTTGAGGTTTATTGTTTTTAAACATTTCAATCATTTTCTCACACATTTGTTGATAAACTGGAGATCCTCTGATCATCTTTGCTCATCAAAGACTTTGTACAAAACCATGATTACAAATCACATCATTATTTGTTTTTTTCACCTCATTACTAGCGCTAAATTGCACCCATCCCACAGTGCTGAAATGCAGGAATGAATGTTTATTAATAAATGAAATGGAGTTGAGCAGATAAAACATGAAATATCTCAGATTCATCCTGTCTGCAATGAAATAAAAGTCAAAGTAAATGTAAGGAAACCCTGTGTTTTTATTATTATTTGCATTTTTTATGCTGTCCCAACTTTTTCTGATTTGGGGTTGTAGACAATCTAAAGTTATACTGAGTGTTCTCCCATCTAGTTTTCCATAAGGAATACATCTGAATTAGTAAGCTTGTCTAATAGGTGCTTTTTTATTTAATGACAAGAAAAGCTGTTTGAATGTAAAAATAAATGAAGCTTTTTGTTTTCCATGTTCCGCATAATATTGAATTTTTTTACGCTTCATGTCTTCAAAAGACACAATAACAAAAACCTAATAGATGAAAACCTTCAGCTTTTAGTTTTTTATTAGTTGGTTACTGGTGAAATTGCATTTTCTTTGATTATGTTTGCTTGTACATTAAGAAATGTTGCAGTATATTGAATAAACAGCTCTTTTTATTTTATTATTTTTCCCAGTTACTCAGTATTTCATTATATCAGGGCACGTATATGTTATTTTTTCAAAAACAAAATATTATACAAAATATACAGTGGAATGGCTGATTTCTAATTGTTTTCTAATTGAAATTGATATGCATCTACTCATATGCATCTACAATCTTCTTTCTGAAGGCCTCAGAGAGCTCTTTAGATCTCACCATGGTGATAACATTCACTTCAATAATCAAACCAAACTAATGTCTGAGGTTTAAATTAAACTCCAACGTCCTCTAATTATGGTCTAATCATTGCAGCTGATGCAGATTCTAATTTCAGACATTTTAAGTAGTAATAAATGTGGGGTTGTTCTAACTTTTTCCTCACAATAAATTTCCATTTTTGAGCATTACATTTTACAACTTGTGTTTAAAAGTAATTTGAACAGCTCAATCTCTCAGTACTGTTCTCAAATGCTCAAGTGTTTATGTTTAAATATGTAAAAAAAAAATGAAGGTTCTTATGGGGTGTCCTTACTTTTTCACATCACTGTATACATGCACACTATTCTGAGCTACAGTTTGAGAACAGTGTTGCTCGTTGCCATTCAGTAATAAACATAAGTTGTATTTCAAGTTTGTATTTTTGCTAAAAAAATTGTGTTCTTTAGTACCACACTGGATGGCACCAAATAAATCAACAGAACATAACTACATTGTCCTACTCTTATTTTGTCCGACAGCTACAAAATAAATAAAACAAACAAACAAACTCTAAGCTTCCCTGTATATATACACAGTATATGGTTTGACACCAGTCCCCCTCCCTCTCTCTCTCTCTCCGTCTATCAGCCAACTTCATTTCCTGCTTTTAAATGGTTGCCTCCCCAATTACTCCAACCAGGACTCTCATTGGGCAGCTGATTCTACCTGATTTGGCTGGGATAAAGAAAAAAAAACAGAACCTTATTTGTACATACAAACATATAGATGCATTTAAAATAACACTTAAGTTTGGAAATCGAAAACTGAACTACTAATTTCAGGATTACTCATATAGTTTCTAAGTATGATATAGTTTTGTGTTCATTGAACTGACAGTTTATAGCATGTACTTATATTGTGCCCGCAATGTTTTATCAATAAATAAATGTATATGTGTACTTTGTAGCTGTACACTTAAAGACTGTGGCTTACAAATGATCACCTCTCCTCTATACTGTCCATCATAATCAATTACCAGCTACTCTTTTCTAACAAGACAGCCATTGTTGGCTGAATGTTTTTTTGATAGACTAGTATTCTGAACCTAAGGGTGATACTGATGTGTTGAAGTTCCAACACCACCACTGTGGCTGTGGGTCACTTTAACTACAGTGCTGAGCATGGTCCAGCACCAAAATATGTGGGGGTGATAAATAGTGTAGCAAAAAATTTACAATCTGCAAATGTAAACGTACCAGTAGTTTAACTGACAACACAGAGTATATAATATCCTCTCTCCTACGGTACGGTAGCCGGCTTGGTGGGTATATAAGGTGTGTTATTGGCTGTCTGCACACATATCCCTCATTGCTGTCATGGGTAAAATGGGCAATTTGGGGCCAAGGATGGCAGTATGTTAAACTGCGCTGTGAACTGTTGGCACTGTTGCGAATAAGCGAGGTGAAAACTGAGGTTCACCACGTGCCATTGATGTGAGAAGTGAACATCGGCTATTTCCTACGCACCCTCCAGCTGCTGTGGTATACACTGCAGTCAGCATGGCTCCAGATACCTGTAACAACCTATCAGGACCTGATTGAATCACTCCTAGTTTGTATAGCCGTGCTGCACACACTGCACACTCTGGATATTAGCTTGTCATAATAATGTAACTCGACTGTGTATGGTCCATATTTTAATTATGAAAATAATATTGAATAGTTTTTATTTGTACTTGCCCAGATTGTTTATTTATTATTTATTTCACTTTTTATTGACTTTTGCAAAATTAGTATAGGTACAGGGTAAATATGCCTTGAATTAATTTAATGTGAAGTGTGTTGGGGTAAGGACTGTGTATAATTGCCCAGCAGTGCATCCTCAGGAGCAAGATAAGTAAGCACATGAATTACATTTAAATGAGTTGGGTTTATTTATTCATGATACATTTTGTTTTTGCACACATTAAACTTCTGGTGTAAACATATATAGAAAATGCATGTCCTATAATAAAATAATTCATCCATATTTCTTAAATGTTTGTGGTCTCTTGCATAGTTTGTGGTTGCTTTCCAAAATGTGCACAACTGCAACTGTATCACAAAAGTGATAGTTAGAGTTTCAATCATTTTATGTTTATATGGTTTTAATTTGGATCATAAGAAAGAACATGGATTGAAGGGAAACAACCTGAAACTCAAGGTGCATGTAGATTTCAGTTTTTCAAAAAAAAAAGCTATCACATTTATTTATTTTCATTTTATTTATGTATTCATTCTTTTATTTATATAATAACATATAAGGTTTGTTACTCAATCTATTTGAGGAAACACTTTATAACAGTGTGAGCAACACTGGTTTGGGCTGCGGTAATAAAAATAGCAGCTGCTAGTTTGAGTGCAGCATTCACATGCATATAAATTGTTGTTCGATGAGATTGTATTTCTGTTCTTCAGTAAAAATGCATGAAGACTGTTTAATCTCATCATTCACACAGAACAAAAATATAATTTTGATTACTGTCTAATTATTGTCTAACTGCTAAAAAAACTGAAATTCTCTCTGGTGTAGATTCCCATTGTACTCGCAACGTTTGAACTCAGAAAGTTTCAGATTTAAAGGAGCAGTTGAAGGCTGCATGGAGTTAAAGTAAACGTGAGCTCTTCGGTTTATGTGGAGAGAAATATAAAGTTTTCTAGATAATCACGGTGAGTTTGTGAATATAAAGTTGTAATATGTAAATGTTATTAATCCGTATTTGATGGAGAAATGTTTAGGATTGATTTTTTTTTATTTGATATATATGCGTCACATTTAACACCGTTATTTAATCCTGTTCACACGGACATTTTTAACACTTTATTATCTTCTGTGTTTTTCTCTCATTCACACTAAATCTTAAACCCACTTAATGAAAGCTAGACTGAGATTTAAATCTTCCTTGTTTTCGTCTGGATACTAAAATGTAGCTTTACAAAATCACAGTTGTGACGTCAGCGCGCTTGTTTATACATACATGCAGGCGGTGGACAAAATAACAGAAACACACAATCAATAATAAACATAAAACATTCACTTCTTCAAATGAACAATTTTACTGATAATGTGTCCACGCTGTGTGTGATTATAAAAAAAGCACTAATCTAACACATTGATGAGAGTGAGATTGTTATTAATACACTTTCATTTATTTAATGATGATAAATCAGATCAGCACTGGTTGAGTTATTGGTATACTGGTGTAAAACTAAAAGCATTACAGAGCGGTTTTAAATCCCAGCTAAGACATACAGTTTATTTATTTATTTATTTAGGATTTTAGGATTAATTACACTAGCTGCTAGTTAGCTGAGCTGTGTGATTACTGTATCATGTCCTTGATGGTGTTTCTCTGAACTGAAACTTTTAGTGACCCTGTGCTTTTTTTATATAGTTAGTTATTTTAGTATGATGGAGGGTACGAGACCAGATTCACCTGAACCCAGCTGTGTCTCCATGAAAAGCGACTGGTCAATAGGACTACCAATTACCTTTAAAGATGGAGGATGTTTTCCTGATCTGAGGTCAGTATAATATCATTGTGTGTTAGTGACTCAGACAGCTGCTAAGCACCCAGCTCTGAAAACCTGATGTGAAAAAAATGTGAAAACTAATCAGAACTTAAAGAGTTAAAATGACTGAAATTATGAAGATCTAAAACTTTTAATAATCATTTCAATAATCATTTCAATAATCACCACTTCGAAGACACTTCTACTGATCTGAGGTAGTAATTCTGGGATTGAAGGACAAATTCAAGACCAAGTCCAAATAAAGGCTTGATAATGTTAATATGTATATTAAAATTGTAATAATAATATTGATTATTTATTTAAGAATGTAAATCATATCAGATGTGGTTTTTTATTAGCATACTAGTGTAAAAGAAAAAAAAATATTGTCAATCGTAGCTAAGTTTGCAGACATTTAAAACTCAGACATTAATTTTTTAATAGAAAATTTGAGTTAAATTAACTAAATTATCTGCTAGCTGAGATACAGTAGAGTCCTTTGTTGGAAGTGTTTGTTTAAAAATTTGATTACCCCTGAATTAGCTAACATGACGTCTGTGTTAAAAATTAAAACTTGCATGTGATGAAGTTGTTGTTTTTGGTTACTGTGTAATAAGTGTGTACTAAAATACTAATAACAGCTTCTTTTTTTTTTTTTTTTCTAAGTATATTAAATTCTCTAAATGTATTTTTACTTAATAAATATTCCATAAAGTTTCCAGCTTGAATTAGGATGGAAGAATCACATTTCACATTTAAACATTCACCCATTTGTTGGTTCCATTATATTTATTTTACTTGTACCCCCAGTATGATGGAGGGTACAAGACCAGATTCACCTGAACCCAGCTGTGTCTCCATGAAGAGCGACTGGTCAATAGGACTTCCAATTACCTTTAAAGATGGAGGATGTTTTCCTGATCTGAGGTCAGTATAATATCATGGTGTGTTAGTGACTTAGACTGCTGCACCACCTAAGCACCCAGCTCTGAAAACCTTCTGAATGTGAAAACTAATCAGAACTAAATCAAGTTTAGAAAATAATTAGAGTTAAAATGACTAAAATTATGAAGCTCTAAAACTTGTAATAATTATTTATTAATAAAGAGTAACTGGTTACTGGAGCATCCAAACCACTTCAGAGAATCTTCTACTCATCTGAGGTAGGTAACTGTGTAGGCCCACCAACAACCTCTTTGGTTAAGGCCAAAGAGGAAGTGTTTCTATTTTTAAATATATTAAATCCTCTAAATGTAATATATTTTTACTTATTAAATCTTTCATAAAGTTTCCAGCTTGAATTAGGATGGAGGAATCACAATTCAGATTTAAACATTCACCCATTTATTGTTTCCTTTATGTTTGGTTTTACCTGTACCCCAGTGTGGTGGAGGGTACTAGACCAGATTCACCTGAACCCAGCTGTGTCTCCATGAAGAGCGACCAGTCAAAGTCAGTATAATCTCATGGTGTGTCAGTGTCTTAGATCACTGCACCACCCACTTTTTAGAATCCCTGACAGAAGTTCTGTCGCTTATCCCTGTTGTGGAAACAAAAGCTTATAACCTGACTTTAAATTCATCCATTGGTTTTAGAAATGACTCATATGAAAGCTGAAACCCTCCCAAATGAGGTTTAATTTACGAAAATAAATTTGCTTCACTGCAGAAATATTGATCATTTAATGAACTCAGAAAGGTCAGATTTTGGCAAGACAAAAGTTTTGTCGCCTTGTCATATAATGCACCCAATCCTAGTTTACAGCCTCACCTGTGCTCACTAATTGATCGGTTACATAGTGGGTGTGTATAAAAAGAACCCCAGCACCCCAGACCTTCACTTGAACTGCAACTTCACCTCTGACAACATGCCAAAAATCCACCCTGCGACCAAAGCCTTGATTATCAAGAGGCTGAAGACCAGATCCACTGCAGAGGTGGCTGGCACCTTTAATGTGTCTCAGCGTCAAGTACAAAGAATTAAAAAAAGATTTGAAGAGACTGGAGATGTTTTTGACAAGCCCAGGTCCGGCAGACCCCGCAAGACAACTGCTAAGGAGGAACGTTTGTTGGTTAGAAAATCCAAAGCCAGCCCCTCTTCCACTGCAGCAGAGCTCCACCAGGCCTGGTCACCTCAAGTCCCTGTGTCAACTAGAACAGTTTGTAGGATTCTGTCTCGAAATGGCCTCCATGGTCGAATCAGTGCCCAGAAGCCAGCACTAAACAAAAGGCCCACAGCCTGCTAAACGGATGGACGCTGGAAAAGTGGCAGAAGGTGGATTTCTCAGATGAATCTTCAGTTGAATTACACCACAGCCGCCACAAATACTGCAGGAGACCTACTGGAGCCCGTATGGATCCAAGATTCACCCAGAAAACTGTTAAGTTTGGTGGTGGAAAGATCATGGTCTGGGGTTACATTCAGTATGGGGGTGTGCGAAACATTTGCAAGGTGGAAGGCAATATCAATAGCCTAAAATATCAAGAAGTATTAGCTACCTCTTACATTCCCAATCATAAAAGGGGTCAAATTTTGCAGCAGGATGGTGCTCCATCTCATACATCCATCTCTACATCAAAGTTCCTCAAGGCAAAGAATATCAAGGTGCTCCAGGACTGGCCAGCCCAGTGACCAGACATGAACATCATTGAGCATGTTTGGGGTAGGATGAAAGAGGAAGCTTGGAAGACAAAACCAAAGAATCTTGATGAATTTCTTTGCTATTCCTGATGACTTCATCAATAAATTGTATGAATCATTGTCGAACCGCATGGATGCAGTCCTTAAAGCTCATGGAAGTCACACAAAATATTAAATATGGCTCTAATAGCACCACAACTTCATTCACCAATGTTATGAAACATATCTTTGTATTTGAAGTAAATTATTTGTTTGATTTTCACATTACTTTCTGTGGGCGACAAAACTTTTGTCTTGCCAAAATCTGACCTTTCTGTGTTCATTAAATGATCAATATTTCTGCAGTGAAGCAAATTTATTTTCGTAAATTAAACCTCATTTGGGAGGGTTTCAGCTTTCATATGAGTCATTTCTAAAACCAATGGATGAATTTAAAGTCAGGTTATAAGCTTTTGTTTCCACAACATGGATAAGCGACAGAACTTATGTCAGGGACTGTATATATACAGTGTATCACAAAAGTGAGTACACCCCTCACATTTCTGCAAATATTTTATTATATCTTTTCATGGGACAGCACTATAGACATGAAACTTGGATATAACTTAGAGTAGTCAGTGTACAGCTTGTATAGCAGTGTAGATTTACTGTCTTCTGAAAATAACTCAACACACAGCCATTCATGTCTAAATAGCTGGCAACATAAGTGAGTACACCCCACAGTGAACATGTCCAAATTGTGCCCAAAGTGTCAATATTTTGTGTGACCACCATTATTATCCAGCACTGCCTTAACCCTCCTGGGCATGGAATTCACCAGAGCTGCACAGGTTGCTACTGGAATCCTCTTCCACTCCTCCATGATGACATCATGGAGCTGGTGGATGTTAGACACCTTGAACTCCTCCACCTTCCACTTGAGGATGCGCCACAGGTGCTCAATTGGGTTTAGTCCATCACCTTTACCTTCAGCTTTCTCAGCAAGGCAGTTGTCATCTTGGAGGTTGTGTTTGGGGTCGTTATCCTGTTGGAAAACTGCCATGAGGCCCAGTTTTCGAAGGAAGGGGATCATGCTCTGTTTCAGAATGTCACAGTACATGTTGGAATTCATGTTTCCCTCAATGAACCACAGCTCCCCAGTGCCAGCAACACTCATGCAGCCCAAGACCATGATGCTACCACCACCATGCTTGACTGTAGGCAAGATACAGTTGTCTTGGTACTTCTCACCAGGGCGCCGCCACACATGCTGGACACCATCTGAGCCAAACAAGTTTATCTTGGTCTCGTCAGACCACAGGGCATTCCAGTAATCCATGTTCTTTGACTGCTTGTCTTCAGCAAACTGTTTGAGGGCTTTCTTGTGCGTCAGCTTCCTTCTGGGATGACGACCATGCAGACCGAGTTGATGCAGTGTGCGGCATATGGTCTGAGCACTGACAGGCTGACCTCCCACGTCTTCAACCTCTGCAGCAATGCTGGCAGCACTCATGTGTCTATTTTTTAAAGACAACCTCTGGATATGACGCCGAACACGTGGACTCAACTTCTTTGGTCGACCCTGGCGAAGCCTGTTCCGAGTGGAACCTGTCCTGGAAAACCACTGTATGACCTTGGCCACCATGCTGTAGCTCAGTTTCAGGGTGTTAGCAATCTTCTTATAGCCTAGGCCATCTTTGTGGAGAGCAACAATTCTATTTCTCACATTCTCAGAGAGTTCTTTGCCATGAGGTGCCATGTTGAATATCCAGTGGCCAGTATGAGAGAATTGTACCCAAAACATCAAATTTAACAGCCCTGCTCCCCATTTACACCTGGGACCTTGACACATGACACCAGGGAGGGACAACGACACATTTGGGCACAATTTGGACATGTTCACTGTGGGGTGTACTCACTTATGTTGCCAGCTATTTAGACATTAATGGCTGTGTGTTGAGTTATTTTCAGAAGACAGTAAATCTACACTGCTATACAAGCTGTACACTGACTACTCTAAGTTATATCCAAGTTTCATGTCTATAGTGTTGTCCCATGAAAAGATATAATGAAATATTTGCAGAAATGTGAGGGGTGTACTCACTTACAGTGTATCACAAAAGTGAGTACACCCCTCACATTTCTGCACATATTTAAGTTTATCTTTTCATGGGACAACACTGACAAAATGACACTTTGACACAATGAAAAGTAGTCTGTGTGCAGCTTATATAACAGTGTAAATTTATTCTTCCCTCAAAATAACTCAATATACAGCCATTAATGTCTAAACCACCAGCAACAAAAGTGAGTACACCCCTTAGTGAAAGTTCCTGAAGTGTCAATATTTTGTGTGGCCACCATTATTTCCCAGAACTGCCTTAACTCTCCTGGGCATGGAGTTTACCAGAGCTTCACAGGTTGCCACTGGAATGCTTTTCCACTCCTCCATGACGACATCACGGAGCTGGCGGATATTCGAGACTTTGCGCTCCTCCACCTTCCGCTTGAGGATGCCCCAAAGATGTTCTATTGGGTTTAGGTCTGGAGACATGCTTGGCCAGTCCATCACCTTTACCCTCAGCCTCTTTAATAAAGCAGTGGTCATCTTAGAGGTGTGTTTGGGGTCATTATCATGCTGGAACACTGCCCTGCGACCCAGTTTCCGGAGGGAGGGGATCATGCTCTGCTTCAGTATTTCACAGTACATATTGGAGTTCATGTGTCCCTCAATGAAATGTAACTCCCCAACACCTGCTGCACTCATGCAGCCCCAGACCATGGCATTCCCACCACCATGCTTGACTGTAGGCATGACACACTTATCTTTGTACTTCTCACCTGATTGCCGCCACACATGCTTGAGACCATCTGAACCAAACAAATTAATCTTGGTCTCATCAGACCATAGGACATGGTTCCAGTAATCCATGTCCTTTGTTGACATGTCTTCAGCAAACTGTTTGCGGGCTTTCTTGTGTAGAGACTTCAGAAGAGGCTTCCTTCTGGGGTGACAGCCATGCAGACCAATTTGATGTAGTGTGCGGCGTATGGTCTGAGCACTGACAGGCTGACCCCCCACCTTTTCAATCTCTGCAGCAATGCTGACAGCACTCCTGCGCCTATCTTTCAAAGACAGCAGTTGGATGTGACGCTGAGCACGTGCACTCAGCTTCTTTGGATGACCAACGCGAGGTCTGTTCTGAGTGGACCCTGCTCTTTTAAAACGCTGGATGATCTTGGCCACTGTGCTGCAGCTCAGTTACAGGGTGTTGGCAATCTTCCTGTAGCCTTGGCCATCTTCATGTAGCGCAACAATTTGTCTTTTAAGATCCTCAGAGAGTTCTTTGCCATGAGGTGCCATGTTGGAACTTTCAGTGACCAGTATGAGAGAGAATGAGAGCTGTACTACTAAATTGAACACACCTGCTCCCTATGCATACCTGAGACCTAGTAACACTAACAAATCACATGACATTTTGGAGGGAAAATGACAAGCAGTGCTCAATTTGGACATTTAGGGGTGTAGTCTCTTAGGGGTGTACTCACTTTTGTTGCCGGTGGTTTAGACATTAATGGCTGTATTTTGAGTTATTTTGAGGGAAGAATAAATTTACACTGTTATATAAGCTGCACACAGACTACTTTTCATTGTGTCAAATTTTCATTTTGTAAGTGTTGTCCCATGAAAAGATATACTTAAATATCTGCAGAAATGTGAGGGGTGTACTCACTTTTGTGATACACTGTATATCCACCACATATATATATATATAGCATTTAGCGGACACTTTTATCCAAAGCGACTTACACAATGAGCAATTGAGGGTTAAGGGCCTTACTCAGGGACCCAACAGTCTGTTTATTAGTCCAGTACCTTAACCACTGAGCTATCACTGCATAACATATAATATATATATATTGATATATATTATATATAAGTAGCCTAGTAGTTGTATCAACATCTGCATGTAATCAATAACTGACTGTCAAATCAGATGTCTGTTTATTTATTAGGATTTTAACGTCATGTTTTACACTTTTGTTACATCATGACAGCAACGGTAGTTACTCATTACACAAGACTCATCAGGTCACAAGTTTATATTGAACACAGTCATGGACAATTCAGTGTCTCCAATTCACCTCACTTGCACATCCACCAGCTTCGAGATGTCATCATGGAGGAGTGGAAGAGGATTCCAGTAGCAACCTGTGCAGCTCTGGTGAATTCCATGCCCAAGAGGGTTAAGGCAGTGCTAGATAATAATGGTGGTCACACAAAATATTGACACTTTGGGCACAATTTGGACATGTTCACTGTGGGGTGTACTCACTTATGTTGCCAGCGGTTTAGACATTAATGGCTGTGTGTTGAGTTATTTTGAGAGCACAGCAAATGTACACTGTTATACAAGCTGTACACTGACTACTTTACATTGTATCAAAGTGTCATATCTTCAGTGTTGTCCCATGAAAAGATATAATAAAATATTTACAAAAATGTGAGGGGTGTACTAGGGGTGTGCTATATCGTATCGTTCACGATAATACCGGTATAATTTTTATTATAATATTGTGATAATAGCGGTATTCTGCATTGATTACATAATGACATCACACATCTACGCATATGGCATACGTTCGTTACGTGGGTCAATTTTGCACAGCGACAAGTATGGCAGATAGTGGTTCTGCGATGGAGGAGCTCGTTCCAAAATGCCAAGGCAACCATAAATTTATCTTTGGCACATACCCGACCCCAGGCTTAATAGTCTGGATCATATTGTTGAAAGAAAATTAAAATTTGTTTTCCATGCATTCACACTAGCATGTTCTGGGGTTCAATTAAGTGTCATCAATACACACAAGTTGGCAGCCAAATGATAAAATATTGTGAAGGAATATCTTTATTCCTCATAAAGTTAAGGTTGCTATATTTTGGTTTTTCACTTGTCAGGGAAAATGAAGAGTAAAAAACTTATTATTATTATTATTATACAGGTCTTCGTGATGTAATTCTACATGGCACTCACTGTCTGTATAAGTAAATGAGTGAGTGACCACATAAGAAGGTATCAGTTTCTCTGCCACCCCTGTGTGAGCAATGGTCTCAGTCTGGCCACCCCTATGAAAATTGTCCGACTCTGCCATTACATTGTTACATTATTTTTATTGGAAAGACAAAATACAGAAAACTGTGCGTAATTCTTACATACTTCTTACATAGTTCTACCAAGTGTTTGAAACTTATATTAATTCTAAATAAAACTTGAACATTATTTTTTTTGGAATAGTGTTTTCTTAAAATGAAAAAAAAAATGTTCCATGTTTTTTTATATCGCCAAAAATATAGTTATCGCAAAAATAACCTGAAATATTGTGATATTATTTTAGGGCCATATCGCCCACCCCTAGGGTGTACTCACTTTTGTGAGATACTGTATAAGTAATCAATAACTAGCCGTCTGATTACTTTGTAATATCCTTTGTGGTGTTTTTCGAAAAACTTAAACTTTTAGGTGCCCCCTGCTTTTTATATTGTTTATTTATGTTTGGTTTTACCTGTACCCCAGTGTGATGGAGGGTAAGAGACAAGATTCACCTGAACCCAGCTGTGTCTCCATGAAGAGCGACCGGTCAATGGGAATGCCAATTCAATTTAAAGATGAAGGAAGTTCTACTGATCTGAGGTCAGTATAATCTCATGGTGTGTTAGTGCCTTATACAACTGCACCACCTAAATGCCCAGATCAAAAAAACTTTTAGAATGAGATATTTTTCTAAACTTCATTTAGTTCTGATTAGTTTTCACAGAGTTAAAATGACTGACATTATGAAGATCTAAAACTTAATATATATATATATACAGTGTATCACAAAAGTGAGTACACCCCTCACATTTCTGCAGATATTTAAGTATATCTTTTCATGGGACAACACTGACAAAATGACACTTTGACACAATGAAAAGTAGTCTGTGTGCAGCTTATATAACAGTGTAAATTTATTCTTCCCTCAAAATAACTCAATATACAGCCATTAATGTCTAAACCACCGGCAACAAAAGTGAGTACACCCCTTAGTGAAAGTTCCTGAAGTGTCAATATTTTGTGTGGCCACCATTATTTCCCAGAACTGCCTTAACTCTCCTGGGCATGGAGTTTACCAGAGCTTCACAGGTTGCCACTGGAATGCTTTTCCACTCCTCCATGACGACATCACGGAGCTGGCGGATATTCGAGACTTTGCGCTCCTCCACCTTCCGCTTGAGGATGCCCCAAAGATGTTCTATTGGGTTTAGGTCTGGAGACATGCTTGGCCAGTCCATCACCTTTACCCTCAGCCTCTTCAATAAAGCAGTGGTCGTCTTAGAGGTGTGTTTGGGGTCATTATCATGCTGGAACACTGCCCTGCGACCCAGTTTCCGGAGGGAGGGGATCATGCTCTGCTTCAGTATTTCACAGTACATATTGGAGTTCATGTGTCCCTCAATGAAATGTAACTCCCCAACACCTGCTGCACTCATGCAGCCCCAGACCATGGCATTCCCACCACCATGCTTGACTGTAGGTATGACACACTTATCTTTGTACTCCTCACCTGATTACCGCTACACATGCTTGAGACCATCTGAACCAAACAAATTAATCTTGGTCTCATCAGACCATAGGACATGGTTCCAGTAATCCATGTCCTTTGTTGACATGTCTTCAGCAAACTGTTTGCGGGCTTTCTTGTGTAGAGACTTCAGGAGAGGCTTCCTTCTGGGGTGACAGCCATGCAGACCAATTTGATGTAGTGTGCGGCGTATGGTCTGAGCACTGACAGGCTGACCCCCCACCTTTTCAATCTCTGCAGCAATGCTGACAGCACTCCTGCGCCTATCTTTCAAAGACAGCATTTGGATGTGATGCTGAGCACGTGCACTCAGCTTCTTTGGACGACCAACGCGAGGTCTGTTCTGAGTGGACCCTGCTCTTTTAAAACGCTGGATGATCTTGGCCACTGTGCTGCAGCTCAGTTTCAGGGTGTTGGCAATCTTCTTGTAGCCTTGGCCATCTTCATGTAGCGCAACAATTCGTCTTTTAAGATCCTCAGAGAGTTCTTTGCCATGAGGTGCCATGTTGGAACTTTCAGTGACCAGTATGAGAGAGTGTGAGAGCTGTACTACTAAATTAAACACACCTGCTCCCTATGCACACCTGAGACCTAGTAACACTAACAAATCACATGACATTTTGGAGGGAAAATGACAGGCAGTGCTCAATTTGGACATTTAGGGGTGTAGTCTCTTAGGGGTGTACTCACTTTTGTTGCCGGTGGTTTAGACATTAATGGCTGTATATTGAGTTATTTTGAGGGAAGAATAAATTTACACTGTTATATAAGCTGCAAACAGACTACTTTTCATTGTGTCAAAGTGTCATTTTGTCAGTGTTGTCCCATGAAAAGATATACTTAAATATCTGCAGAAATGTGAGGGGTGTACTCACTTTTGTGATACACTGTATATATATATATATATATATATATATATATATATATATATATATATATATATATATATATATATATATATAATAATTATTTGTTTAGTGAAGAGTAACTGGTTACTGGACCAAACCACTTTAGGGACTCATCTACTGATCTGAGGTAGTAATTCTGGGAATTGAAGGACAATCTAAACTGTGTAGGACTGCTAAACCCTCTTTGGTTAAGTCCAAGACTAGATTAAGTAGCTGAGATTAAGTCCACAAATTCAGGAAAAAGTCTAAATAAGAGCATATTAATGTTTATATCTAGTGTATATTAAAATTGTAATAAATAAATATAAATTAATGTTTTAAAGAATGTTAAATCATATTAGTCGTGGTTGTGTTATTAGCATACTGGTGTTAAAAAGCATTATAAAGCATCGCTAAGTTTGCAGACATTTAAAACTCAGGCATTCCTTTTTTAATAGATGTGACTTTATATAAACTAACCTAGCATCTAGTTAAGCTAGCTGTTTGTTACTTTGTCATGTTCTTGGTGGTGAGCCTTTCTGCTCTTTGTGCTTTTTTTGACATAGTGATACTACTAACTGTTAAACTGCTAATTGTTTATTACATTTACCCCTGAATTAGCATCTGTGTTAAATTAAAACTTTTATGGGATGAAGTTGTCATGGTTACTCTGTAATGAGTGGTGTGTACTAAAAATACAAATACCAAAACATCAAAATCTCTTCATCAAAACCAAAAATGTTTTGTTTTTTAAAAATATGAAACATTTAGATTTCATGTTTTTTTTTTTAAATCTGCCATAAAGTTTCTAGTTTTAAGAAGGTTGGAAGAATCACATTTCAGATCTTAACATTAATTAGTTATTTAATGTTTGGTTTTTTAATGGAACCTCCACTTACATTTAAAGATGGAGGATGTTCTACTGATCTGGGGTCAGTATAATCTCATGTTCTAGTCTTTTTACTTTCGGTTCCTCAGGATTAAATGCATTAAACTCACTGAACTGGTCAATTTACAAATTAGCTAGGAAATGTTTCAATAACTGGATGTTGGAACATGCTAGTGTTCAGTACTGCTCTGTACATTGGTGATGTATAATAAAGACTGAAAAGCTGCACAACTGATTATTTGTCTTTTTACTTACAGACCACAAAAGAAGAAATTAAATGTTACTTACAGAGATGAGCTGGAATCCATATTTAAGGTTTGTATGTATGTATGTATGAGTGATAATAATGATGCTAATCTAGTTTGTCGTTCTTTAAATAAAAACTGTAATGATCTTATGTAGTGCTGGACAATAATTCGATATCGATATATATCGCGATAGAAAATGTTTCAATAAGGGTGATATGATTTTTAAACGTACGCCACAGGCACGACGCCAGTGCTCAGCGTCACTGCTCTGATTACACTCCGCTTGAGTGTAATTGAGTAGTTTTTTCTTGTAATTTTTAAAGTAAATTTTACAGCCTGTAATTTTACTTTTACTTAAGTATGTTTTGTATTAAGAATTGTAATTCGCTACATTTGAAATAACATCCGTTACTGAGTAAATAAAAAACGCTAAAGAAATCGCGTCTGGGAAACTGCGGCAGTGAATTCTGCGACGAGGAGTCGAATATTTTGTCTCGGTTCCTTTTAAAGAGTCGTATATATACATAGCGACTCCTAGAAGCGTGAGTCGGTTCCTTTATTTCAGTTTAAAGGGCCGTTCAATAGAATCGAATCATTCTACGACACATCACTAGTGGTTATACAGTTTGAAAAAGTTTTATGGGACTAAAATGACACATTACACATCCCTAAATGTTTTAAATGTTGTTTTTCTATTATATTTTAATTAAAAACAACTATTGTGAGATATATCCACTTGTCCTGTTTGCATTAGACAGAAGAGACTAAGTAAAGTTTACTCTGAGTACATTTTAAATGAGTTACTTTTTACTTGAGTAGATTTTTAGACTAGTAACTTTACTCGTACTTAAGTAAAAATTCATTAAAGTAATAGTACTTTTACTTGAGTACAATATTTTAGTACTCTTTTCACCTCTGGTTAAGACATGTTAATATATTATATTATATATTGTCAAAGCTTATGTTTATTTGAGAATGATTTCGTGTTTTTGTCTGTATACAAATGCTGAAATCCAGTAAATGTGAAAGCTAATTTATTGTTATATCGTGATATAAATTTTAGCCATATCGTCCAGCCCTAATCGTATGTTGATTTTGGATTCTGGACCCTCTTAGATGTTAGAGTGGGGGAAATAAGTATTTGATCCCCTGCTGATTTTGTAAGTTTACCCCCTCACAAAGACTTGAACAGTCTATAATTTTTATGGAAGGTTTATTTTAACAGAGAGAGACAGAATATCAACAAAAAATCCAGAAAAAAAACATTAAATAAAAGTTATAAATTAATTTGTATTTAATTAAGGGAAATAAGTATTTGATCCCCTACCAACCAGCAAGAATTCTGACCCCCACAGACCGGTTATGTGCCCATGAGGCACACAAATTAGTCCTGTGCCTGTATAAAAGACTCCTGTCACAGAATCAGTTTCTTCTGTTCAAATCTCTCGACCACCATGGGCAAGACCAAAGAGCTATCAAAGGACATCAGGGACAAGATTGTAGACCTGCACAAGGCTGGAATGGGCTACAAGACCATCAGCAAGAAGCTTGGTGAGAAAGAGACCACTGTTGGTGCGATAATTCGAAAATGGAAGAAATACAAGATCACAGTTAATCGCCCTCGCTCTGGAGCTCCATGCAAGATCTCACCTGGTGGGGTAAGAATGATTCTGAGAAGGTGAGGTCAGTCCAGAATTACACAGGAGGAGCTTGTCAATGATCTCAAGGGAGCTGGGAGCACAGTCACCAAGATAACCATTAGTAACACACTTCGCCGTAATGGATTGAGATCCTGCAGTGCCTGCAAAGTCCCTCTGCTCAAGAAGGCTCATGTACAGGCTCGTCTGAAGTTTGCCAATGAACACCTGAATGATTCAGAGAAAGCTTGGGAGAATGTGATATGGTCAGATGAGACCAAAATTGAGCTCTTTGGCATCAATTCCACTCGCCGTGTTTGGAGGCAGAGAAATGCTGGATATGACCCCAAGAACACCATCCCCACTGTCAAACATGGAGGTGGAAACATTCTGCTTTGGGGCTGTTTCTCTGCTAAGGGTACAGGAAGACTTCATCGCATTGAGGGGCTGATGAATGGGGCCATGTACCATAGAATCTTGAATGAGAACCTCCTGGCCTCAGCCAGAACACTGAAGATGGGTCGTGGATGGGTCTTCCAGCATAACAATGACCCAAAACATACAGCCAAGATAACAAAGGAAAATCTGTGGAGGGAGCTCAAACTTTTAGTTTCCAAGCGACAGCCTCGAAACCTTCAGGATTTGGAGAGATTGTGTAAAGAGGAGTGGGCCAAAATCCCCCTGAGATGTGCACAAACCTGGTGACCAACTACATGAAACGTCTGACCTCTGTGCTTGCCAACAAGGGTTTCTCCACCACGTACTAAGTCACGTTTTGCTAGGGCATCGAATACTTATTTCACCTAATCAAATACAAATTAATTTATAACCTTTATTTAATGTTTTTTTTTTCTGGATTTTTTGTTGATATTCTGTCTCTCTCTGTTAAAATAAACCTTCCATAAAAATTATAGACTGTTCAAGTGTTTGTAAGGGGGTAAACATACAAAATCAGCAGGGGATCAAATACTTATTTTCCCCACTGTAGGTAGGTAGGTAGGTAGGTAGGTAGGTAGGTAGGTAGGTAGGTAGGTAGGTAGGTAGGTAGGTAGGTAGTACAATGTGCATGTATACAAAATACAAGAAAAAGCAAGAATGTGTGCAGTAAGTACATCACTAATTGTGATGATCTGTTCTTCTAAATTCCTCAACAGGAACTGGAGGTTAAAGTCATCAACATGTTAAAGAATGAGCTAAACAAGTTCAAAAAGCTACTGAATGAAGATTACCCAGCATGCTCTGAGCAGGAGGTGAATGACAAGAAAGATCTAAGTAGTTTCAGAGAGGGGGCGCTAAAGATCACACTGAATGTTCTCAAGATCATGAACAAGACAGACCTCGCTAACACCCTGCAGAGGAGTAAGAGACCTAAATACTTAGAAATTATATCATTAATAAATAGTTAAAAAAATCTTTCATATTTATCTTTCCAGAATCAACTAGGTTTCTGATTAGTCATTGAATTCTATCCTATTATGTAACATTTTACGAGCACCAGGTACTTGACATTAGGGCTGCACGGTATTTCGTTTCAGCATCGACATCGCGATGTGTGCATGCGCGATAGTCACATCGCAGGACGTGCGATGTTACTTAATGCAAATTAAATCAAATACGTCATGCTACAACTTTTTTGCTGCTTGACACAATTCACACCGTTCTCATTTTCCATGTAATATCTACCAGTGTGTTCAAAAACCTAGTGAGCTGCCTTGCTGTACTACCTACATAGGCAGAGGGGATAGGTAGAGAGGATTCTATTAAGTCAATGACTTAGGTTATTGGAACGCGGCTACTTAGCGATTTCATCGGGTTTCGCGTTTAGCATTTAGCATCTTGCCATTAAAACCAATGGAATGAGGTGGGATGGCGCTAACATGCAGAGGCGATTTAACCTGCCTGTGGGCTCAGGGGCTATGGCTGGTTGTGGCCCCCCTACATATATAAATATAAATCCCTTGCTGTGCACTTACTGTGTATTGTGATTATATGTATTTTGATATTTCACTGTCTTTTAGTTATTTTTATATTTTACTTAGCGAAAATATTGTCGTGTTTTTACTTTCGCTATCGTGGCACTAGCATTAGCCACTTGCTACCGCAGAGGGTCGGCTCACCTAGACGCTGTCCCGTGGGGATGCTACAGGTCTTTTACTGCGTGGTGGTGGAGGTGTGGGAATAAAAGCACACGACAGGGTCGAGTCACTTTAACTGTTTATTCAGGACTTCAATGAGCGTTACAGCACTTTAGACCGCCTAGTTCCAGAACCCGAACTTCCATGCTGGGACCATACAGCGAGTCTCACATACAAAACTAACTGCAGAACGTATAAACCCGGTGCTGCATTCTGATTGGCTGAGCTGAATGTCACTCACATACTTGTTCATTACAGTACTGCTACAGCTCGTTATAGTTTATCTGGCCAATCAACAGTCAGAAATATGAATAACGTGTAAATGATTTACACAATCACTGGTTTGTAAGCTTCCCTATTCTTATTAACCAAAATAACTAACAAAATAAAAAATAAAAATAAATAAAGCAGCCAATCCGGGGCCCTCAATTATTTGGGGCCCCTGGGCTGAAGCCCAAAGGTCTTTTTTTTTTTTTTTAAATAATGTTTACTACTTGAAGAGGTTTTAATTGTGAAATAAAATATTAAATGACCAATTTTGTCAATCCTGTTAATTCCCTCATGTGATATTGAAGCTTTCTTAGTTTAATGCTCAGTTTCAACCGAGTACAAAGATGTAGCTTGTCATAATCTCTTGTATCCCTTGTAGGCACCACCCTTTTTCACAGATGAGCCCCTTAATTAGAGTAAGATACATGCATTATTAATATTATTAATAATGTTGTGAAAATTCCTGCATTTTTTTTTATATCGCAATATTATCGCAGGAAAAGAAAATATCGTAATGTCAGTTTTTTTCCAATGTCGTGCAGCCCTACTTGACATTAGATAAAAATTTGAACTGTGATATTGGTCACTACATCTACAAATATGCAAATTATAATAATTGAGGTTTAAACTATTTATTAAAATATTAAATGATATACAGTGTGTTTAAATTATGCAGTAAAATACTGATTCATAATCTCTGTTTATTAGAACTGGTCTCTGTATATCAGGAAAAACTCAAATCAAACCTGAGAGAGAAATGTAAAAGAATCAGTGAAGGAATCTCCCAGCATGGAAGCTCAGCACTTCTGAATAAGATCTTCACAGAGCTCTACATCACAGAGGGTTGGAGTGGAGACGTCAATAATGAACATGAGGTCAGACAGATTGAAGCAGCATCCAGAAGACCAGCAGCAAAGGAGATTCCCATCAAATGTAACAACCTCTTTACAAACTCGTCCATCAGAACTGTGCTGACTAAAGGAATCGCTGGAATTGGAAAAACAGTTTCAGTGCAGAAGTTCATTCTGGACTGGGCTGAAGGAAAAGCAAATCAGGACGTCATCTTCATATTTCCACTTCCTTTTAGAGAGCTGAACTTGATGAAGCAGGAAAATCTCAGTCTGATGGAACTTCTTCATCAGTTTTTCCCAGAAGTGAAAGGTCTGCCATCATTAGACTGTGATATTTATAAAGTTTTGTTCATCTTTGATGGTCTGGATGAGTGTCGACTTCCTCTAGGTTTTCAAAATAATGAGCGATTGTGTAACATAACGGAGTCAGTAAAAATGGATGTGCTGCTGACAAACCTCATCAAGGGGAACCTGCTTCCCTCTGCTGACCTCTGGATCACCACTCGACCAGGAGCAGCCAATCAGATCCCTACTGAGTGTGTAGACCAGGTAACAGAGGTACGAGGGTTCAGTGATCCTCAGAAAGAGGAGTACTTCAGGAAGAGGATCAGTGATGAGAACCTGGCTAGTAAAATCATCACTCACATAAAGTCATCAAGAAGCCTCTATATCTTGTGTCACATTCCAGTGTTCTGCTGGATCTCAGCCTCTGTTCTAGAGAGAATTCTGGATGGAGCCAAGGGGAACAAAATCCCCAAAACTCTGACTCTGACTGAAATGTTCACTTACTTTCTGATCTTTCAGATCAAACACAAGGAACAAAAGTATCATGGGAAATCTGACCCTGATCCACACCAGACCAGAGAGATGATACTGGCACTGGGAAAACTGGCCTCCCAACAGCTGGAGAAAGGAAACCTGATCTTCTATGAGGAAGACCTGACAGAGTGTGGCATTGATGTCAAAAACACATCAGTGTACTCAGGAGTCTGCACCCAAATCTTTAGAGAGGAGGCTGGATTGTACCTGGGTCAGGTCTTCAGCTTTGTGCACCTGAGTGTTCAGGAGTTTCTGGCTGCTTTATATGAATTTCTCACCCTTATCAACAAAAACAGAAAAAACACTGACTTTCTGAAGAGTGCAGTGGACGAGGCCTTACAGAGTAAGAATGGACACCTGGATCTTTTCCTCCGCTTCCTCTTGGGTCTCTCACTGGAGTCCAATCAGACTCTTTTACGAGGCCTACTGCCACAAACAGGAAGTAGCTCCTACAACAAAGAAGAAACAGTCAGGTACATCAAGAAGAAGATCAGTGAGAATCCCTCTCCAGAGAAATCTATCAATCTGTTCCACTGTCTGAATGAACTGAACGATGATTCTCTAGTGCAGGAAGTTCAAAAATACCTCAACAGAGAAGGTTCTCTTCATCACGATAGACACCATCTGTCTCCTGCTGAGTGGTCGACTCTGGTATTTGTGTTGCTGAACTCAGATCAGGAGCTGGATGAGTTTAATTTGAGGAAATATTACCCATCACATGAAGGTCTTCTGAAGCTGCTGCCAGTGGTGAAAGAATCAAGAAAAGCTGAGTGAGTCATTCATTGACATTTGATTCATAAGTTCATCAATTAAATACTAATAATTAGATTCACAAAACTGAGAAGTTGCTAAACTAGTGTTGCAGTCTGATCCTAAAATGTGTCTGAAATTAACTTTAATTTAGTTAATTTAATAAAATAAAATAATTATGCTGTCTTTTTTTACACCACCTACTAACTTGCACTCTGCTAATTATACTGAGTAGGGTTGTAACGATACACTCTACCCACGATTCAATGTGATTCACGATACTGGGTTCACGATACAATTTTTTTCCTGATTTAAAAAAAATAATAATAATTTTGAAGACAAATTATGACAAACTTTCTTTTTATTATTTCTTTTAAAAAAATAAAATGAAGTTCAGTATTAAAGAGAGAAATACATTAATAATGAACAATCTTTTTAAATATGTAGTATAGTTTGAAAATTAGTACAGTAGAGCAGTCTTGCTATTGGTTCTCAGTTCTCAGTTTAAACTCCTCCAGTCTGAAACATCTGGACCTGAATAACAATAAACTGAAGGATTCAGGAGTGAAGCTGCTCTCTGCTGGACTGGAGAATCCACACTGTAAACTGGAGATACTGGAGTAAGATTTTCACTTTTAGATAGATACTTTATTAATCCCGAAGGATAAATTTAAAAAAGTATAAAATTATTTACAAAGTTTTATACACATTCATTCATTTACACTAATCACTTCATCCTGGGAAACAATCAGTGTAAACAAATAAACCATCTCAGGGTGACACACACATTCCGAATCATCAACTCAGTTGCTTTCACTTTCATCTGCACTGCAGTCTGGGTAATATTATCAGATCTCCTTCTTGGATTCTACCTACTGCTGCAGGGTGACATCTTTCATTTCTCTGATTGATCTGATTATTTCTCTCCAGGTTGAGGTGTTGTGATCTAACAGAGGAAAGTTGTGAAGTTCTGTCTTCAGTTCTCAGTTTAAACTCCTCCAGTCTGAAACATCTGAACCTGAGTTACAATAAACTGAAGGATTCAGGAGTGAAGCTGCTCTCTGCTGGACTGGAGAATCCACACTGTAAACTGGAGATACTGGAGTAAGATCTTCACTTTCACACTGTAGATACAGAAGATCTGTTTCACTCTGAAGCAATCCAGGAAGTGTGTCTTCTTTCATGTACACACACAATTTTAGATACAATGACTCACACCAGGAGCCACTTAGAGTAGCTAATTTGCCCTCGAAAGTTATGTTCAGAAAAAAAAATACATAAAATGCAGGGAACTATTGGGAGAACATACAAAACTCTTCACAGACAATAACCAGATAATTGAACCTAGGAGCTCAGGAACTGTGTTGCAGTGCAGTACTTGCTCTACCAGCTGCTCCACCCACCATCCTGATATATTAGGAGTTTAACATCACTAGATCTACTGAAGATCCCACATTTGAACTGTGAAAGTGCATTTAAAATGTGGAATCCATTTTAAGTCTGAAATCACATTTTACACTCACTTTGGAACAATTACAGATTCAGCATCATCAGTTGAACAGCTTTCACTTTCATCTGCAATGCATTCTGGGTAATATTATCAGATCTCCTTCTTGGATTCTATCTACTGGTGCAGGGTGACGTCTTTCATTTCTCTGATTGATCTGATTATTTCTCTCCAGGTTGTTTGGTTGTGATCTAACAGAGGAAAGTTGTGAAGTTCTGTCCTCAGTTCTCAGTTTAAACTCCTCCAGTCTGAAACATCTGAACCTGAGTTACAATGAACTGAAGGATTCAGGAGTGAAGCTGCTCTCTGCTGGACTGGAGAATCCACACTGTAAACTGGAGATACTGGAGTAAGATCTTTACTTTCACACTGTAGATACAGAAGATCTGTTTCACTCTAAAGCATCATTTTAATAAAAGCAGAACCTTGGTAGATGGTTTGTTTGGGACTCTTTGGAGTCTTCATACATCATCACATCCTAGCATGATTGTTTCTTTACTGTAGCTCACTAACTTACCTGAGATTAGATCCTAAACTAGCAGCACCTGAGTTTCTGGTGTTGAACCTGCTGTAGGAATTTATCATGGATGAAGAAAAATGTGATTCAGTAATAACTGCTATTTTTTATCTTCTCAGTGTTCCTCTATACAGGAATAAAATGAATTTTGTGTATTAGCTTTTTAGTTAGCAACATTCACAGAGGTAACAGCAATATTTTAGTAACAAGCCAGTAACGACCAGTAAATCAGTTTTAACCAGAAATCATCAGTTGTGCTTCAGTTAGATCTGAATAGCTGGGGGTTTGATGTTCTAAAATCAAATCACGTTTTTAATGATTACAAAGTTTTTACATCAGGACTCATTCAGTTACATTAACCACTTCATCCTGGTCAGGGGCGTGGTGGGAAACAATCCAAGTATAGTAGAAACACACCCTGGAGTGATGCTGTTTTCATGTGCACATCAGGCAGTAGGTTTCTGAGAGGAGAAACTCATTCACCTGATTTACTGTTAGAATTAACATACAAATTCTACATTATTATTTGTTGGATTGTTCGGCCATGTTGGAAAAAGTGTTTACATCACAACTCAGACAGTTCATGTTACATCATCATAAATTTCACTTTGTTCAACTTTAGCTTCTGATATCACAGGGGGTTCATGTGGTACAACCTGGTGGAAAATGAGCTTTTCCCATAAGAGCCACACCACTTAAAACCAGGACGTGTGTCTTCTTTCATGTACACACACTTTTAGATACAATAACTCACACCAGGAGCCACTTAGAGTAGCTAATTTACTCTCGGATGTTTTTGTGTTCAGAAAAAAAAAAACATAAAATGCTGGGAACTATTGGGGGAACATACAAAACTCTACATAGACAATAACAAAAAAAGATAATTAAACCTAGGAGCTCAGGAACTGTGTTGCATTGCAGTACTCGCTCTACCAGCTGCTCCACCCACCATCCTGATATATTACTTTAAACACCACTATGAAAACATCTGATAATGATTCAGACTCCTGTGTGATTATGAAGCATCATTAATTAAACTAGAACTGAAATCTCAGGTTCCATTAGTTGGTGTTTGGAGGGTTTTTGGTTTTGAATGTGTAGATGTCATAGTGTGATTGTTGCTAAATGATCTACCAGCTAACAAGCTGTTGGAACGATTACTGATTCAGCATCATCAATTCAACTGCTTTCACTTTTATCTGCAATGCAGTCTGGGTAATATTATCAGATTTGCTACATGGATTCCACCTACTGCTGCAGGGTGACGTCTTTCATTTCTCTGATTGATCTGATTATTTCTCTCCAGGTTGTGGGAGTGTAATCTAACAGAGGAAAGTTGTGAAGTTCTGTCCTCAGTTCTCAGTTTAAACTCCTCCAGTCTGAAACATCTGAACCTGAGTAACAATGACCTGAAGGATTCAGGAGTGAAGCTGCTCTCTGCTGGACTGGAGAATCCACACTGTAAACTGGAGATACTGAGGTAAGATCTTCACTTTCACACTGTAGATACAGAAGATCTGTTTCACTCTGAAGCATCATTTTAATAAAAGCTGAACCTTGGTGGATGGTTTGTTTGGGACTCTTTGGAGTCTTCATGCATCATCACATCCTGTCATAATTGTTTCTTTACTGTAGCTCACTAACTTACCTGAGATTAGATCCTAAACTAGCAGCACCTGAGTTTCTGGTGTTGAACCTGCTGTAGGAATTTATCATGGATGAAGAAAAATGTGATTCAGTAATAACTGCTATTTTTATCTTCTCAGTGTTCTTCTATACAGGAATAAAATGAATTTTGTGGATTAGCTTTTTAGTTAGCAACATTCACAGAGGTAACAGCAATATTTTAGTAACAAGCCAGTAACGACCAGTAAATCAGTTTTAACCAGAAATCATCAGTTGTGCTTCAGTTAGATCTGAATAGCTGGGGGGTTTGATGTTCTAAAATCAAATCAGGTTTTTAATGATTACAAAGTTTTATACATCAGGACTCATTCAGTTACATTAACCACTTCATCCTGGTCAGGGGCGTGGTGGGAAACAGTCCGAGTATAGTAGAAACACACCCTGGAGTGATGCTGTTTTCATGTGCACATCAGGCAGTAGGTTTCTGAGAGGAGAAACTCATTCACCTGATTTACTGTTAGAATTAACATACAAATTCTACATTATTATTTGTTGGATTGTTCGGCCATGTTGGAAAAAAGTGTTTACATCACAACTCAGACAGTTCATGTTACATCATCATAAATTTCACTTTGTTCAACTTTAGCTTCTGATATCACAGGGGGTTCATGTGGTGCAACCTGGTGGGAAATGAGCTTTTCCCATAAGAGCCACACCACTTAAAACCAGGACGTGTGTCTTCTTTCATGTACACACACTTTTAGATACAATAACTCACACCAGGGGCCACTTAGAGTAGCTAATTTACTCTCGGATGTTTTTGTGTTCAGAAAAAAAAAAAAACATAAAAAACGGAACTATTGGGAGAACGTACAAAACTCTTCACAGACAGTAACCAGATAATTGAACCTAGGAGCTCAGGAACTGTGTTGCATTGCAGTACTCGCTCTACCAGCTGCTCAACCCACCATCCTGATATATTACTTTAAACACCACTATGAAAACATCTGATCTCAGGTTCCATTGGTTGGTGTTTGGAGGATTTTTGGTTTTAAGTGTGTAGATGTCATAGTGTGATTGTTGCTAAATGATCTACCAGCTAACAAGCTGTTGGAATGATTACTGATTTAGCATCATCAATTCAACTGCTTTCACCTTCATCTGCACTGCAGTCTGGGTAATATTATCAGATCTCCTTCTTGGATTCTTTCTACTGGTGCAGGGTGACGTCTTTCATTTCTCTGATTGATCTGATTATTTCTCTCCAGGTTGTGTAATTGTGATCTAACAGAGGAAAGTTGTGAAGTTCTGTCCTCAGTTCTCAGTTTAAACTCCTCCAGTCTGAAACATCTGAACCTGAGTTACAATGAACTGAAGGATTTAGGAGTGAAGCTGCTCTCTGCTGGACTGGAGAATCCACACTGTAAACTGGAGATACTGGAGTAAGATCTTCACTTTCACACTGTAGATACAGAAGATCTGTTTCACTCTGAAGCAAACCAGGCTGTGTGTCTTCTTTTATGTGCACACACACACACACACACACACTTTTAGATACAATAACTCACACCAGGAGCCACTTAGAGTAGCTAATTTACCCTCGAATGTTTTTATGTTCAGAAAAAAAAAACATAAATGCAGGGAACTATTGGGAGAACATACAAAACTCTTCACAGACAATAACCAGATAATTGAACCTAGGAGCTCAGGAACTGTGTTGCATTGCAGTACTCGCTCTACCAGCTGCTCCACCCACCATCCTGATATATTAGGAGTTTAACATCACTAGATCTACTGAAGATCCCACATTTGAACTGTGAAAGTGCATTTCAAATGTGGAATCCATTTTAAGTCTGAAATCACATTTTACACTCACTTTGGAACAAATACATATTCAGCATCATCAATTGAACTGCTTTCACTTTCATCTGCAATGCATTCTGGGTAATATTATCAGATCTAATACTTTCTCTGATTTATCTATTATTTCTCTCCAGGTTGTGGAAGTGTAATCTAACAGAGGAAAGTTGTTTAGTTCTGTCCTCAGTTCTCAGTTTAAACTCCTCCAGTCTGAAACATCTGAACCTGGGTAACAATAAACTGAAGGATTCAGGAGTGAAGCTGCTCTCTGCTGGACTGGAGAATCCACACTGTAAACTGGAGATACTGGAGTAAGATCTTTACTTTCACACTGTAGATACAGAAGATCTGTTTCACTCTGAAGCATAATTTTAATAAAAGCAGAACCTTGGTGGATGGTTTGTTTGGGACTCTTTGGAGTCTTCATACATCATCACATCCTATCATAATTGTTTCTTTACTTTAGCTCACTAACTTACCTGAGATTAGATCCTAAACTAGCAGCACCTGAGTTTCTGGTGTTGAACCTGCTGTAGGAATTTATCATGGATGAAGAAAAATGTGATTCAGTAATAACTGCTATTTTTATCTTCTCAGTGTTCCTCTATACAGGAATAAAATGAATTTTGTGGATTAGCTTTTTAGTTAGCAACATTCACAGAGGTAACAGCAATATTTTAGTAACAAGCCAGTAACGACCAGTAAATCAGTTTTAACCAGAAATCATCAGTTGTGCTTCAGTTAGATCTGAATAGCTGGGGGTTTGATGTTCTAAAATCAAATCAGGTTTTTAATGATTACAAAGTTTTATACATCAGGACTCATTCAGTTACATTAACCACTTCATCCTGGTCAGGGGCGTGGTGGGAAACAGTACAAGTATAGTGGTGACACACCCTGGAGTGATGCTGTTTTCATGTGCACATCAGGCAGTAGGTTTCTGAGAGGAGAAACTCATTCACCTGATTTACTGTTAGAATTAACATACAAATTCTACATTATTATTTGTTGGATTGTTCGGCCATGTTGGAAAAAGTGTTTACATCACAACTCTGACAGTTCATGTTACATCATCATTAATTTCACTTTGTTCAACTTTAGCTTCTGATATCACAGGGGGTTCATGTGGTGCAACCTGGTGGAAAATGAGCTTTTCCCATAAGAGCCACACCACTTAAAACCAGGAAGTGTGTCTTCTTTCATGTGCACACACTTTTAGATACAATAACTCACACCAGGAGCCACTTAGAGTAGCTAATTTACCCTCGAATGTTTTTATGTTCAGAAAAAAAAAAACATAAAATGCAGGGACCTATTGGGAGAACATACAAAACTCTTCACAGACAATAACCAGATAATTGAACCTAGGAGCTCAGGAACTGTGTTGCATTGCAGTACTCGCTCTACCAGCTGCTCCACCCACCATCCTGATATATTACTTTAAACACCACTATGAAAACATCTGATAATGATTCAGACTCCTGTGTGATTATGAAGCATCATTAATTAAACTAGAACTGAAATCTCAGGTTCCATTAGTTGGTGTTTGGAGGGTTTTTGGTTTTGAATGTGTAGATGTTGTAGTGTGATTGTTGTTAAATGATCTACCAGCTAACAAGTTGTTCGAACGATTACTGATTCAGCATCATCAATTCAACTGCTTTCACTTTTATCTGCAATGCAGTCTGGGTAATATTATCAGATCTCCTTCTTGGATTCCACCTACTGGTGCAGGGTGACGTCTTTCATTTCTCTGATTGATCTGATTATTTCTCTCCAGGTTGTGGTGTTGTGATCTAACAGAGGAAAGTTGTGAAGTTCTGTCCTCAGTTCTCAGTTTAAACTCCTCCAGTCTGAAACATCTGAACCTGAGTAACAATAAACTGAAGGATTCAGGAGTGAAGCTGCTCTCTGCTGGACTGGAGAATCCACACTGTAAACTGGAGATACTGAAGTAAGATCTTCACTTTCACACTGTAGATACAGAAGATCTGTTTCACTCTGAAGCAAACCAGGAAGTGTGTCTTCTTTCATGTACACACACACACACACTTTTAGATACAATAACTCACACCAGGAGCCACTTAGAGTAGCTAATTTACCCTCGAATGTTTTTATGTTTAGAAAAAAAAAACATAAAATGCAGGGAACTATTGGGAGAACATACAAAACTCTTCACAGACAATAACCAGATAATTGAACCTTGGAGCTCAGGAACTGTGTTGCAGTGCAGTACTCGCTCTACCAGCTGCTCTACCCACCATCCTGATATATTAGGAGTTTAACACCACTAGATCTACTGAAGATCCCACATTTGAACTGTGAAAGTGCATTTAAAATGTGGAATCCATTTTAAGTCTGAAATTACATTTTACACTCACTTTGGAACAATTACAGATTCAGCATCATCAGTTTAACAGCTTTCACTTTCATTTGCAATGCATTCTGGGTAATATTATCAGATCTAATACTTTCTCTGATTGATCTGATTATTTCTCTCCAGGTTGAGGGATTGTAATCTAACAGAGAAAAGTTGTGAAGTTCTGTCCTCAGTTCTCAGTTTAAACTCCTCCAGTCTGAAACATCTGATCCTGAGTTACAATGAACTGAAGGATTCAGGAGTGAAGCTGCTCTCTGCTGGACTGGAGAATCCACACTGTAAACTGGAGATACTGGAGTAAGATCTTCACTTTCACACTGTAGATACAGAAGATCATTCATACAGAAACTGTTATTGATGTGTGTAAGAGTTTCATATTTTACTCATTTTCCCCACACAAGATAAAACACTTTATCATTAATATAATAGAATAGTTTTACATGTTGAAGATTTCTCAGTGATGTATGTTGTCTGGTTGTGGATCTGAATGGAGATGGAGGAGGAGGTGGGAGAAGATGATGTATGATTTTTATTAACTGATTTTCTTCTGCAGGTTGAGGAGCTACAGTATTACAGAAGGTTTTACTGCTCTGGCTTCAGCTCTGAAATCAAATCCATCATCACGTCTGAGAGAACTGAGTCTGGACTTCAATCATTCAGGAGAATCAGGAGTAAAACTGCTCAAAGATCTACAGGAGGATCCACAATGTAACCTGAAGGAACTAAAGTGAGTTACTGTTGATTTATACACAGACACACCTAAACACACACATGCACACATGACACACACATGCACACATGACACACACATGCACACACATGCACACATTACACACACACATGCACACATTACACACACATGCACACATGACACACACATGCACACATTACACACACATGCACACATTATACACACATGTACACATTACACACACACGTACACATTACACACACACGTACACATTACACACACATGTACACATTACACACACATGCACACATTACACACACATGTACACATTACACACACGTACACATTACACACACATGTACACATTACACACATGCACACATTACACACACATGTACACATTACACACACATGCACACATTATACACACATGTACACATTACACACACATGCACACATTACACACACATGCACACATTACACACACATGTACACATTACATACACATGTACACATTACACACACATGCACACATTACACACACATGCACAAACATGCACACATTACACACATGCACACATTACACACACATGTACACATTACACACACATGCACACATTACACACACATGCACACACATGCACACATTACACACACATGTACACATTACACACACATGCACACATTACATACACATGCACACATTACACACACATGTACACATTACACACACATGCACACATTATACACACATGTACACATTACACACACATTATACACATTACACACACATGGACACACTACACACATTACACACACATGCACACACTACACACATTACACACACATGCACACACTACACACACATGTATCCATTACACACACATGCACACATTACACACATTACACACACATGCACACACTACACACATTACACACACATGCACACACTACACACACATGTATCCATTACACACACATGCACACATTACACACACATGCACACATTACACACACATGCACACATTACACACACATGCACACATTACACACACATGTACACATTACACACACATGTACACATTACATACACATGCACACATTATACACACATGTACACATTACACACACATGCACACATTACATACACATGTACACATTACACATACGTACACATTACACACACATGCACACATTATACACACATGTACACATTACACACACATCCACACATTATACACACATGTACACATTACACACACATGCACACATTACACACACATGTACACATTACACATACGTACACATTACACACACATGTACACATTACACACATGCACACATTACACACACATGTACACATTACACACACATGCACACATTACACACACATGTACACATTACACACACATGCACACATTACACACACATGCACACTGTAGAAAAGGCTCTAAGGACTGGTAATATATGTCTATCTCTTTAATGTTGGACCTGTGGAAGCGCCGCGCTGACGCGCGCCGGAAGCGGAAGTCCATATATGCTGCTTGTATCGGCGCTCAGTCAGTGGGTTCAGCCGCTGCCGTTTACGATTCTACCTGTATATATATATATATATATATATATATATATATATATATATATATATATATATATATATATATATATATATATATATATATTTCAGCTGGTTATATTCGAGCATTGAGTTAATGAAGACAAGTAAGTGTCATTACATCGGTTCATGTTAACTTACCTCCGTGTTATTCTCTGGAATGAAGCTAATCTGTTAATGTTAACCGTTCATTATTCATTGACTGTTACTGTCCTCTCTGAGTAAATGGCGCCGTATTTGGGCACCATAGTGGCACTCAAGTCACCATATCCGGCTGTTTATTGTAGTTAAATATGTCATGTTAGGAATTAAATACTGATGTTGATTATCTGTTCTTACAGACTGGTACAATGCTGAAAATCCTGTAATGCTGAATATTAGATTGCTCTACTAAATTTGTTGGATAAAAGATCAGTTAATTGAAGAATATCACGTCTCCTTCTCATCATTCCTGTGTCCTAACCGATACACCATCCTGTTTACTGTCAAAACCTTGAAAGAACTAGACCTAACCTACTGTAACCTAATACCTCCAAAACACACACATTAAAACACATGCACACAATACACACACATGTACACATTACACACACATGTACACATTACACACATGCACACTTTACACACACATGTACACATTACAGACACATGCACACATTACACACACATGTGCACATTACACACACATGCACACATTACACACACATGCACACATTACACACACATGCACACATTATACACACATGCACACATTACACACACATGCACACATTACACACACATGTACACATTACACACACATGTACACATTACATACACATGCACACATTACACACACATGCACACATTACACACACATGCACACATTACACACACGTACACATTACACACACATGCACAAATTACATACACATGCACACATTACACACACATGCACACATTACACACACATGCACACATTACACACACATGTACACATTACATGCACACATTACACACACATGTACACATTGCATACACATGCACACATTACACACACATGCACACACATGCACACTACACACACATGTACACATTACACACACATGCACACATTATACACACATGTACACATTACACACACATTATACACATTACACACACATGTACACATTACACACACATGGACACACTACACACATTACACACACATGCACACATTACATACACATGCACACATTACACACACATGTACACATTACACACACATGTACACATTACACACACATGCACACATTACATACACATGCACACATTACATACACATGTACACATTACACACACATGCACACATTACACACACATGCACACATTACATACACATGCACACATTACACACACATGTACACATTACACACACATGCACACATTACACACACATGCACACATTACATACACATGTACACATTACACACATGTACACATTACACACACATGCACACATTACATACACATGCACACATTACACACACATGTACACATTACACACACATGCACACATTACACACACATGCACACATTACATACACATGCACACATTACACACACATGTACACATTACACACACATGCACACATTACACACACATGTACACATTACACACACATGTACACATTACACACACATGTACACATTACACACACATGCACACATTACACACACATGTACACATTACATACACATGCACACATTACACACACATGCACACATTACACACACATGCACACATTACACACACATGTACACATTACACACACATGGACACACTACACACATTACACACACATGCACACACTACACACATTACACACACATGCACACACTACACACACATGTATACATTACACACACATGCACACATTACACACACATGCACACATTACACACACATGCACACATTACACACACATGCACACATAACACACACATGCACACATTACACACACATGCACACATTACACACACATGTACACATTATACACACATGTACACATTACACACACATGCACACATTACACACACATGTACACATTACACACACATGTACACATTACATACACATGCACACATTACACACACATGTACACATTACACACACATGCACACATTACACACACATGCACACATTACACACACATGCACACACATGCACACATTACACACACATGCACACATTACACACACATGCACAAACATGCACACATTACACACACATGTACACATTACACACATGCACACATTACACACACATGTACACATTACACACACATGCACACATTACACACACATGTACACATTACACACACATGCACACATTACACACACATGCACACACATGCACACATTACACACACATGTACACATTACATACACATGCACACATTACACACACATGTACACATTACACACACATGCACACATTATACACACATTTACACATTACACACACATTATACACATTACACACACATGTACACATTACACACACATGGACACACTACACACATTACACACACATGCACACACTACACACACATGTATACATTACACACACATGCACACATTACACACACATGCACACATTACACACACATGTACACATTACATACACATGCACACATTATACACACATGTACACATTACACACACATGCACACATTACATACACATGTACACATTACACACACATGTACACATTACATACACATGCACACATTATACACACATGTACACATTACATACACATGTACACATTACATACACATGTACACATTACACACACATGTACACATTACATACACATGCACACATTATACACACATGTACACATTACATACACATGTACACATTACATACACATGCACACATTACACACACATGCACACATTACACACACATGCACACATTACATAAACATGCACACATAACACACACATGCACACATAACACACACATGCACACATTACACACACATGTACACATTACACACACATGTACACATTACACACACATGTACACATTACATACACATGCACACATTATACACACATGTACACATTACACACACATACACACATTACACACACATGTACACATTACATACACATGCACACATTACATACACATGCACACATAACACACACATGCACACATTACACACACATGCACACATTACACACACATACACACATTACACACACATGTACACATTACATACACATGCACACATTACACACACATGCACACATTACACACATGCACACATTACACACACATGCACACATTACACACACATGCACACATTACACACACATGCACACATTATACACACATGTACACATTACACACACATTATACACACATGCACACATTACACACACATGTACACATTACACACACATGTACACATTACATACACATGCACACATTACACACACATGCACACATTACACACACATGCACACATTACACACACATGCACACATAACACACACATGCACACATTACACACACATGCACACATTACACACACATGTACACATTACACACACATGGACACACTACACACATTACACACACATGCACACACTACACACATTACACACACATGCACACACTACACACACATGTATACATTACACACACATGCACACATTACACACACATGCACACTACACACACATGCACACATAACACACACATGCACACATTACACACACATGCACACATTACACACACATGTACACATTATACACACATGTACACATTACACACACATGCACACATTACACACACATGTACACATTACACACACATGTACACATTACATACACATGCACACATTACACACACATGTACACATTACACACACATGCACACATTACACACACATGCACACATTACACACACATGCACACACATGCACACATTACACACACATGCACACATTACACACACATGCACACATTACACACACATGCACAAACATGCACACATTACACACACATGTACACATTACACACATGCACACATTACACACACATGTACACATTACACACACATGCACACATTACACACACATGTACACATTACACACACATGCACACATTACACACACATGCACACACATGCACACATTACACACACATGTACACATTACATACACATGCACACATTACATACACATGCACACATTACACACACATGTACACATTACACACACATGCACACATTATACACACATTTACACATTACACACACATTATACACATTACACACACATGTACACATTACACACACATGGACACACTACACACATTACACACACATGCACACACTACACACACATGTATACATTACACACACATGCACACATTACACACACATGCACACATTACACACACATGTACACATTACATACACATGCACACATTATACACACATGTACACATTACACACACATGCACACATTACATACACATGTACACATTACACACACATGTACACATTACATACACATGCACACATTATACACACATGTACACATTACATACACATGTACACATTACATACACATGTACACATTACACACACATGTACACATTACATACACATGCACACATTATACACACATGTACACATTACATACACATGTACACATTACATACACATGCACACATTACACACACATGCACACATTACACACACATGCACACATTACATAAACATGCACACATTACACTGTAAAAAAGGCTAGTTGAAATATAAGAAAAAAATACTTAATTCAAGCATAAAGTTAATCAATACTAGCCAAATTATCTGTCCATGCAGCAAGATAATTTTACTTGACAAGAATTCTCAAAATAAGTTTGTTCAAGTCTTGAAATTAGATTGCTCTGACCGGCTACCAAGAGCTTAAAATAAGTCAAAAATACTCATTTTTAGATAAAATTACTTGAAAACAGATTTGCTAGACCACAGTAACAAGTATAATATTCTGAATATGAGCAAATAATACTTATTTAGTTTTTGGAATTCTTAATATAGGTTTTCAAATTTAAGTGTAAAACACTTAGTACTAGGGTAGTATGACTACTTGAAACAAGTTGTCTCATCTTGAAACAGGTACTCTTAAAAACCACATTTGACTTGAAACTAGGTTTTAATCTTACATATTAATGTCTTACATATCTTACATATTAAATATTAAAACAGGAAACCCATAAGTAAATCACCACCAAAACAAGTGAAAATTCTGTCAACATTTATTGACAGTACTGTAAAACTATCAAACACTTGTTTAATACAAACTAAACAATTGAAGTACACAGTACTTTGCAGCAATTGACAGTGAACAACTGCACAACATCACCTTACCACTAGTACAGTCAACTTCCCAAGAACATGGAATGAAGATACATCTCAGTATACTGAGCAAACAGCAAGATAGACCAAGTTATGCAACTACATCTTAGTAAAGGATTTCCACTTTGTGAATGCTTGATTATTAAACCACTTGTTTGTGGGTAGGTGAGGGAGGAGTGAGTGTGAGAGAGTAGAGAGAAAGAATGTGTGAGAAAGAGAGAAGAGGGAAAGAAAAAGATTGACAGAGAGAGACATGGGAGAGGAGGGGGGTTTAAATAGACAGTGAACAACTGCATTTGAACATGAGTTTCCCCACTAGTAAACAAAAAAAAAACAGGCCATGTGCAACTACTTCTCAATAAATGATTTCCACTCCGCCATTGCCCTCTTATATGCACCTGTAGCATCTCGATCATGGATCGCATCACACAGTACCTCAGTTTGAATGACCGAGAGGAGGGTTGCAACACATTTTGGGTACGTCAGGTGCATCGTGTAGTAGTATGCCATTAACATCAACATCCCATCAAAGAACTCCTCCTTTGGTATGGTGCTTACAGGTACGTTTCCCATGGCAAGGATGCAGACCTTTCCATCAAACAGTAACACTGGACTGGTGAGAGGACGCTTCTCCAAGTAAAGCGATGGATCCTCCCTTGCCTTTAATTTAAAAGAAAAAGAAAAAAATTGTAAATGTCTGAAGACGTTAAGAGAAAAATCAATATAGTAACTGAAATGCACAATAACCTCACCTGAAGGACATGCAATAGTGCTTCACTGGGATTCCTGAGCCGTTTTGGTGGCGAAGTTGGTGAGGGAAATAGTGATGGGAGACCAGTCAAAATGGCAATGGTGAAATCCGCTGGAAGAGGCATAATTAGATAAATTATTTTAAATAATTAAAAACACCTGTGTATCAGAGGTCCTGCAGACACAAATTGGAAGCTGAAGGATTACAGTGGTTTTGCAGGGTTCAGATTTGGAATAAAACTGCAACATACCATCATGCATATTCAAGGGTATAGGGGGTTTCAGGACTTTCTTCCACACACCATAGAACTGGACATTGGCACAGAAGTTTTCCCATCTTTTCTTTGTTTCATCAATGTATTTGGGGTTGGTGCCACCCAAGATGCGACGCAGCTCATCCATTACCTAGGATAAAATTGTGCATTTAGTGCAGCTGATATCATTATACAGAAACAAGCACACAAAAAGGGTGAGATATGAAACTTACATTTTGAGGGTCTTTGAAACATGGATATGCTTCAAATATCTTCGCAATCCTGTCTTCCTCCTTCAAAACACTTGAGTCAATGAAGGCCCGCCTTGCATCAAACTCAAGGTCCATAATTTGAGCAACATCACTTGGGTTGGGTTTTGAGTTGGGTTTGCTGTACATATTGAAGAGTGTTTTGTAGTGCCTTGCCTGCATTTTCAGACTGTCCTGATGTTCTAAAATACAACAGTAGAGTTCAGACAGTTTAATAATTTCTAAATATATTTTCTTGATCAGCCAAAGAACAGGGAAAATAAATAAATAAAACTCATTGGTAAATATTCAAAGTGCCAGTGTAAAGGTAAGCTCTTTAACAAAATTATAAATCCAAGGGAAAACACACACGCACAAAACAAAAACAAACAATACCGAATGCAGTATTACCTGGACTTAAGTCATCATTGCTGACATCGCTCTCTGGAAGAATGACAGTTGAAGCAGTTGAAGCTGAAGAACTTGCAGTACCTTCTTCTTCTGTACTTGTTTCAAAGAGTGATCTCTTTGCAGACCCTCTTTGTGGCTTTGGGCCCTGCCTCTTTCTTGGAGACTTCATATTTTGCAGTCGTTTATACATTTTAGAGTAAATCGTCAGCTGTGGCAAAGGAAAGTTAAGCTAAGTTAAGCTGCCATGTCATCCACCAAGCCCTTAAATGGTTTAGATGCAAAATAACTTACATATGGCAGATCTGAAATGTCACGTAGCATAGGGTAATAGTCAATGATCTTCTGTGACATTGCTCTCAGCTCAAGTTTTGAGGGGTATCTTTCCTCTTTTCCCAGAGGACTAGCACGCAGGATGGCAACCATGCTGGTGATTGTGTTTCTGATGAGCCTACAACTTAGCTCCTTTGACATCTTGCAAACTTTTTCCTTTCCATTGCGGAGCAAATCAAAATACTGGCTGCGCACCATGTCCAACTCTGAGTCAGTGTACACTACATACTCTGGTGGGTCTGGCAGTTTCACCGTTTTGGCTGTGATTTCATGAACAGGGGTAGAGGTCTGAGGCTGGCTTGTCAACACTGCACAGGTAGCTGACACATTCCCACTTCCTCGGTCTTGATCAGGATCACCATCCTATACGAATTACAACACCCACAAAACATTCTTTAAAATAAAATCAAATTTTATGCTTTCCATAAACCTCCTGAGTTCCTCCACAGACGCATTACCTTTGGACCAATCATGTCCCATAATTTCTTCCTCTTCAGAAAATTCTCTGGTCCAGGAAAGAGGTCTTTCAAATCTTCCCGACTTAGGGTTTTCAGAACCTCCTCATCAATATTTGCAGCTTTAAAAATATCAGTAACACGCCTGGCATTAGTATCACATCACATATGTTTTGGTACGAATTTTTCATTGAAACATAGCCTACAACTGTACATATCTATGGATATTTGCTAGCAGCATGACTAGACTAACTGAAAAAAAAAAACCCGGCAAACATCGTTTTAAAATACATACAAAACGAGATGAATGCACGAATAATTCTAACACATCGTCCATTCTGATCAGCAAATAACCCCTAACTTAACAGGAATTTCTTAGAATTGCCAACTATTTAATTTAGGTTTATCCAACACTTTTCTGAAATGCTAACGTGTTAGCTTGTGAACTTGGCGTTTCTCCATCTGCACATGATTCCATTAATGTACAAACTGACACCATGCTTTGAAATAGTCTAGTTTAAACACAACTTACCCCGTAGCACCGACAGTGTAGTCTCGTCTAAATCATCCATACCGAAGAAAGTGGCTTTTCTCTCTATCGCTGTTCTCAAATGTGAGCCGATATCTGAGGACAAAACATATAGATAAGTTGTCTAATGCTACCTAGCAAAAACATCTAGCTTAGTAGTGTAGACTTGCTGACTATGACTAGTTTTCGATAATAACGTTAAGCTCCTCAGTCTGCAAGCTAGGAGAGCAGGTAAAATATTAAAAATATTAAATAATATCGGAACAAATGTATACAATGCTGTAACATACAATATACTATACCAAATATATCGTGAACATAATGTTAAATCCGTGCTTACCCCGAAGTGCACTTTTCAGACGGCTTCTGTTGAACACTGCTGCTTTTTCCCAAAATGTATCAGGTGCCAAATCTCTTCGATTTATATATCTGACGTCATTTTGATGTGACAGTGAGCGGAGAGCAGGTCATAGAGCAGAGGCGTGAGCAGCATGTGCAAATATTTTCTCATATACAAAATTGTACGACATAAGTTGTTGTAAAAAAGTCTTGAAGGGAATTCATATTTCTGGTTAGCAAATAGGAGGCACAGGTGTAACCAAGCCCACAGACAAGCACCAAAACGAGCCTACTAAAGACTACTGGAGTGAATCATGGCAGTGTGGCGGTGTATGATCTGTTTCGTTTTTGTTGCGTTAAGTATAAAATCGCTCCTCAGCCACATAAATGTCACGCATAGCCGTAGTCAAGATTTTTGGGTTCTGTGTGGAATTGATGGTTGTGAACAAGATTTTAGAGTTTACAACTCATTTTATCGCCATCTTAAACGAACACACCCTTTGTATTTGGCGACCGGATGCCCACCAATGGCATGGGGGACAACACCTACTTCAGCTGCACTTGGGTCAGAGAACTTTGGTGCATCTATTTTTTCTGAAGCCGCTACTCCTGCAAGAACGTACTTTGTGGAGGAACAGTCACACGGCAGTCAAATTGAAACTTGTATGGAAACTCCTCCTGATTCCCATTCTTGTATTCAGGTAAGTTTTGATTTAAGTTAATTTTTTAAAGTTAATTTTAATCCATGAGGCAGATTTATGATTTCTGTATGGTGAAGTGAGGAGAAGACAGTCAAAATGTATGCTATAAAATGTATTGTAGGCTATGAAACTTAATTTGAAATTTAATTTGTATTATGGATTTGAGTGCATTTGTTATGACTGAGATATTCGATTTTATTCATGAAAGGAAAATAATGGAGCTGGAACATCTGTAACCGAACCGGATATTGGCAAGTCTGCGGCAGCTTTTGCAATCAGTGTCCGGGAAGAATGCCATCTGTCACAGGTCAGTTTTGCTTAAAAAGTGCATGTAGAAAGAGTGAATGTAATAATAATTGATAAACTGATAGCCTAATTGTAAAGTAGGCTAATTCTAATGCATCAGAATGTGTTGCATTTAATTCTGTGATGTCATGACATTATATTAGTAAAAATTAAGCCCAATTTATGACTTTTCACAGAGGACCGTCAACAGAGTCATTGGAGGGGTGCAACAGTACCAAGCAACTCTCTTGGATACATTAAGGATAAGAATGAGAAGAGTTTTTGACAGACATCCAGAGACAACAACTCAGCTTCAAAATGAGGTTCTGAATACTTTTGATACTTTCGAAGATCCTTTCTCAACCACAGCATATGGACAGAATAGGACTATTTGTGAACTCTTCAGTCCAGTCTGCCCAGAGGAAGTAGTTGTCTCTCAGAAGATTTGTTTGGTTAAGCAAGGTAGTTCAAAGGTTATGGCCATAAGAAACAAAAGTTTTTACTATGTACCACTAATTGAAAGTCTAAAGCAGCTACTGACCAATTCCAGAATTTTCTCCATGTTGAACACTGTACCACAGAGAAGCAGAGAGGGATTCTTGTATGACTTTTCAGATGGGTCTCTTTTTACATCTCATCCTTTATATTCTGTGAGGCCTAATGCTTTGCAGATCATTTTGTACTCAGACGAGATTAAAATATGTAACCCTCTAGGGCCCCATACTTCTTCAAATAAGTTGTTAATGGTTTACTACAGTTTAGGTAATATTGATCCAAAATTTAGGTCCAAGTTAGCAGCAATACGACTCCTTGCTATTGCAAAATCTGTTGATGTTTCTAAATGGGGTATAGATGTTATTTTACAAAGAATTATAAAATATCTTATTCTGCTTTATAACGGTGTCAAGGTTGAAACACCACATGGTGAAATGGACTTGTTTGGAGCTGTGATAGCAGTATGTGGAGATACACGTGCTCAACATGAGCTTGCTGGCTTTAAAGAAGGGGTTGGCTTTGCCTATAGCAAGTGCAGACACTGTGAATGCACCTTTGAGGATATGCAAATATATTTTGATGAGAATAATTTTGTCAGAAGAACACTAGAAAGGCATATTAGGCAATGTCTTGAAATAGACAAGGCAAGCACAGATACTTTAAAGTCCTCCCTCAAAACTACTTACGGAATTAATAGAAAAAGCAGACTTATTGATGTTCCTGCATTTGACCTAATCAGGCAAACTCCACAGGACATAATGCATGTCATTTTTGAAGGTGTTGCACCAATGGAAATGAAGCTTGTGTTAAAACGTCTTATACTGTCAGGTAATCTAGAATTAGTTGTGTTCAATTCAGCCATTCAGAATTTTCCTTACTCGCCTCTTGATATACGTGATAAACCTTGCCCTGTTAGTGTCAGCACTTTGACAGCAAGTGACAACAAATTGAAACAATCATGTGGGCAAATGTTAATACTGTTAAAAGTATTACCTTTTATTCTGTATGACTTGGACGATGAGTATGTTACATTTATTGTTAAGCTGATTGAAATTGTACAGATTGTTCTTGCTCCTATTATTTCTTTACAGACAGTAATACGGCTTAAACTTATGATTGAAGAACACCTTAGTCAGTTCAAACATTTATTTCCCGAAACTAATGTAATACCCAAGCAACATTACATGTTGCATTTGCCCAGTCAAATTCAATCCCTTGGTCCTTTAATAAGAACTATGTGCATGCGGTTTGAGGCCAAGCACAGTTATTTCAAACAGTGGGCTCCAAAGTTGAATTTTAAAAATGTGTGTAAGTCACTTGCCAAACATAATCAATTTCTTGAATGTTGTCAACATGAAATTGGCATTGAACATCCCATTTTTGCAACCGAGAGAGAATTGGGGCCTGTTACTGATATTTCAAATACTGATTATGTTAAGGCCAAATTTAGAGATTTTTTTAATATGGACATCAGTCAATCTGTTGTCTCTGTGAAGTGGCTAATTCTCAATGGAAATAAATACATCAGTGGGAAGTCTCTGATTATTGCAGATGTGAATGATACTTTGCCTGTGTTTGGACTGGTGAAAGACATCTTTTTAGTAGATTCTTCTTTTGTTGCTTTTGAGTATCAGCGTTATGAAACATTGCATTTTGATAACAATTTGTTGGCATATGAAGTTGCAGTTCCTGCTATTGCCCAGGCGACAGAATTGGTGCATGAGCTTTTAGATCACACCTCATATTTTCCAGTAAATTTTAAGGATAGTGTGTTTGTGCCAATAAAATATACTCTCTGTGATGTCCTTGTACATAGGAACGGCCCTGGGGATGTATAATGAGCTCTGGGTGAGATGTCCTCATTAGTTTGCTGTAGCTAGGTCAGTATTGGCCAGTTGTAGGCTGTTTGTTTTGCTGATCCAATTCCACTGTTGAAAAGTGGTCAAAGCCAATCTTTTGTTGGTTTGCTTACTTTGTTCTTCTAATTTTAATTATGAATTCCATTTACCAATAAAAAATGTTTTTACAAATGTAACTGTGAATTATTCTCAAATTAAGAAATTGAACTTAAATCAAGAAATGTAATGTATGAATCAAACTCAGTTTGTGTGGCTAAATCTTAAAATTAGTTTTGTATTGTGGAATAAAAGAGTATAAATGGATTCCTAAGGTATTTTTTACTTGTTTTACCAACAATATACTAAATTTAAGATTTCTTGACTAAGTAAGATAAGATAGACACATTCATGATGAATTTAAGACTATACCATGGGACCAAATGTAAGAAACTAGTGAATAACTCTTGAAACAAGATAATCAATCTTAAATTTCCTAATGTAAGATTTTAAATCTTGGTAAGAAGACAAAAATTTGCAGTGTACACACACATGCACACATAACACACACATGCACACATTACACACACATGTACACATTACACACACATGTACACATTACATACACATGCACACATTATACACACATGTACACATTACACACACATACACACATTACACACACATGTACACATTACATACACATGCACACATTACATACACATGCACACATAACACACACATGCACACATTACACACACATGCACACATTACACACATGCACACATTACACACACATGCACACATTACACACACATGCACACATTACACACACATGCACACATTATACACACATGTACACATTACACACACATTATACACACATGCACACATTACACACACATGTACACATTACACACACATGTACACATTACACACACATGTACACATTACACACACATGTACACATTACACACACATGCACACATTATACACACATGTACACATTACACACACATACACACATTACACACACATGCACACATTACACACACATGCACACATTACACACACATGTACACATTACACACACATGTACACATTACACACACATGCACACATTACACACACATGCACAAACATGCACACATTACACACACATGTACACATTACACACATGCACACATTACACACACATGTACACATTACACACACATGCACACATTACACACACATGTACACATTACACACACATTACACACACATGCACACACATGCACACATTACACACACATGTACACATTACATACACATGCACACATTACATACACATGCACACATTACACACACATGTACACATTACACACACATGCACACATTATACACACATTTACACATTACACACACATTATACACATTACACACACATGTACACATTACACACACATGGACACACTACACACATTACACACACATGCACACACTACACACACATGTGTACATTACACACACATGCACACATTACACACACATGCACACATTACACACACATGCACACATTACACACACATTACACACACATGCACACATTACACACACATGCACACATTACACACACATGTACACATTACACACACATGCACACATTACACACACATTACACACACATGCACACATTACACACACATGCACACATTACACACATGCACACATTACACACACATGCACACATTACACACACATGCACACTACACACATGCACACATTACACACACATGCACACATTATACACACATGTACACATTACACACACATTATACACACATGCACACATGTACACATTACACACACATACACACATTACACACACATGTACACATTACATACACATGCACACATTACATACACATGCACACATAACACACACATGCACACATTACACACACATGCACACATTACACACATGCACACATTACACACACATGCACACATTACACACACATGCACACATTACACACACATGCACACATTATACACACATGTACACATTACACACACATGCACACATTACGCACACATGCACACATTACACACACATTACACACACATGCACACATTACACACACATGCACACATTACACACATGCACACATTACACACACATGCACACATTACACACACATGCACACATTATACACACATGTACACATTACACACACATGCACACATTACACACACATGCACACATTACACACACATTACACACACATGCACACATTACACACACATGCACACATTACACACACATTACACACACATGTACACATTACACACACATGCACACATTACACACACATGTACACATTACACACACATGTACACATTACACACACATGCACACATTATACACACATGTACACATTACACACACATGTACACATTACATACACATGTACACATTACATACACATGCACACATTATACACACATGTACACATTACACACACATGCACACATTACATACACATGTACACATTACACACACATGTACACATTACATACACATGCACACATTATACACACATGTACACATTACACACACATGCACACATTACATACACATGTACACATTACACACACATGTACACATTACATACACATGTACACATTACACACACATGTACACATTACATACACATGCACACATTACACACACATGTACACATTACACACACATGTACACATTACATACACATGTACACATTACACACACATGTACACATTACATACACATGCACACATTACACACACATGTACACATTACACACACATGCACACATTACATACACATGTACACATTACATACACATGTACACATTACATACACATGTACACATTACACACACATGTACACATTACATACACATGCACACATTATACACACATGTACACATTACATACACATGTACACATTACATACACATGCACACATTACGCACACATGCACACATTACACACACATGCACACTACATAAACATGCACACATTACACACACATGCACACATAACACACACATGCACACATTACACACACATGTACACATTACACACACATGTACACATTACACACACATGTACACATTACACACACATGCACACATTATACACACATGTACACATTACACACACATACACACATTACACACACATGCACACATTACACACACATGCACACATTACACACACATGTACACATTACACACACATGCACACATTATACACACATGTACACATTACACACACATGCACACATTACACACACATGCACACATTATACACACATGCACACATTACATACACATGTACACATTACACACACATGCACACATTACACACACATGCACAAACATGCACACATTACACACACATGTACACATTACACACATGCACACATTACACACACATGTACACATTACACACACATGCACACATTACACACACATGTACACATTACACACACATGCACACATTACACACACATGCACACATTACACACACATGTACACATTACATACACATGCACACATTACATACACATGCACACATTACACACACATGTACACATTACACACACATGCACACATTATACACACATGTACACATTACACACACATTATACACATTACACACACATGTACACATTACACACACATGGACACACTACACACATTACACACACATGCACACACTACACACATTACACACACATGCACACACTACACACACATGTATCCATTACACACACATGCACACATTACACACACATGCACACATTACACACACATGCACACATTACACACACATGCACACATTACACACACATGCACACATTACACACACATGTACACATTACACACACATGCACACATTACACACACATTACACACACATGCACACATTACACACACATGTACACATTATACACACATGCACACATTACACACACATGCACACATTACTCACACATGTACACATTACATCTACATACACACATTACACACACATGTACACATTACATACACATGTACACATTACACACACATGCACACATTACACACACATGCACACATTACACACACATGCACAAACATGTACACATTACACACACATGCACACATTACACACACATGCACAAACATGCACACATTATACACACATGTACACATTACACACACATTATACACATTACACACACATGTACACATTACACACACATGGACACACTACACACATTACACACACATGCACACATTACACACACATGCACACACTACACACACATGTACACATTACACACACATGCACACATTACACACACATGTACACATTACACACACATGCACACATTACACACACATGCACACATTACACACACATGTACACATTACACACACATGCACACATTACACACACATGCACACATTACACACATTACACACACATGCACACATTACACACACATGTACACATTACATACACATGCACACATTACACACACATGCACACATTATACACACATGTACACATTACACACACATTATACACACATGCACACATTACACACATGCACACATTACATACACATGCACACATTACACACACATGCACACATAACACACACATGCACACATTACACACACATGCACACATTATACACACATGTACACATTACACACACATTATACACACATGCACACATTACACACATGCACACATTACACACACATGCACACATTACACACACATGCACACATTACACACACATGCACACATTACACACACATGCACACATTACACACACATGCACACATTACACACACATGCACACATTACACACACATGCACACATTACACACACATGTACACATTACACACACATGCACACATTATACACACATGCACACATTACACACACATTACACACACATGCACACTACGCACACATGAACACATTACACACACATTACACACACATGCACATATTGCACACACATGCACACATTACACACACATGTACACATTACATACAGGGCGGCACGGTGGCTAAGTGGGTAACACTGTCGCCTCACAACAAGAAGGTCCTGGGTTCAATCCCCAGGTGGGGCGGTCATTTCTGCGATATAACCTTGTGAACTGATATGTCTTGTGTAACGAGTCACTACTGTGTCTGTCATGAATGTAACCAAAGTGTAAAACATGACGTTAAGATCCGAATAAACAAACATTACACACATGCAATGTATAAATTGTGTAAAATGTCCTATCATTGTTCCACTGTGTGTGTGTGTGCTGGTGTTTATTCTAGTTCTGATTGTGTTGAGTCTGATAGGTGACTGAAACATCTGATCATGTCTGATCTCTTCTACAGGTTCTGATTCTAACACACATTGAATTATGAGATGAAGATGATGAGCAGTGGAGATAAACACCCATCTACTCTTCACACTGGGATTCTACATGGTGACACTTTGTTTAGCTTCCTACTGCTCAAATCTGTAAACATGCTTTTTGTACAAGAAGGTGTGCTCCTCTCATGACATTACTTCCTGTACAAGATCAATACTCATAAACCCACTCTGAAGTGCTGATGGACTAATAATAATAATAATAATATCTATTATACATTATTTTAATTATTATTATAATTAATTTTTTTTGGAAATAAATTTATTTTTGCATTTGTCACTTGTTTGTATTGTACTAATTAATATTAAAGATATAAACACAAAATGTTTTTAAACAATGGTCTCATTTATTGAAAGAACAATGTGTGTGGCCCTATGGGGAAAAGTAACTGCACCCTTAGCTACTAAATCAACCAGTTAATCTAAACATCACTTAAATCTACCAGTTTGAAAAGGAATACAAAGCCATTGCTAAAGCTCTGGAACTCCCACAAACCACAGTGAGAGCCATTATCCACAAATGGAAAAAACCTTGAACAGTAGTGAACTTTCCTAGGAGTGGCCGGTTTAATAAAAACTTCATGAAGAATGAATTGATGACTCTTCCAGGAGGCTAAAAAAGAACACAGATGAACATCTTAAGATCTGCAGGTGTCAGTTAAGATCAATGTACACCATTCCACTAAAATAAAGACACTGGACAAAAATGATGTCCATGAGAGAATTGCAAGGAGCAAAACTACTGCTGACTGAAAATAACACAAAGGCTCGTCACATTTAGGTGTGTTTCCCTCTAATATGTTCAGTTTAGTAAAGAATCAGAAATAATCAGTGCATTAAAATGTGCAGGAAATGGCATCATTACATTAGTCTCCTGTACATTGTGTTGTTTTAACTTATTTTCACTTGATCAGATGTAAAATTTGAGGGGCACAAACTTTTGCAGAAGACTGTATATGATAAACACAGTGTCAGGCATGTATAAATAAATAAAGCTTTTTGTTCTCCATGTTCCTCACAATATTGAACTTTTTAGGCGTCACGTCTTCAAAAGACACAATAACAAAAACCTTTTATTTTTATTAGTTGGTTACAGGTAAAATTGCATTTTGTTTGATTACGTTTGCTTGTACACTTTATAAATGAAAAAAGGTGAAGAACAAGATTGTTACATACACTATTGTACATTAAGAAATGTTGCAGTATATTGAATAAACAGCTCTTTTAATTTCCCTCAGTCCAGCGGAGAGATTCCACATTCTACTGTTCTATGTAAATATAACTACTAGTACATATTATTATTATTATTAATATCATAATGAATTATGATTTAAACCCATTTACAGAGGTGTGGACGTTTCAAAAAATACAACTATACACTGAAAAAAAAAAAAAAATTCTTTGAATTAACTTGATATTAATGTGTACATCAGTCCCACATGATCAGAATATGGCCAACTGATATCATTTTCCTTGTCAAGACAAAATATTTCATTCACATTTAAACTATTTAAATGAATCATGTTGATGCAAGATATTATTTCCCATTACTGTAAAATCAAGTTACTGTGTAACGCTAAAGCAATTTCATCATGTCACAAATTGTAATGTCAGCTACATTTTAATTGCCATTATTTAAAGGTATTATGTAACTCTAAGTAATTTCATTATGTTCATGGTACCATAATTAGGTCTGAAAATCTAACTTGTTTTATTAAAATGAACTTCATTCAATCAGCCACAGCAGCTCCTCTGCAGCTTCTACAGATCCACTGTGAAGAGCATCCTGACAAGCTGCATCACAGTCTGGTACGGCAGCACCACTGCTGCTGAACACAAGACCCTTCAGAGAGTGGTGAAAACTGCCCAGCACATCACAGCAACTGCACTCCCAACCATACTGGACATTTCCAACTAGAGATGTCTGAGGAAAGCCAGCAATATATCCTCTGACCCCACACACCCCAGCCACTTCCTGTTTCAGCCACTGCCATCTGGAGAGAGGTACCGTAACATCTGAGCCAGAACCACCAGATTTAAGAACAGTTTTTATCCACGAGCAGTTAAACTGTTCACACCTGCAATACCAACCAGAACATGAACATACACAATACTGACTGTTACAATCCAACCCTGCACCCTAAACGTTACAGTTACTTAACATCTTCATACACTGAGCTCCACCAGCTTATGGAACTTTATATCTGAGTTGTATTTTAACAGAATTAAGTGTATATCTGTATGTATGAGGGTTCTTCAAAAAGTTTCTGCACTTTTTAAAACTGTATTTATTACAAATTAAAAATAAAAAAAAGTACATCACCTTCTGATGCATTATTCAGCGTCGTACCAACTTTTTAATGCCATCAGCAAAAAATGTTTTTGGTTCAGTGTGTAGCCACTGATGCAGCGCTGCTTTCACATCATCATCACATGAAAATCTTCTTCGCCTTGAAGCTTCTTTTAGCATCATAACTAGTGTAAGAGACTCTTCTGTGGTGTAGTGTGCTGACAATGGGTCTGTTTAACATCGAACTTATAAAGGAGGTTATTCAGACACAATACTTAGATTACTTAGACACTACTTAGACAGCCATTATGTCACCACAGCTTTTACTTACTAAGCCAACACAGTTAGCCTCAGGTCATTTAAACCACCTAAATTTAATACACATAAATGACACTCGTACACCTTTATAGAAACGAAAAATCAATAAAAATCGATTTACATTTGAAAAAAACTTGTACGTTTTCCTGCATTTGTCCGCTAAGGAAGGAAGGACGCTCTCTGTTTATTCAGTCACTTTAGCACTTTGAATTAAGGAAGCATGTTATGGCATCGAAGAATTTGCACAGCCTTGACGACATAAAAATGTCAGGATGACATAAAATGCTGTCTATGTAGTGAGCTCATGTTTGATGTATGTGTTTTAGTTTCAAGTGCATTTTGTCCCTTTAGGGATTCCATAGTCAAAGGAAAAGTGTGCTTCTCTACACATGTGATCGTCTCTCTATAATCTGTGCTCAAATAAACAAGCCAGTAAAAAAAATATGCTCCTGATAATATACAATTCTAGCAAAAAAAAAAAAAAAAAAAAAAACCCCATTGTCAATAATTAAAACTTATCTAGGTTTCTCATAACTGTGAATCACTTACATCTACCTTTTGATCAATAATTGTTCAGAGCCTCCTCCCTAGTTAGGTGTCCTCCTCTCTTTCAGAACAGTTGCATCAGAGGGGGTCCAGCTTAGACAGAAGCTTAGACTGAAGTGGGATGGTGGTGATTCTTTTAAATTCTGCATTTATCAGCCCACTGGGATATTTCTCAGTGTATTTAACAGTTCAAAAATAAATCTAATCTTTCTGAAAAATGACAATGTTTTGTAAGGATCCTGTGGCGACTGTTAAACGATGTCACAGTTTACAGCGTCACAGGCCTTATTAACCATTAATATTATTAATAATGAACAATTACTAACGTTAACTCGGCTAATGTTAGCCTCTGACTGATGTCATGAACAGTGTGAGCGAGATCACCACTATCCACAGATTAGCTACAATGCTAGCGCCGTGGTGTCGTAAATGTACCTAAACTTTGCTCTTGACCACAGCAGGTTCATAAAGACAATGACTAACGTAGCTTTTAAACATGAAACTCAGTCATTTGTAAAATGGAACGTTTACTTGTTTTACTTTGGATAAAATTGCCATGATGCAGTGGAAAATACTGTCTGTAAAAACTATTTACAGTATTTCACTGTGTGGTATGTGGTTAATAACTGTAGAAATGATGGGCTCTCTCCTCCATCTCTCACTGAAAGCTCTTCAACAAACGCTTAAAAGAGTCTTAAGCTGTTATCCTTAACCATATGGTCACTGCCTCGGCCTAAGTGAATATGGTCATGCAGTTATTTTTATTACTTAAGTAAATATATATATGACATTTGGTAATGTGAAAAAAAAAACATATAGCATACAGTGAGTATTTTATGTTGTAGTATTATTTGTATATTGTGTCCTTTGACTGTATATCTTCATTGATTTATATTATGGGGAGAGAGGCCAGAGTATTTTGTTTTCAGTGGCAGAAAAAAAATGTTACCACAGCAAGAACAGATTTGATTTCAAAGTGACAGGGTCGTCATTTATGACCACTGACTTCAGATATCAGCAGTAATTGGACATATTCTGGAATGTCGTGAATCGTCCATGTCACTGTGTGTGTGTGTGTGTGTGTGTGTGTGTGTCACTATCACAACCTGTAGCGCTTATAAAGCTTTTCTCCCTGCTGCTCTGTTTAGACGCTCCCTTGGTTGGTTTGTCCCCGCAGATGAGCGTCGCAGTTAAGCAACAGCGTCAACCAACAATGAACCGAGATCATTTTCACATCTGTCTGATTGCTGTTTGTTCCTTGCTTACTTGCAGAATCAATTCGTGCAGTTTGAATGGTTGTTGGATGTTTATTGGCTGAAAACGAGACGAAAGAAGCTCGGACATCAGGCGAACATCCAGTGGAAAACTTGGCGGCATGACAAAGGAAATTTTCTTCGGGCTGAAATGGCAGCACACACCGCATCCAGGATCATCCAGCTGTGCGTCTCTCTGTACATGCATATGCTGGAAGTAGTGCAAGGTGAAGGTAAGTAAAAGTTTAGTTATGTGCGCCTGATTTGTTGCAGACAAACTCTTTGGTTTTCCTAAAATACATTCTCCACCTCATTTCATATGTGTAATGTTGTACAGGTGTTGTTAACGAGTACACCTGGGTCATTCCTACTATTCGGTGCCATTTCAGGTTGGTAACTTTCTATAAAAAAGTGCAAAACCTTTCATGGTTTTATCATTTTATCTGAAGGAGGGCTTGTTAAACTATAAGAAATATATGTTGGTCCAGCTCAGGATATTATACTTTAATAATTTTGACCAAATTTTTTGCATGTGACGTAGGACAAATGTCCCCCCTGTTACAGGACATTCTCTTCTCTATTAATAAGTGTTTTAAATGCACAGTTATTTTAACAAGAGACTAAACTATGTATTACGGTACCCGAAGGGTTGAAGAGGGTAAAACTGCTGTTTACAGTTTAATAAACATTATTTACCGTGTTCTGATCCACTCACTTCAAGAAGAGCATCGACTGTTATTAATGAAATACATTTGAGAAATTTTTACTGTAGGAATTTGTTGTGATCGGATCTCAAACTCATGTGAAGTGTCTATTCGGTTGTGTTAATACCACTTTTTAAAAATCCTATGATCATGAAGAACACTTACTCTAGTACTCATGTTTGTGATTTTAAGATAATTTTACTCTAGGCATTTGAAATAATGGGATGACAAACTTAAGCAAAGTGTCAGTTTGGTTGTGTACAGACCAGCTTCAGTTCATAACAATAACAACAGCCAGTTACTACAGTCTAAAAATGTTCCTTTAATTATGAATACAGCACATCTGTCTGTCTGTCTATCTGTCTGTTAGAGCTTTAATAATGCAGTCAACAGAAGAGGGACACGTCACCCCTGTGGATTTACAAAATGAAGTATTCCAGAAGAAAATAATACAAAAGGAGGAGGATAAAGATGATGATGATTTCTTCTGTAAGTAAATGTGGAGCATGATGCCAGCACAGTGTGGTACAGTACAGTACGGTACAGTGTGGTACAGTACAGTATGGTACAGTACAGTGTGGTACAGTACAGTGTGGTACAGTACAGTACGGTTCAGTGTGGTACAGTACAGTGTGGTACAGTACAGTGTGGTACAGTACAGTATGGTACAGTACAGTGTGGTACAGTACCAACAATTTCTCAGTGATGATGAAGAACTCAGTCGTTTCTTCTTCCACTTACAATCTTTCATTTCATACACATATTAACAATATCACACGATCCGCTTATTTACATTTACGTAACATAAATCGTCTAAGTCCATTCCTTTCTCCTAGAAGTGCTGCTGTTCTTGTTCATGCCCTGGTCACATCCCGAATTTATTATTGTAACTCTCTCCTTTTTGGTCTACCTCATATAGGAGCTAGAGCTTTTAGCTACTCTGCCCCACACCTCTGGAACTCTCTCCCTCCTGACATTCGCATCATTGATTTATTCCCTAGTTTCAAAACATGCCTTAAAACATATTTCTTTAAACTCGCCTGCCCTTAATCTGTGTAATTAATTATGTACTGATGTTTTGTGTTGTAAGGTGTCCTTGAGTGTTTTCAATAATTTAATTTATTTTATTTAATAGTTTAAATAATTTTCTTTACTGAGTAAAACAAAAAAACAAAAAAAAAAACAATAAAAAAAGTCGACATCAAAACTACTTGTACTTGTACCGTTGCAGTCGTAGTCGCAATTTAACTGTTACGGAACGCGTTTTGTTCCGTATTTTTATCAGTGGGAGAGAAATGCTGCAGATTAGACTGAGACAGGGTGATGTGTATGAAACAGAAGGAAACTGCTGCTACCGTGGGAATTAGAAAGTGTATGGTTATTATTTTAAGTAGTGTTCACTTTTAATCTTGGTGACGCCGTGTGTGCGCAGGTTTATCAGCGTAACAACCTGTTTATTACTCTGCTGTTTGAGTAGCACAGTGGGCAGAGTGCATATTTTTCTGCTCTAGATGCGAGTTCAGCTTAGGGCGAAACTAAAGCAACTGGGGTGGCCATTGCTCCCCCTGGATTTTCTCACTGCCCGCCTAAGCAACACAGCCAGAACCGGGGCTGCATATCAGTGTGTCAGTGTCACTGGATCATTAAGCTCCACTTGGCTAAAACTATTAAGATTCTGGAGTGTATATGTGGGAATTTGTGCATGTCCGGATGTGACAAAAATGCCCAAGTTTTTATCCCAAGTTAAGTTGAGGTCAGGGCTCTGTGACACTGGCCCAGGAAAAAATTTACTGTGAAATTTCATAATAAAACTGTGAAATATTTTACAGTTCTACTATGAATTGATGGTAATTTGGCCACTTCATGGTTCTACTGTGAACTTTCATAGTAATCTAGTTGACAGTTCTACTATGAACTTTTACAGTAAAACACTGAATTATTTCACAGTTCTACTATAAACAATTTCATAGTAAAAATGAATTATTTTACAGTTCTACTATGAATTGATGGTAATTTGGCCACTTCATGGTTCTACTGTGAAATTTCATAGTGATCTAGTTGACAATTCCACTACGAACTTTCAGTTTGACCATGAATTATTTCACAGTTCTACTATAAACAATTTCATAGTAAAACTGTAAACCTGATTGATTATTTTACTGTGAAGTTTAACAGTTCCACTGTAAACTTGGTAAACAATTTTACTCTGAACTTCACAGTTTACTTTGATTGTAATTACAGTACTTTGACATTATACAATACAATACAATGTATAGATCTCACAACTCCATTTATTAAGCAACAGTATGATTTCAAACACAGGCACAAATACAACTGGTAAGGATTCCTTCTAAATGGTAAACTGATAACACATGTACCAACTTGGCATTCTATATTGTAATGTTAAATGTACTAAAATAATAGTAATATAGAAAATAATAGTAATAGATTGTATTTGTTATATAATAAAATAATTATATTACACTTAATAATTTATTTTATGATGGTAATTATACAATAATATATTTTTATTATACAGTAATATATACAATTATATAACTGAATAATGTATTGTGGTATAAATATATATATATAAACTCTATACATACATAATGAAAAATCTAATTCATAAGCATTCCTTATGCATTTAATTATGGCAGTATTGGGTGCTTGGATGTGTCCTATGTCTGAGTGTGTGTGGGGGTGTGAATTGTGACATGAATTACACCTCTTGTTTTCCTAGCTTGTCCACATTGTTGAATTTGCTGGTGAAGTACACTTTCTGGACCTCCTTCATGGGGAAAATCTGTTTGGCCACCTTTAAAAATGCAAAAATAAATAAATAAAATAAATAATCAAACATTTGCCACCATCACCTCTAAGCTACAGGAGCCCTAACATATTTGATCAGCAATGTCTTACATCTTGTAAGAAATCCCGACGCTGACTCTCCCTCGGTGACGCGCTCTCTTAGCCCCGCCTTCTAATCTGCGCGCTTGCCATTCACAGGGTGCGGTTCATTAGTTCCGGGTTCTTTCTTTCTCTATTTAAGGTTTCCGTTTTCACTGTTCGAGTGCGAAGTATTTGATTTGCCGTCATACCGAGCGATACCTTTTCCAGTTACCTTTTCTCCTGCTATTTACTTCCGTGTTTATCTACGTCGGGTGAGTGTGTGCGTGTGTGCGTAGTGTGTTCAGTTTTACGTTAGTCTGTGTGTTTCCCAGCGTTCTCCTACACGCGCGCCCCTTCTCCTTTCTCTGTTCTCCTTAGCATTAAGTTAACCTGTGTTTAGGTGTGTGTGTGAACTGTCCTGGTCTCTGTATTGTTGCTCCAGTGTTTTGTTTGTTTAGATCCATAGGTTTCTCACTCCTTTTCCTCTTCCTCTATCGCTGTTTGTTTGGAGCATTGTTTGTACTCACAGGTGTTTTGTGTTTGGCCGGCTGGGGCTGAGTTAGGTCTCACCCTAGCCCGCTCCTCCGGCGCGTCCCTACCTGTGCTTGTGTAGTTCGTCCTGTTTTCTTTTTTCGTTTTCATTAACATTTCTCTCTTTCCTACTAACATCTTCTCTGTCGGTGAACTAACGCTCTCTCTATCTCCCCCTACTAACTCTCTTACTTTTTTCCTATCCCTCGCTCTCCCTGTACTTCTCTCTCACTCTACTTGCTCTCGGTCCCATCCGTTGGCCGCCTCGTTCAGTTCACCACCTCTCTGTCTCTTACTGTCCTATCTAGGTTTTTCTGTTAGTTCTTAGTAACATTGTTTTTTTTCTCTCCAGTATTTCCTCTTTTCTCTCGTCATCCATTTCTTTGTTATTTTTTGCCCTACTTCCGCCGACCGTATTCTTTTGATTCCTGTTGTACCCTAATAAACATTACGTGTTCTGCATCCTCGTCTCCAGACCACTCATTAAGCAGTATTTGACAGAATACTTCGCCTAAAAATATGGAGACGGCGGAACAACTTATCCAGCGCCTTATGAAGCAGATTGACGATCAGGGTAGGGCGATTCAGGCTCTCACCCAACAGGTCCGGAACCTCACCGTGGGGGCCACGGCGGCTCCGCAGGTGCCCACAGCCAGTACCGCACCTGTCAACACCCCCGTCACCGCACAACCCACCACGCTTATCCCCATCCCGGAACCTCCTCCATACTCCGGGGACCCCGAGAGCTGTGAGGAGTTTCTACTTAAATTCTCACTGTTCCTAGCCAGCAGACCGCTCACTCCAGAACGCAATGCCATCGCACTACTTATCTCTAGGCTCACTGGTGAGGCCTCCTCGTGGGCCACGGCCATCTGGCTCACCAATGGTCCCGAAGCCCAGGACTTGCAGCGATTCCTTAAGGCTTTCCGTAGTACGTTCCACCACCCTCGTCATGGCGTCTCGGCCGGGGACGAGCTCCGTCAGCTCACCCAAGGGAAAAGAAGGGTTGCTGAATACTCCCTCAGGTTCCGCACCTTAGCTGCCTCTAGTGGATGGAATGAGACAGCACTTATATCCCAGTTTAAGGCCGGTCTCATACCCAATCTCCAGAAAGAACTAGTTTATCGCTCCTTAAACATGAGCCTCGAGGAACTTATCGAGTTATCCATCCAGCTAGATCACCATGTTTTGTTAGCGACTCAGCACCCGTGTTCCAGTCAGAACCGTCAGCTCCCTAGCACCTCGAGCCACGTACCCATGGAGATGGGTCGTACTCGTCTGACTGAACGGCAGCGAAGAGAACGTCTGAGAAACCATCTTTGTCTCTACTGTGGAGAGGCTGGTCACCAACTCCCTGAGTGCCCGTCTAGGCCGGAGAGGTTAGCAGAAGCAGCAGGAGGAGCTCAGAGAACCAAGACGTCATCACAGAGCCCCAATCTTCATAAGGTGAGCACGTTTCATTCCATCCATAAGACCGAGTCTCGCCTCAATATCCAGTTGTCTCACAACTCCAATGTGTGTGTGTTAGCGGCTCTGATTGATTCCGGGTCGGAGGGTGACTTCATCGAGGACAGTCTGGTGCAGAGACTCCAGATACCAGCAATTCCTCTCCAAGCACCCCAACGTATTTCCGGAGTCAATGGTAAGATTGTGGGTAACATCACCCATCGCACCATCCCTATCTCCCTACGCATAGGGGCTCTCCACGAGGAGAAGAGGGCCCTGTACATCATGACCGGCACCATCTCGCCCATCATCCTGGGTCAACCTTGGTTACGAGACCACAACCCCACTATGGCTTGGGTTCCTCTGGACATCTTGGCGTGGTCACCACAATGTCTCAAGCGGTGTCTGACGTCGCCAACCAAGAACAGGTCTGTGGCGGCTACTAACTCCCCCTCGGAGATCCTTCCTGCTAACGTCCCTCCCAAGTATCAGGAATTAGCCACGGTATTCAGCAAGGGCCACGCCTGTCGTCTGCCACCTCACCGCGAGTACGACTGCGCCATTGACCTACTGCCAGGCTCCAAGATCCCTCGTGCTACGCCCTATCCTCTATCCGTCAAGGAGACAGGGATTATGGAGGAGTACATCAGCGAGGCTCTAGCGCAAGGGTTCATCCGTCCTTCCAAGTCCCCAGCTAGCTCCAGCTTCTTCTTTGTCCCCAAGAAGGATGGGACGCTCCGCCCTTGCATAGACTACCGAGAGCTTAACAAGATCTCCAAACGTTATACCTATCCCATTCCTCTCGTCCCGTCAGCACTGGAACAGCTACGGAAAGCCAAGATATTCACCAAGCTCGACCTTCGCAATGCCTATAACTTGGTGAGAATCAAGGAGGGCGACGAGTGGAAAACTGCTTTTAGTACCACAGCGGGACACTATGAATATCTGGTTATGCCTTTCGGGCTAACCAATGCTCCGTCTGTTTTCCAGTGTTTGGTGAATGATGTATTAAGAGAGTTCCTGGGTAAATGTGCTATTGTTTACCTCGACGACATCCTCATCTACTCACCGGACTCCAGTTCCCACCAAGTCAACACCAAGAGTATTCTGAAACGACTGCTGGAACAAGGACTATACGTTAAAGCGGAGAAGTGCGAATTTGACCAGAGGGAGATTGCCTTCCTAGGTTACATCATCAATGACCAAGGGATCCAGATGGACCCTACGAAGGTCAAAGCAGTGCTAGAGTGGAGGACTCCCAAGTCCATCAAGGAACTGCAAAGCTTCCTGGGGTTCGCCAACTTCTTCCGGCGCTTCATACGTTCATTCAGCCAGATCGCACTCCCTTTGATCAGCCTACTAAAAGGTAAACCCAAGAGGCTCTCCTGGTCCAAGGAGGCAGAGGCTGCATTCGAGAGGCTTAAGAGAGTGTTCACCACTGCCCCGGTGCTCGCTCACCCGGATCCCGAGTCTCCGTTCATTGTCGAGATCGACGCATCCTCCCGGGGTCTAGGAGGCATCCTCTCCCAACGCCAAGGCGAACCTCCTAGACTGCACCCCATCGCTTATTTCTCCCGTAAACTCACGCCTGCCGAACAAAACTATCATGTGGGAGACCGGGAGCTACTAGCTATCAAACTTGCTTTCGAGGAGTGGCGCCACTGGCTTATGGGTGCTAATTTCCCAGTCCAAGTCATCACGGACCACAAAAACCTAGAATATCTTAAGTGTGCTCGTCGACTTAATGCCCGGCAAGCCCGGTGGTCCCTGTTCTTCAACAGATTTGACTTCACGGTGACGTATCGGCCGGGCAAGGACAACGCTAAAGCCGACATTCTATCACGAAGGTATGACAATCAGGAAAAGGCCGAAACTCCAGTCAAACCCATCCTGCCCTCACGAGCCTTTGTGCAGTCCATTTCCTGGGAGATGGACAAGGACATTCGGGAGGTCAACATCAAGGAACCACCGCCCGGTGAGATAAAACCTCCACCTAATAAGACCTATGTTCCCCCGCAATTCCGTCACCAACTCATCTCGTGGGCACACACGAACCCTAGTTCGGGTCATCCGGGGGCCGATCGGACGTTCGACAGGCTTAAACACAAATACTGGTGGCCTGCCATGCGGGCCGAAATAAGCAGAGACGTCGCCTCTTGCGCTACCTGCGCCGCCTCGAAGGTTCCTCGTCAGCTTCCCGCAGGCAAGCTTAAGCCCTTACCCGTCCCATATCGTCCCTGGAGTCACATAGCGATAGATTTCGTGACGGATCTCCCTGTATCTGAGGGCAATACCACGGTTCTCACGATCGTGGACCGTTTTTCCAAGGGGGTTAAATTCATTGCTCTGCCCGCACTGCCCTCAGCTTTCCAGACCGCGGAAACCCTTTTCCATGAGGTTTTTCGTCACTATGGCCTCCCAGAAGACATTGTCTCTGATCGAGGGCCCCAATTCACCTCGGCCGTCTGGGAGGCTTTTGTGAAGAAATTGGGTGCATCCATCAGCCTGACGTCGGGATACCACCCCGAGAGTAATGGACAGTGCGAACGGGCCAACCAGGAGCTGTCTAAATTCCTACGATCCTACTGCCAGAGTAACCAACATGACTGGGCCACATTCCTCCCATGGGCTGAAATCGCCCAAAACTCCCTGAGGAGCTCCAGTACGGGGATAACCCCTTTTCAGTGTACCCTAGGTTCTCAACCCCCCTTCGCTCCATGGGACCCCACCCCTTCCAACGCCCCTGCTGTGGACGAGTGGTTCCGGAGAAGCGAAGACATCTGGGAGACTGTTCACCAGCGCATAACGGAGAGCAATGCCCGGACGAAACGCTTCGCTGACCGCAGAAGGAGTGAGGGTCCCACGTACCAGGTGGGAGACAAGGTATGGCTATCCACGAAGGACATCCGTACCCCCGGCTCCAGAAAACTTACGGCCAGATACATCGGGCCGTTCTCTATAATCAAGAAGGTTTCCGACGTGACGGTTACCCTTCAGCTACCCCCCCGTCTTAAAATATCCCCCTCTTTCCACGTCTCCCTCCTTAAACCTTTCACCCCTGGGCCCCTTGACTCCCAACCCCACCAACATCTCGTTCAAGAACTTCCCCACGACCGTCCCATATACACCATCGACAGTATCCTAGACTCTAGAAGGACTGACACAGGACTAGAGTATCTAGTTGACTGGGAGGGTTACGGACCGGAAGAGAGATCTTGGACTAAGAGGACTGACATACTTGATAAAGCTCTGCTCGACCAGTTCCACTTGACGCATCCCCAATGCCCGGCTCCCCGACCCCGAGGCAGACCGCCTCGCTCCCGCGGAGGTAGACCTGCCCGTTCACTTCCCCTTAGGCCTAGGGGTCGCCCTCTCTCCCAGTCGGCTCCTGACGTACGTCGTCCTCCTTCCCCGCCGATTCCTGCCGAGCACCGTCCCCTGAGCAGAGCCACCCGCAGTTTTTTTTCCCGCTCCTGCCCTCCCCGAGATGGTCCTGCCAGGTCGTCTGTTGTGGTCCCCGGTGTTCCCCCCTTGACGACCTCTTCGGGGGGGGGCTATGTAAGAAATCCCGACGCTGACTCTCCCTCGGTGACGCGCTCTCTTAGCCCCGCCTTCTAATCTGCGCGCTTGCCATTCACAGGGTGCGGTTCATTAGTTCCGGGTTCTTTCTTTCTCTATTTAAGGTTTCCGTTTTCACTGTTCGAGTGCGAAGTATTTGATTTGCCGTCATACCGAGCGATACCTTTTCCAGTTACCTTTTCTCCTGCTATTTACTTCCGTGTTTATCTACGTCGGGTGAGTGTGTGCGTGTGTGCGTAGTGTGTTCAGTTTTACGTTAGTCTGTGTGTTTCCCAGCGTTCTCCTACACGCGCGCCCCTTCTCCTTTCTCTGTTCTCCTTAGCATTAAGTTAACCTGTGTTTAGGTGTGTGTGTGAACTGTCCTGGTCTCTGTATTGTTGCTCCAGTGTTTTGTTTGTTTAGATCCATAGGTTTCTCACTCCTTTTCCTCTTCCTCTATCGCTGTTTGTTTGGAGCATTGTTTGTACTCACAGGTGTTTTGTGTTTGGCCGGCTGGGGCTGAGTTAGGTCTCACCCTAGCCCGCTCCTCCGGCGCGTCCCTACCTGTGCTTGTGTAGTTCGTCCTGTTTTCTTTTTTCGTTTTCATTAACATTTCTCTCTTTCCTACTAACATCTTCTCTGTCGGTGAACTAACGCTCTCTCTATCTCCCCCTACTAACTCTCTTACTTTTTTCCTATCCCTCGCTCTCCCTGTACTTCTCTCTCACTCTACTTGCTCTCGGTCCCATCCGTTGGCCGCCTCGTTCAGTTCACCACCTCTCTGTCTCTTACTGTCCTATCTAGGTTTTTCTGTTAGTTCTTAGTAACATTGTTTTTTTTCTCTCCAGTATTTCCTCTTTTCTCTCGTCATCCATTTCTTTGTTATTTTTTGCCCTACTTCCGCCGACCGTATTCTTTTGATTCCTGTTGTACCCTAATAAACATTACGTGTTCTGCATCCTCGTCTCCAGACCACTCATTAAGCAGTATTTGACACATCTGATGTATCATAAAGCATATACTTGGTGAGCGTATCGATATATAAATGCAAACATATGTTTATACATGTTCAAAAGATTGATTGATCTTAAGCAGAAGTTAAAGTGACAGACAAAGTACAGTGTATTTCATTTTTTAAATATAATTTGTTGTTTGAGTGCTCAATATATGAAGAGATATATAAACTTTGTGATCTCACCATTAATTCTTATGGTGCAAAAAATATTTATTGCTGAAAAACATGACTTACCTTCATCTGCACTAATGCACTGACGCAGACAGATCTTCTTTTTTTTTTTTTCATTATTTTAGTAGCTCAGACTGCCTTAATATGGATTGGCATGGCCCATCTGATTCACTAGTAGACTGAAAAAGAATCAAACAATTAATATCAGCAGCTATGCGATCAGTACACAGTTTAGCCTTTACCTCGTAGTAACACACCCAACAGAATTTGAAAACAGTCAGGGCTTTAAGCATACATAGATGGGCAAGCCGACACAAAGGTAGATGAATGGATGGATGAATAGATATTGTCAGCACCAAAACTGTAAATAAATGAGTTGTTTCACATATTTTAACACAAATATATTTTAAACACAATATATTTTTTAAAAATCAACTAGCACTTACTTCAAGTTTCCGAGATCCAGGCCTCGTCAGTGCAATTTTCTCTTTTGCAGCATAGTCCTAGAATGAAATGATTTAGGATATGTAGTTATCTGGGGCTACAAAAACAGTAACATTCTGTGGATGTGGTTGTAAAGCAATGTACTGAATATCAAACTTGCTGCTACTATCATGAACAAGAATATGGAAAACCCATCCTTATGTGCTGATGTAAATGTAGGCAGATACTGTTATCTACAATAAACGGGTCTTCTCTGTTGGACACTGAGACTCTCTCAACCTCAGCAGCCCTCCTTGACATGTGACCATTTTCCTGGAATAAAAATACTGTTTTTAATTTTTTTTAATTTAAAATCTGTAGTTAACAGAATGCTACAGTAGCTTAAACACAGTGGCACAAATGCAGGGTTTTCCCTGGGTTGTTGGTGGGCTTACGTGGTGTGGTCACTGGGCTTGGGCTTAGGTGGTGCCCAAGTCTTATAAGAATAGGGAAAAACCTGAAATGTGTGTTAATAGACTTTTTCTGAATAAATCATATAAACTTTGATTAACTGCCTCAGTTTCACAGCAATAATTTAAAGCACACATATCACCCATTATTCAAAAGAAAATGCTGGACCCACTATTTTAAGAGCAACTTGCAGGTTAATGTACACATTTAATTAAGACGTGTATAAATAAGTCATAAAAGGTGAATTGTCTTGTAGGAAATATTAAAAGCATTTACAAACTTGTCTATGTTCATTTCTTAGTACTATTATCTGTACACTTAGAATCATAAAAAGTGATAGGTTTATTATAGTGCAGTTCAGCACTTTAACAACACTATAAACTAAGTAATTGTACCAGTCTTAACGCGTTGCAAGCATTACTAGGCATTTAAAAAGAGCACAATCAGCTACCGTCAGATAACAGACTGTTAATGCTAATGTTATAGTTTAGCTAACGTCCCAAGTAACTAATCTGAAGACATAGAATCCTGACACCTGTGTTATTTTTGGCTTTCTAAAATTGCCACTTTTTTAATAACATTTCAGGCATAGTAAAGATATTATTGTTTATTATTATAAACGGTTTAAGTTTAAGACTTACCATCGAACTTCAGGGTTTAGCATGTTAGCAGGGCGCCGCTTCACCAACGTCTTTTTATCCATTTCTCATTTTCCAGATAACAGTTTAGTCGTTGACGAGATTACCGTCATCAGATTCTTGTCCTTTAATAAGCTCTGACTCAATAACACATGTGGCAGGAACTTTATCTTTAAGCACAGCGCGTACACTGTAAAAAGTAATTCAGATGGCCTTTAGCCAATACTTAAATATATTTACTGCTGTATGATAAAAAAATCAAGTTACATTATATTACACAATTTTTTACTTGCAGTTGTTATTTTATTCAGTTCTAATAACGCACAAATTATAAGTGTTGTTTCAACACACTATAATGAATCACCTGAACTTAAGATATTTGGTTAAACAATAAAGAACAAAATTTAGCTTCTAGCAACTTAAAATACATACACTGTACGACTTAATTTTCTCAGTAGTTTGAATTCGCCCCGCCCACACGGAGTCTGTGTTCTCAAGGTGCGCTTTCTTCATTGTGGAGTGAGTTTTTTACAAGCAAGGTGAGCGTTCAAACCATTACAAAATTTTTTTGACCTATATATCTAGAGATTTCACCTTTGTGATTTGAATAATTTGCCCGCTTTGCAGTCGAAGGTCGGTAGGCACAGACTACAAGAGCGAGAGAGCGGGAAAGAGAGAGTTTGAGTGCTATGCAAATTAGCTAGCTAGCTAGCTTTTCTTCAGCCTGGCATAGACCGACACACCATTTGGTGTTATAAACTATGAGTAAAACTTGACTTTTGCATGGATTAAAATATTTCCATTGACACAAAATTTCCCTGGTGAGCTATTAAAAACTTATTTTTTGTCTAGTCTATTTTGCGATGTTTGTGTAGCAAAAGTAGCCAACAACTATGCTAAGGTTGGCTAGCTAATTATTACGTGTTTGCGTTCTAGGTAAAAGATAAACTAAACAATAAACATTACTCATTTGTTTAATGCATATCATTTTTCAAATACTGATACAGTGTATCACAAAAGTGAGTACACCCCTCACATTTCTGCAAATATTTCATTATATCTTTTCATGGGACAACACTATAGACATGAAACTTGGATATAACTTAGAGTAGTCAGTGTACAACTTGTATAGCAGTGTAGATTTACTGTCTTCTGAAAATAACTCAACACACAGCCATTAATGTCTAAATAGCTGGCAACACAAGTGAGTACACCCCACAGTGAACATGTCCAAATTGTGCCCAAATGTGTCGTTGTCCCTCTCTGGTGTCATGTGTCAAGGTCCCAGGTGTAAATGGGGAGCAGGGCTGTTAAATTTGGTGTTTTGGGTACAATTCTCTCATACTGGCCACTGGATATTCAACATGGCACCTCATGGCAAAGAACTCTCTGAGGATGTGAGAAATAGAATTGTTGCTCTCCACAAAGATGGCCTGGGCTATAAGAAGATTGCTAACACCCTGAAACTGAGCTACAGCATGGTGGCCAAGGTCATACAGCGGTTTTTCAGGACAGGTTCCACTCGGAACAGGCTTCGCCAGGGTCGACCAAAGAAGTTGAGTCCACGTGTTCGGCGTCATATCCAGAGGTTGGCTTTAAAAAATAGACACATGAGTGCTGCCAGCATTGCTGCAGAGGTTGAAGACGTGGGAGGTCAGCCTGTCAGTGCTCAGACCATACGCCGCACACTGCATCAACTCGGTCTGCATGGTCGTCATCCCAGAAGGAAGCTGACGCACAAGAAAGCCCGCAAACAGTTTGCTGAAGACAAGCAGTCCAAGAACATGGATTACTGGAATGCCCTGTGGTCTGACGAGACCAAGATAAACTTGTTTGGCTCAGATGGTGTCCAGCATGTGTGGCGGCGCCCTGGTGAGAAGTACCAAGACAACTGTATCTTGCCTACAGTCAAGCATGGTGGTGGTAGCATCATGGTCTTGGGCTGCATGAGTGTTGCTGGCACTGGGGAGCTGCAGTTCATTGAGGGAAACATGAATTCCAACATGTACTGTGACATTCTGAAACAGAGCATGATCCCCTCCCTTCGAAAACTGGGCCTCATGGCAGTTTTCCAACAGGATAACGACCCCAAACACAACCTCCAAGATGACAACTGCCTTGCTGAGGAAGCTGAAGGTAAAGGTGATGGACTAAACCCAATTGAGCACCTGTGGCGCATCCTCAAGTGGAAGGTGGAGGAGTTCAAGGTGTCTAACATCCACCAGCTCCGTGATGTCATCATGGAGGAGTGGAAGAGGATTCCAGTAGCAACCTGTGCAGCTCTGGTGAATTCCATGCCCAGGAGGGTTAAGGCAGTGCTAATAATGGTGGTCACACAAAATATTGACACTTTGGGCACAATTTGGACACGTTCACTGTGGGGTGTACTCACTTATGTTGTCAGCCATTTAGACATTAATGGCTGTGTGTTGAGTTATTTTCAGAAGACAGTAAATCTACACTGCTATACAAGCTGTACACTGACTACTCTAAGTTATATCCAAGTTTTATTTCTATAGTGTTGTCCCATGAAAAGATATAATGACATATTTGCAGAAATGTGAGGGGTGTACTCACTTTTGTGATACACTGTATGTAGAATTTGTTTTTTCATAGTTTTTATTGTTGTCCACTAATGGGATTTGTTAAAAGTAGATGTGTTCTGTAATAAATGATTTTTGGTAATAATTCATGTTTCCATGTTCTTGTATCATTGTTTAAATTGTTTTACATTCAGCAGATTCAGTGCAATGCTAACAAACATTCAAATTAATGTTTAGAGATATTAGGCTACAGGATGTTGGATCAACTTAATTTTACGAGCAGTTGGCATAACTCAAAAAGACTAATGCAAAATGTTGCCTTACTTTTTTTTGTTGACCCAATGTTTTATTTAATATTAACAACTTTTAAGTTAAATGAATATTAAATAAAACATTGGGTCAACAAAAAAAAATCAAGGCAACATTTTGCATTAGTCTTTTTAAGTTATGCCAACTGCTCGTAGAATTACGTTAATCCAACACAATATTATAGGTTTGGTGGATTAGCTTTTCATAATTCAGTAAAAAGCATTTTTAAATAACATCAACTTAAAAATATCTGTTCATGTTGACAGTTAAGTTTGTGTAATTTAAAATATTAAATTAAAATATAACTCAAAAAGACTAATGCAAAACGTTGCCTTAATTTTTTTTGTTGACCCAATGTTTAATTTTTTAGAGTGTACTTTGACAGACTCGTTTCTGAGAATTAAATCACTGAAACTGAGACTAAATTTGTATTTCGCGCGGTTCACCTGACGCAAAGCTCGAGACACTTGTTTGAGATAACGGTCTCAAATCAAGTGCGCATGTGTGCATGCCCAGATGTCCAGACTGACATGATGTCTGCAGAAGAGAGGTTTGTGCAGAAAAGGCAGAATAAAAGGCTATAAAGTCATCTGTCTGATGTAATATTGATGTAATGCAATATTTGTCCTGTCTGCATGAGGTTATTTGTATTTTTGTAATATTATAAATAGGTAAATCTGTGCTGTATTCTTTTTTTATTGGAATATTGTTAATCATCTAAATTTTTTAGATGTAAATAATGTCTTTTTGGCATGTTTTTCATGTCATGTAATTAACTTACTCCCACACACATACACTCCCTTCATTCACATACCTCCTTTAAATAATACATAAATATTATATACATTATTATTGTCTTGATATTTGTATCTTGTCATTTACCTATATGATCATAGTTAAACTGTAAATTACTGTAAACATCAAACATTAGAAGAGGTGACTATGAACTATTCTTAGTTGAACTGTAAACTGTAAGTTGACTGAATTTCACAATTCAACAATATCATGTTTACAGTTGAACTGTGAACTTCACAGTCAATATTATTAAACACTGAAAAGGTTACCATGAGCTTCATGGTAACATGAGAGTTCACAGTTGTACTCATGGTCAAACTGTAAAAGTGACAGTAGAACTATGAACTATTATGGTTCAACTGTAAACTTAACAGTTTTACTGTAAAACTTCACAGTAAAAAAATTTTCTGGGTTATCACGTCATATCACACAATTCACCTTTTTAAAGGCGCTTTGAAAATATCAGCGGCAAACTGACTCAAAATGTAATCAGGTGAACTTTAAAAGATAAAAATGCAGCATTAAGCTCCATACGAGACACCAGCTGATGCCATTGCTGCTAACGCGCTATGCTGTACAACATGACACGCCCACTGACAGATGTCACAGTTCTGGCTGAAAAACCAAGTATTCTGTGGTGCCAGATTGGCCCACTAGTTCACTGTCTGGAACCTCTTTTTTCCGGTGGAAACACGGAGAACCTGTTCAAAGTCAAGTTCGGGAACCGGAACGGGCTCCGTGCCACGTCAGTGGAAAAGGGGTATGAGAGATCTTTGGACAGACACAAGTATTGCTGCCAGTGGAGGAGTTTTAGACAGCAGTGATGTGCTGGTCTTCCATTAAAAACATGAAAAGTGTGTTCCTGTTGATGAGCACTGGACTAAAAGTTTAGGAGATCAGTGCCTTTATGTTGTGTTTTAACTAGTTGTTGATGAAATGTCAGAAAATGTCCTACGTGCATGTTTTAATGAACAAAATCATTTTTGTGAAAAGCGTTGTTGTTGCATGAGATCAGACCCTGTGGTTTAGGTCAGGTTGACTGTAGTGACTGGTTTCCTCGAATGTTGCTGGGCAAAATGTGTCCATTTTAAAGGGTCATTTTGATCATTTCTTTTTATATGCGTACATTCTCAGCTGTACAAAATGTGGAAGGTGTCGCAGGCCTGAAACGCACGAATGGATGTTTAGTAACAAATGAAAAAAAGTCGACAAGACAAAACATGAAATATCTCAGGCTCATCCTGTCTGCAATAAAATACAAGTCAAAATAAATGTGAGGAGCTCTGTGTTTTTATTTGATATGAATTTTCCACACTGTTCCAAGTCTTTCTGATTTGGGGTTGTAGAATCAGACATAGAACCAGACCAGAATGTGATATCAAATGTAACTGTACATTTTGCCAATAAAAATGAGACACAACAAACATTGATTTAAAGGCAGTTTATTTAACTAAGATTTAAAAACACAGGATGGAGTCCAAGGAAAAAAACCTTGAAAAAATGTGTGCAACACTGTTACCTGCTTTAGGTTCAGATTCCAGTGATGCATGTAGTTTCCTAGAGTGGACGTGTAAATAAGTTCATGAAAAAATAAAATAATATTAACTATCATAATCCATGCACCACAGGGTTAATGTAATTATGTAACAATCATCAACTGGGTCTAGAAAGACAGATGTTTTACATGACTAATCCTGCTGTTCTGTAATTATTTTATTAAATGAAATCAATCACATTTACACAATCACTTCACTTCTACACTGATTTGATCTTCATTCTCCATACAGCTGTTTTAAGATGTAATATCAGTTTATGATTTATTTTCTTACTCTACTGTAGTGCTGACAGTCTCCTCATCATCTTTTATCAGATGCACTTTATTCTTTTATTCATTACAATAAACATGTACACAACAAGATTTTAAATTCATGCACATAAATGCAGCTTTATTCTTTACTAGTTTAAATAAAAAAATAAATATTATTTTAAAACATGATGTAAATGGTTCTTTTCATTTTTGAAAGGTAATAAACAAAACAGATATTAACATGTTATTTTAAAAACAAGTAATTTGTAATAATGAAATATTAAAATAAGAATTAACAAATAACATTTATTTGTATCTTACCTGATTATAAATAAGTAAAAGAGACATGGTGTTAAAATGTGCAGTGTAAGTTAAAGGTGTTTCTCTTCAAGCTTCAACTTTTACAGAGATGATCATTTTTTGAAAACATTTCTTTATGGTAAATCTTGACATTTGTGCATATATATATATATATATATATATATATATATATATATATATATATATATATATATATATACAGTGCCTTGCAAAAGTATTCAGCCCCCTTGAACTTTTCAACCTTTTGCCACATTTCAGGCTTCAAACATAACGATATGAAATTGTAATTTTTTGTGAAGAATCAACAACAAGTGGGACACAATCGTGAAGTAGAACGAAATTTATTGGATATTTTAAACTTTTTTTAGAAATAAAAAACTAAAAAGTGGGGCGTGCAATATTATTCAGCCCCTTTACTTTCAGTGCAGCAAACTCACTCCAGAAGTTCAGTGAGGATCTCTGAATGATCCAATGTTGACCTAAATGACTGATGGTGATAAATAGAATCCACCTGTGTGTAATCAAGTCTCCGTATAAATGCACCTGCTCTGTGACAGTCTCAGAGTTCTGTTTAAAGCGCAGAGAGCATCATGAAGACCAAGGAACACACCAGGCAGGTCCGAGATACTGTTGTGGAGAAGTTTAAAGCCGGATTTGGATACAAAAAGATTTCCCAAGCTTTAAACATCTCAAGGAGCACTGTGCAAGCGATCATATTGAAATGGAAGGAGTATCAGACCACTGCAAAACTCCCAAGACCTGGCCGTCCCTCTAAACTTTCAGCTCAAACAAGGAGAAGACTGATCAGAGATGCAGCCAAGAGGCCCATGATCACTCTGAATGAACTGCAGAGATCTACAGCTGAGGTGGGAGACTCTGTCCATAGGACACAATCAGTCGTACACTGCACAAATCTGGCCTTTATGGAAGAGTGGCAAGAAGAAAGCCATTTCTCAAAGATATCTATAAAAAGTCACCTGGGAGACACACCAAACATGTGGAAGAAGGTGCTCTGGTCAGATGAAACCAAAATCGAACTTTTTGGCCACAATGCAAAACGTTATGTTTGGCGTAAAAGCAACACAGCTCATCACCCTGAACACACCATCCCCACTGTCAAACATGGTGGTGGCAGCATCATGGTTTGGGCCTGCTTTTCTTCAGCAGGGACAGGGAAGATGGTTAAAATTGATGGGAAGATGGATGGAGCCAAATACAGGACCATTCTGGAAGAAAACCTGTTGCAGTCTGCAAAAGACCTGAGACTGGGACGGAGATTTATCTTCCAACAAGACAATGATCCAAAACATAAAGCAAAATCTACAATGGAATGGTTTACAAATAAACGTATCCAGGTGTTAGAATGGCCAAGTCAAAGTCCAGACCTGAATCCCATCGAGAATCTGTGGAAAGAGCTGAAAACTGCTGTTCACAAACGCTCTCCATCCAACCTCACTGAGCTCGAGCTGTTTTGCAAGGAAGAATGGGCAAAAATTTCTGTCTCTCGATGTGCAAAACTGATAGAGACATACCCCAAGCGACTTGCAGCTGTAATCGCAGCAAAAGGTGGCGCTACAAAGTATTAACGCAAGGGGGCTGAATAATATTGCACGCCCCACTTTTCAGTTTTTTATTTCTAAAAAAAGTTTAAAATATCCAATAAATTTCGTTCCACTTCACGATTGTGTCCCGCTTGTTGTTGATTCTTCACAAAAAATTACAATTTCATATCGTTATGTTTGAAGCCTGAAATGTGGCAAAAGGTTGAAAAGTTCAAGGGGGCTGAATACTTTTGCAAGGCACTGTATATATATATATATATATATATATATATATATATATAATAATTTATAAGTTTATTTAAGTTTAGGTATATATAACAAAACTTTATCAATCATGTCATACTGCCTGGTAATTGTTTTTTATTAGCTTGCTAACCCAGCTTGCTCTTGCTTGATCTTAGTCTGCTTAGGCTGATCCATCAGAACTGTTTTTGTTCTTTCTGGTATCGGATTGCTTGTAAAAAAAAAAATAGTATTTCTTAATATTTGCAATATATCTGTAAAACAGTGTATGTGAATATAGTTGTACTAAATTATGCTTGTAGTGAAGTATGTTTTCATTGAAGTATGGTTGTAGTGTAGTTGTATGATTGTTGTGAAGTACAGAGTAAAATAGGGTTGTAATAAAGTATGATGTCAGCGTAACCGACAGTATTTCTATCAAACACTGCAGTTTTAATCAATAAAGGTCTGATACTTCTGAAACTGATAATGCAAATTACTTATTTTACATAGATCTTACCGTTTCTTATTATGCACATATTTACTGCACGTATTAACACACAATTACTGTTTTATAATTGTAGCAACTTAATATTTCGCAGGAAGGAAAAATAGATACATGTGGTATGTACAAACGTTATAGCACATTAAGGTGTGTTTACTTATCAAATATGACTTTTGCAGAAGACTGTAGTAGAGAACAGAAGGTATTTTCTGACAAAACTCGTAGCAGAATGAGAATCCTGCGTTTGGGCTGTGGTTATAAAATACCGGCTGCTAGTTTGAGTGCAGCATTCACATGTAGACAAATTGTTGTTTGAATTGAATACGATTGTATTTCTTTTCTTCAGTAGTAACGCATAAAGACTGTTTAGTCTTATCATTCACACAGAAGAAAAATATAATTTTGATTACTGTCTAATTCTGTTTGTCTAACTAAAAAAGTGTAGATTCCCATTGTACTCGCGACTTTGAACTAAGAAAGTGAGCGATTTGGAGGAGCAGTTGAATACGGCATTGAACTCGATCCGGTTGAAGTGAAAGTGAGATTATTTAGTGTGGAGAGAAATGTAAAGAGGTTTTCCAGATAATCGCGGTGAGTATAAGAATATAATACTCTAATATGTGAATGTTATAAATTTGAATTTCATGGAGAAATGTTTGGGATAACGTTTTTAGTACCTGATACCTTTTTCTGTATATGAACATCGTTGGATTAACATCATTTAACGTCGGTATTTAAGCGCGGTCACGCCATCTGCACTTTAAAAAAGCTCGGTCGCGCTATCTGCACTTTATGTTTTACTGCGCGTCTAAACCGTGTTATACGGTAATACAGCTGCGAAGCGTCGAAGAGAGTAAACCTGCTGTTTACAGATTAATAAACATAATCTACTGTATTCTGATACACAAAATCCACTACATTAAACAAGAGCATTCATTCTGTTATTAATAAAATAAATTACAGATGTTTTTACTGTGAGAAAAGTGTCTATTTGGTTGTGTACAGACCGCTCTTTGAAGATGAATAACCTCCTCACCCCCGAGATTGGACGCTTTGAAAACAAACAATATCCTGTAACAACACTTGTTAATTTCAGCCTTTTAAATGACATTATACAAAAAAAAAAAGAAATTTTGCTTGGGGACTGTGAGTTATTTAGTGTCCAGTATACTGGACATTAGGAGTGAGGAGGTTAAAATGAACAAATCAAATTGTTATCAAGTTCCACCCATACTGTCATTAAGAACACTTACTCTAATACACATAGTGTGATTTTGGGACAATTTTGCTGTGTTCTGTACCTTACACGCTCGTAAACGTGCACTTCTCCTTCATTGCTTGGGGACAGAGGGCCAGCGCATCTTTTACAGATCAAGGTGAGACTTTGGACGCTGCAATTAAGGCGCTAGAAACTTATTTTACACCGCGACGGAACGTTGTTGCTGAGCGCCATGCTTTCCGAAAGCATGTCCAAGCGCCTCATGAATCCGTACTACAGTATGTTGCTGCTTTGCGAGACTTGGCGACTACATGTGAGTTTGGTCCCAACGTGGATGAAATGCTGCGTGACCAGTTAGTGGAATACGTAAACAATCCTCGTATAAGAGAAAGACTGCTTCTCGAACCAGACTTGACTTTGCAGAAAGCCATTAACCTAGCCATACAGATCGAAGCTGCAAATGAACAGGCTAAATGTATCGCTGGTGACCACGCAGCGCCTGTGCAAGCTGGGTCTGCTGCTACAACTACGCGCCGCCGACGCAAACCTGTCCCGTCTTCAAAACCGCCCGCTTCTCGTCCTCCTGCACCTCCTGCTCATCCTTCTGCTCGTTCTGCTGTACCTGCACCTCATTCATCTAGCCGGACCTGTTACCACTGCGGATCGGACCGACACCTTGCCAACGACGCATCATGTCCTGCTTCCTCAGTTAAGTGCAAGAACTGTAATAAGACTGGACATTTTGCAAGAGTGTGCCATTCTGCCCCAATGCGTCCTGTGCACGAAATTGACATGCCTGAAGTGCAGATCCTTTACTTGCATGACTATGCTGCACCAGACAAAATTCAATGCACAGTTCACATTAAGACTGAAACCACTGCTGCAGTACCTGTGGAGCTGACCGTGGATTCAGGCTCCTCTGTGTCCATTCTGCCAAAATACCTGTTTGACAAGTACTTTAAAGGTGATCATTTGTTACCCCCTGCAGTTAAGTTAGTGACATACTCCCATCATACCTGTCAAGTTTTGGATTTAAAAATAAGGGAAATTTTCCGCCGCACGCTTCGAGTCGTCTCACCAGCCCAACCGAGGTTCAGTATCCCTTACATTTTAAGACAGGTTTACAAGAAATCTAAAATCACCACCTGTGAACCACTTACAAACTACAATTAGATGATCAGAATCTGATAGGCCTACCTTTGCATAACTTTGCATAACTTTGCCCCATCCTGCTCCTCTTTAGAAAGGTAAATTCAATGTCCCATTTCTCTAGATATTTACATGCAGTCTTTACTTTTTTGGCAGGAATGCCCTCTCTCTCCTTGCATCCATCCATCTCTCCCTGTTCCAGGTTTGTTCCCGCTGTCCGCACTAACCTCGCGAGAACTGCCACTTGCAGCAGCCTGGGTGGCAGTTCTCGCGAGGTTAGTGACTATTCTGCCCCTGCTCGTGTATGTGGCTACAAGCTCGACAGATAGATAACAGTTTCCCAAGAAAAGCCGGAAACCAAAATAATCTCCAAAACTTTACTTAAGACTCACTGTAAAACTGTAAAGCAGACATACAAAATGTGTCTTAGTTACATTTGTTTCCTGAGTGCATTTACGTGACACTGTACATTAAAATAAATAGAACCGAATCATTAGCTTAAAGCTAACTTGGAAAAAACCATATAGATGCTAGCGGTTAGCATTTACAAATTACTCAAGAGATTTAGAACTTATTTTCATACATTAACCAAGGTTTACATCAGAGATAGTCTAAAAATAAAGTTATACAGTAACTAAACATAAAAATACTCACAGGCAAATGTTTTCCTGGCCATATAATGCAGAGTAAGAAAACGGGAAATTTACGGGAAAATACTAATACGGGAGGACGGCGGAAAAGAGGGGTAAAATACGGTAGTTTCCCGGCCAAAACGGGAGACTTGACAGGTATGACTCCCATGCACCTATTTCAGTTATTGGTTGCCTTCCTGTTACTGTGTCCTGGAATAAGGCTACATGTCAAACTTCCTTTTTCATCGTGGAATCTGGTACTGCTCTGCTTGGCATGGACTTGATCAATGGCCTGAGCCTGTGCTTTAAGGGATCTACTGTCCAACCTGCCGCTGCAATGACCGCTGCTGCTGTCATGGCTACTGCTCCCCTGCCCACAACCACTCTTGGCTGTGCAAATGGTTTTGTGCACAAGGTGAAAGTGTCTCAAACTGTCACGCCTGTACGTCAGAGATTACGCCGCTTGCCTCTGTCTGTGCGGCATGCTGTGAGTGTTGAAATCCAGCGTCTCCTTCATGCAGGAGTGATCAAGAGGATAGATGCTTCTGCCTGGGTCTCCCCTATTGTGGTCGTACAAAAGAAATCAGGTAATATCAGAATGTGTGTTGACCTGCTTGAGCCCAATAAGGCTGTGATTGTGGACTCCTTCCCTCTCCCACACATTGATGAGATACTGGGCCTGCTGCATGGAGCTACAGTGTTTTCCACCATTGATCTGGAGAATGCCTACTTTCAGCTGCCACTGCATGAGGAAAGTCGTGACCTGACCACCTTCATCACACACGAAGGACTTTTTAGGTTTTGCCGTGTCCCCTGTGGACTTGCCTCTGCACCCTCTGCTTTTCAAAAGATGCTGGCCCGATTCTTAAATGATTCCCAAAGTTGCTAACTACTTGGATGACGTGATCCTTTGGGGTCGTACACAAGCCAGTCATGACGACACACTGAGAGCTGTGTTACAGCGCTTAAATTGTAGGGCTACAACTGAATACATCAAAGTGCCACTTCAACAAATCCAGTCTGCGTTTCCTCTGACATACAGTGACGGCTGACGGTATTCAGCCAGACAAGGACCACATTACTGCTGTTCTACATGCTCCAGCTCCTATTGATGCAGGCAAGTTACGATCATTTTTGGGACTTTTATCGTGGTACAACAAGTTCATTCCTAACTTTGCTACTGTTGTGGAGCCTCTGCGCCGCTGCATTCGTCAGGACAGTGAGTTTACCTGGTCTGAGGATGCACAGCGCAGTTTCGAGACTGAAACAGTTGCTAGTGGAGAGCCCAGCCCTAGCTCTTTTCAACCCTGAACTCCCTACCATTGTCTCCACTGATGCATCTGACTACGGGCTGGGTGCTGTCCTTTCCCAGATCCAACCCAACCACACTGAGCGAACCGTTGCATTCGCTTCGAGGACTCTGACTCCTGCTGAACGCAAATATTCAACAGTTGAGAAAGAAGCCCTGGGATGCGTGTGGGCTGTTGAGAAATGGAGAACCTACTTGTGGGGTAGGCGATTTACACTGCGTACAGATCACCAGGCGCTGACCACCCTCCTGACTACCAAAGAAGCTGACCGCACTGGTATGCGTATTGCACGATGGGCAGCACGCCTGCTGTGTTTTTCTTATGATGTTGCCTACCTGCCAGGTGCAAAGAACAACACTGCGGACTGCCTTTCCCGTTTGCCTCTTCTTGCTGCTGCTGACGAACCAGAAGTGGAGCCGGAGTTTGTGGCTATGCTGTCTGCTGATTGCCTGTCTGCTGTCTCCCCTGGTGTGTTTGCTGTTGCTTCTGCTTCCTGTCCTGAGCTCTGTGCATTACGTGCACAGATTGCTGATGGTTGGTCATATGTCCATACTACAAACTCAGCCATGAACTGTCTGTACAAGATGACTTTATTTTCCGAGGCCTACGGCTCATTGCACCTGTCACCCTCCGCCACACCCTAGTTGACCTGGCTCATGAAGGACACCAAGGCATTGTAAGAACCAAGCAACGCCTCTGTGAAGTCTACTGGTGGCCAGGTATGGATGACCTTGTTAACACACGGGTGAAGAACTGCTACCTATGTCAGTCTATGGAAAAGTCTGCTGCCCCTTTAGCTGTTCCTCTGCAACAAGTTTCCTGCAGAGCCTTGGGAAAAGGTAGGAGTTGATGTGGTTGGTCCGTTTGAGAATGGCACTCCAGACTGCCGCTTTGCACTTACACTGACTGACTACCACTCCAAGTGGCCTGAGGTTGCTTTCACGTCCGCCGCTACTACAGCCAACATTATCACTTTTCTTTCTTCAGTATTCAGCAGATTAGGTAACCCGAGAACTATTGTGTCAGACAATGGGCCCCAATTCCTGTCTACAGAGTTTGCAGCATTCTTGAAAGGCCATCATATAAAGCACGCTCGTACAGCAGTCTACCATCCTGCAGCGAACGGAGCGGTCGAGCGTTTTCACCGCGTCCTGAGATCCTCCATACAGTCTGCTATCCTGCAGCAGAAGCCTTGGAAAGCTACAGTGACAGATTCCTTGCAGGTGTACCGTGCCACTCCAAATGCGGTTACTGGACTGTCACCTTTTGAGTTGCTGCATGGCAGAAAAATGCGCACACGCCTCCACGTCCTTTCCCCGCTGCTCACAAACTCTGACACTGATGCGCTTCACCAAAGAGTGTCCACCCAGCAAGAAAGAATAAAGTCATACACCGATTTCTGTCGTGGAGTTCGCATCATTGCTTTCAAAGAAGGGGACAGAGTGCGGGTCCGGAAACCCTTTCATGTTCCAAAGGCGCACCCGCGCTACTCCAAGCCATTGCTGATAATGAAACAAGTTGGCCAAAGCACTTATCTTCTGTCAGACGGTAAGAAATGGCATGCATCACGGCTTGCGAGATATCCTATCCCGTCTTCCCGAGAGACACTTGCTAGTTCTGCACCACATGCTGTGACTGATGACTTTACAGTCCTTGAGCCAGACCTCACTGATGCTATGGACTCTCACGCGACCTCTGCTCGTGTCAGACGGCCTCCGAGTTGGTTAGAGGACTATGTCACTTAAATACTCATACACTCATGACACAATTGCTAAGGTTTATATAGCCTGTTAAAATGTTCCTAGGCTACTGTTTTACACTGATTCTTACAGAAGGGCCTTTGCTTTTGTTTTGATACTATTTTCAGTTTCTCTGAACTAATTTCAGATTTTCAGATATCATTATTGTGGTAATTACCGTTTGGTTTGTATAACATATTTTGATAATTTTCATACTAAAAGTTACCAGCAATCTATGTCAACTTTGGATTGGTAAGGAATGCATTGTTCTGATAACTACTATTAGTAACATGGTTCAGATTCCACGTTATTTGCTGTTAACGGTTTATTCTTAAGTAAGGGGAATGTTGTGTTCTGTACCTTACATGCGCCAGTAGGTGGCGCCAATGCATAGTGTTATGTACGATGCATTACTGAATGTGTATGGCTGCGTCCGGAATCGCATTCTTAGAGAGTATGTACTAGATTGGAGGAAGTATGCACTACTCTGCCGGTAAAAAAGTACATACTTCCAGTACAGAAGTATGCAGTATGCACACAACACCGCTATGCACTACATCCGCCATCTTTCCAACGTCAAGTGATGACGTGGGACGTGATGACGTAATATCACCATGGTTACAGACTTATTACAAACCCCACTCGCCAAACTTTTGGATATTTATCGTGTTTTTGTTATTAATTCGTCTTTGAAATGTTTTATTTTATTTATCTTACTTACACTTGTAAACAGAGGGCCGCTATCTTTCTTGTTTCTTATTACGCTTCGAACGCCTACGCAGCTCCAGTTGCATTATGGGATACATTAACGGACCGCAAGTGTGCATCGCTTGCATACTCAAACATGGCTGCCCAATAAGTAGGTCATCCGGGTACTTCTCGCGTACCTCTTTGTGTATAATATGTATTCGGACATACTAACCGCTCTCGCGTACACATTTCGAGTACTATTGAGTATTGGAAGTATGCGATTCCGGACGCAGCCTATGTGTGTGTGTGAAGGAGAGGAGAGAGAAGAAATTAAATGGAGAATGGATTACAGGTGCCTCGCCGCGTTCTTACTTACTAGTTATATGAGTACAGTCTATCTTAGTGCGTTTCCTACTTTATACTTACAAACATAACAAATTTTACTTTACAAATTTGGAATAATATGATAACAAACTTGAGTAAAGTGTCTATTTGGTTGAATACAGACCCCTCTTTGAAGATCAGTAAAATTAACAAATCAAACTGTCATGAAGAACACTTAAAATAATGGTATGGAAAACTTATGTAAAATGTCAATTCGGTTGTGTTTACATCACATTTAAAGTCCAATAAAATTAACAAATCAAATTGTTATCAAGTTCCACCCATACTGTCATGAAGAACACTTAGTCTAGTACACATATTGTGATTTCGTGACAATTTTACTGTACAAATTTGGAGTAATATGATAACAAACTTGAGTAAAGTGTCTATTTGGTTGTTTACATACCTATATTTGAAGATTAATAAAATTAACAAATCAAATTGTTATCAAGTTCCACCAATACTATCATTAAGTACACATAGTCTAGTACCCATGTTGTGATTTTGGGACAATTTTACTGTAGGGATTTAAAATAATGGGATGACAAACATATGTAAAATGTCAATTTATGTGTACTAGACTAAGGGTTCTTCATGACAGTATGGGTGGAACTTGATAACAATTTGATTTTTTAATTTTATTGGACTTTAAATGTAAACACAACCAAATTGACATTTTTCATAAGTTTGACATCCCATTATTTCAAATTCATACAGTAAAATTGTCCCAAAATCACACTATGTGTATTAGAGTAAGTGTACTTCTTGACAGTATGGGTGGATTTTGATAACAATTTGATTTGTTCATTTTATTCATCCTTAAAGAGCGGTCTGTACACAACCAAATAGACACTTTTCTCACAGTAAAAACATCTGTAATTTATTTTATTAATAACAGAATGAATGCTCTTGTTTAATGTAGTGGATTTTGTGTATCAGAATACAGTAGATTATGTTTATTAATCTGTAAACAGCAGGTTTACTCTCTTCAACGCTTCGCAGCTGTATTACCGTATAACACGGTTTAGACGCGCAGTAAAACATGAAGTGCAGATAGCGTGACTGAGCTTTTTTAAAGTGCAGATGGCGTGACCGCGGTGTTATTTAGGCCCTGTCCACACCAACACGGATATTTTTTACACTTTTTTTTCTCTTCTGTGTTTTTCTTTTATTTACACGAACTCGCAAAATCACGATTAATGAAAACAGGATAAAGAGATTTCTAAAAACTGTGTCTTTGTTTTCGTCTGGATACTAAAATGTAACTTTACACAGATGTTGTGACGTCTGATCTTGTGGCCACTCTATATATAATTATAAAGAAACCCATGATTTTAGTTCTGTCATGGGAACAAAAGTGCTACATCTTTCAAATCAGCAAACATGATTCACCTAAACTCATTTCGGAGTGAACAAGAGATTTTTTTTAAATTTTCTTCTTATTTTTTTGTGGAAAAATTTGTTTTTTTATGTTTTTAATTCGATAGTAAAAAGGTTAATGATTTCACAATTCTATCACAGTTAAGTGCACAAAAAATCAAAATACCTTCAGAATCCACTGTATTCATGAAAATTTATTAGTAATCAGTAAACTGGGTTAACTGGGCTAAGAGGTTTCAGTATGTACTTATGATACTTAAGGACAAAACAAATTTTTCACAATCTAAACTGTGGTTTAGGACTCTCAGGATCTCTGTGGTTGGACACTTTTATCCAAAGAAAATTATCCAATTTGATTAATTAAGGATTAAGGACTTTGCTCAGTGACAAATTGGCGATTGTGGGGTTCGAACCGTTAAGCTTTTGAGTCTGGTACCTTAACCACTAAGCTTTAATTAAACTAGCTGATAGTTAAGCTAGTTGTCTGATTACCTTGTCATATCCTTTGTGGTGTTTCTCTGAAAACTGAAACTTTCAGGTCCCCTAATTCTTCTTTATATAGTTTATTTATGTTTGGTTTTATTTGTACCCCAGTGTGATGGAGGGTACGAGACCAGATTCACCTGAACCCAGCTGTGTCTCCATGAAGAGCGACGAGTCAATGGGACTGCCACGTAACTTTAAAGATGGAAGATGTTCTAATTATCTGAGGTCAGTGTAATCTCATGTTTTAGTGTTTTTACTTCTAATTCCTCCCAATAAAACTCAGTAAAACTTACTTAACTAATCAATTTATTCATAAAAAATCATAAAAATTATGTTTCAATAACTGAATGTTGAAACATGCTAGTGCTCAGTTCTGTATAACTAAACTAGCTGCTAGTTAAGCTTATTGTCTGATTACTATGTCATGTACTTGTTGGTGTTTCTCTGAGAACTGAAACTTTCAGGTGCCCTAATGTTTTTTAATTTATTAATGTTTGGTTTTTCCTGTACCCCAGTGTGATGGAGGGTACGAGACCAGATTTACCCCAACCCAGCTGTGTCTCCATGAAGAGCAACCAGTCAATGAATCCAATACAACACTTTAAAGATGGAGGATGTTCTGCTGATTCTAGGTCTGTATAATCTCATGGTGTATTAGTGCCTCAGTCCACTGCACCACCCGAACACCCAGCTCTGAACACTTTTAGAATTCACTGTGTATGTGAAAATGTATAAGTAATCAGTAAATTGGGTTTTGACTATGGACATGTTAGTGTGGGCTGATGATTACTGATCAGAACTAAGTGAATTTTAAAAAAAAATACTCAAAGTTAAAATGATGAAGAGCTGAAACGTCTAATAATTGTTTATTAGCAAAGAGTAACTGGTTAATGGACCAAACCACTTCAGAGACTTTTTACTGATTTATGGTAAAATGAACGTAACTCCAGACTGTGTAGGACTGCCACAACCTCTTTGGTTAAGTCCAAGACTAGACTGAATAGCTGAGATTAAGTCAAATTCAGATCATAAACAAATAAGAGATGACTTTAATGTTAACATTTATATTAATAATTGTATTAAAAATATTATAAAATCAGATCAGCAGTGGTTGAGTACTGGTGTTAAACAAACAAGCATTGTTAAACATTTCTACTATTTTAAATGGAGACATTTAAAACTAAGGCATTTTTTTTTTAAATAGAAGATTAACTTAACTAGATGCTAGTTAAGCTAACGGTTTGTTACCTTGTTCTTGGAGGTAAGCCCTTATGCTGTTTGTGCATTTTTGACACAGTGAAAAACTGCTAATTGTTTATTGCATTTTATTACTCCTGAATTAGCCAACTTGGCATCTGTGTTAAATTAGAAGATGTTTGGTTTTACTTGTACCCCAGTGTGATTAAGGGTATGAAACCAGATCCCAGCTCTGTCTCTAAGAAGAGGAACCGGTCAGTGGATCCTCTAACTTACTGTTTTCCTGATCCAAGGTCAGTATAATCTCATGTTCTAGTGTTTTTGCTTTCAGGTCTTCCTGATTAAACCCATGAAACTTACTAATTTTATTCATTTATGCTTCAATTTATGTTTCAATAACTGGATAATGGAACATGCTAGTATTCAGTACTGTTCTGTATATTTATTTGTATTGTAAAACAAAGACTGTAAAGCTGCACAATTGGTTTTTCTATTGTTTTTTAACAGGCCAAAAAAGAAGAAATTAAATGTTACTTACATAGATCAGCTGAAATCCATATTTAAGGTTTGTATGTATGTTTGTGTAATAATAATGATGATGCTTGTCTAGGTTGCTATTGGTTAAATAAAAGCTGTGAGGGATTTTATGTTGATTTTGGACTTAGACCTCCATAGATGTTGTTCTGGTTTTTACAGACTTGAATGTTCTTTATTTTTGCCATATATAACTGACTTATTAAGGGTATTAAACCCAGAACCATTCACATTTTAATAGTTAGATAAGAGAGATAAGATAAGACTTTATTGATCCCCTTAGGGAAAATTAACTTGTTACAGCAGTATGAGGACAGGAAAAACAGAACGAAATACAACTAAGTGAAAAATATTGCACACATAGTGTGTAGTTATTTACTCTTAAATATATACATATATATATATATTAGGGCTGTCAAACGATAATTTTTTTTAATCGCGATTAATCTCAGAATTGCATATAGTTAATCGCGATTAATCGCATTAAAAAAAATCTGTGTAAATGTTATAGAAAACAAGGATTTTTAAGTGAAATGTTACAGTTAAAATGGTGAACACATTTTATGCTAAATGTACTGATGTTAAAAACTGCTGGGACAAGAGAAAACTGTTTTATTCACTCACATACTAGGCAGTAATACTATCCAGTGGTTTAATGGACGTTTCTACACGAACTGAGTGTGTTTAGACTAGGGTGGCCAGATTCATAGTAACAAAAAGGAGGACATTACACCCCAAAAAGCCGGACATCATATTAGGAACAGGGGGACATGCTACTGCAACACACAGAATGAATCCAGAACCCATATAACAGAGTTTTTGACCAATTTAAGCAAGAATTATATAACAAATGACTGTTTTACTCACTAAATGTTGTGTCTTTTCATATTTAGGTCCGTTCATCGCTGCCTCAAAAGTTTACTTTTTGGCATTTTCACCGCGTTCCTGATCATGAGAGCTGAGTGATTGACTCAAGTAGCGGTGTTTACAAAACAGAGAGGGCGGGCGAAATTCAACCACCCAATCACAGACTAGCATTTAGAGGGCGGACCTTCTCCGATTGGCCAGTGGTAGCTCTATAAGGAGTCAAATGAGGCTGTTAAACCAATGATATACAAAGCATTTGTTTCGACATGTACCTGAGCCAATGGTAAATAATATTGATCAAAAATGAAACCAGTTCACTCCAAAAGGAGGATTTTGAAGTGTCCGTCCTAGCGTTACGTGAATGGAGGACTGGCAGCTTCTTTATTATGCAAGTGCATTACTACGACACTACGACGCTCGGTAACATTATGTTAACAAACCGCAAATGAAAAACGGTGGCAAGTCCGACATTCAAATGTTTGTTCTACCAGTCAAGTCTCAACATGAACTAGAATTTGCGTTAACGGCACTAATTTTTATAATCGCGTTAAATTGAGATTGCGTTAATGCGTTATTATCGCGTTAACTTCGACAGCCCTAATATATATATATATATATATATATATATATATATATATATATATATATATATATATACGTATATATATATATATATATATATATATATAAAGACGAATAGGGTGTTCCAAGTACCAAAAAAAATTAAATGGTTCAATTGTATAATTTTTTCATTTAATATTGTGCACAAATGTGTCACCTATGTAAATATGTATTTTTTTTCTCAGCATTTTGCTTATTTTATAGTTTTAGTGTTGTTGACACACAACAAGGGCACAAAAATGTCATTCAGTGCAACGACTAATTTATGACAAAATACACACACAAGGAAAAATCTTAGCCATTTCAAATTTATAAGTTTAGTGTATCTCTTACAAAAGATTTAAAACCTCAGAAGAAACTGTACTTACTCTGTTTTGAATTTTCTGTGCATTGTTTGTACTCTTAATGCATCTTGGGATTTTGTTTATTTGTATACAATATGTTTTTGCTACACATTCTATTCTATTTGAAACCTAATCAAACTATTTTCTATGAAGCAGGCCTGGATTCTCTTGCATTCACATAAAAAAATATATATAATAATTACTTATTACAGTTATTTTAAGCAAATGTTTTTGTTGCACTGTATGATGATTTTATGTTGCACTGAATGACATACTCCAAATTATCCTGTTACATCAGAATATTCATGACCTAATTTGTTTTTAAGTTCTTTATTGATTAAAGTAGCAGTAGTAGAATGAAAATATGCCACACCAGTGGCAAGTATGTGTTATAATATTACTACATCATGAAAAAAGTAAGGCAATGAAAAACATAGCTAATGAAGCCATCATAACAACTTGTAAGGCACCAGAACAGTGTGGAAGTTTGGAATTTGGGTCATAACACGTGAAAAAGTTGCTGCAGTAAATCTAAATTCATTCAGCCGTGAAAACCATTTGAAGTCGCATTTTATTTCATGAACTAAACAAATGTTTTTCAGTCTTTTGTTGTTAACCTTGAGGTTCTTGCTGTACATGGCTTTGGTTCTGCGATTATGATTTTGACATCAGACTTAAGGTAGTCAATTTCATCAGGTGGATTTGGCCACACAAAGGAATTTCTGTTTCAATTTTGTAGCATGCAGCTAACTTGCACCTCATCTCCTACAGACAGCAGTACCTGCCCAACGAATGGCAGGTCATCGTACTTGACAATAACAAAATCTCAGGAACCGCTTCATCATACTTCATCAAAAACATAATTATTAATATTCATTGTAATTACTGCTCTTATTAAGGAAGACTAGAATGGAAAAAGTGGTTTTAATATTTAAAAATAATTTTAAAACATTATAAAGTCAGTATAACAATGTCATTGTCAATTTAGTGCAACAGCGAAATTCTGTTGCACTGAATGACTGTTGTTGTACTGAATGACAGAAATTTTACTTTAGCACATTTTACAGTTATCCCAGTGGTTAGCAAAAGCTAACATTGACCTTAGCTCAAAGACATTTCTACACATATTCACATTTAAATGTTAATAACCTTGTTTGTTTACAAGATTAACCGTAATATTACGTTTTCTGTGTTGTACTGAATGACACTCAGTTTTCTTCTTTAATGTACTGTGTCAGTAAAAAGAAATTTTTATCAAATAATGTTAAAATGCATTGACCTCGTGTGTGTGCTGAAGGGTCCCCAGGAGTCTTCTTTTGTTGTTATAATTGGTCACATGACTGCAGTAGCTTGATTGCATATTAAAATAAGGCTTTTTATAAACGTTGTACTGAATGACAACTGAAGATTGGGAAAATGGGGACTGAAAGTATCCTGAATATTATTAATATTAAAAAACACATCTGATTAAATATTATTTAATATGTCACACATGACATTTGTACAATTATGCCAAAGCAGTAAATTTTAAGTTTTACTTAAGATTAATTAGTTTTTTCTTAATGTTTTATTACTTAAAGAGTTAGGGGGACCGTTGCACTGAATGACATTTTGGGGGTTTCAAGGGTTATTTTTTCAAAAATCATACATTTTCCGTAAAAATTACTTTAGGTTTCAGTAAAGATGTACAAATGGAGTAGATTGAAGGTATATCCACTTATATTAATATAATTGTATATTATTTATCAAGTGGGGACACTAAAAAGTTACGTCTCGTCTTTGACCCATACACATTTGGATATGCAAAGTATATTAAGTATTGCACTTATTGTAAATAAATCACATATTGCACTTCTTATTTCGCCATGAACATGAACGTGTACAGTGGGGCCAAAAAGTATTTAGTCAGCCACTGATTGTGCAAGTTCTCCTACTTAGAAAGATGAGAGAGGTCTGTAATTTTCATCATGGGTACACTTCAACTATGAGAGACGAAATGTGAAAAAAAATCCAGGAAATCACATTGTAGGATTTTAAAAGAATTTATTGGTAAATTATGGTGGAAAATAAGTATTTGGTCAATAACAAAAGTTCAACTCAATACTTTGTAACATAACCTTTGTTGGCAATGACAGAGGTCAAACGTTTCCTGTAAGTCTTCACCAGGTTTGCACACACTGTAGCTGGTATTTTGGCCCATTCCTCCATGCAGATCTCCTCTAGAGCAGTGATGTTTTGGGGCTGTCGCTGGGCAACACGGACTTTCAACTCCCTCCACAAATTTTCTATGGGGTTGAGGTCTGGAGACTGGCTAGGCCACTCCAGGACCTTGAAATGCTTTTTACGGAGCCACTCCTTCGTTGCCCAAGTGGTGTGTTTGGGATCATTGTCATGCTGGAAGACCCAGCCATGTTCCATCTTCAATGCTCTCACTGATAGAAGGAGGTTTTGGCTTAAAATCTCACGATGCATGGCCCTGTTCATTCTTCCCTTAACACGGATCAGTCGTCCTGTCCCCTTTGCAAAAAAACAGCCCCAAAGCATGATGTTTCCACCCCCATGCTTCACAGTAGGTATGGTGTTCTTGAGATGCAACTCAGCATTCTTCTTCCTCCAAACACGACGAGTTTTTACCAAAAAGTTCCATTTTGGTTTCATCTGACCACATGATATTCTCCCAATCCTCTTCTGGATCATCCATATGCTCTCTGGCAAACTTCAGATGGGTCTGGACATGTACTGGCTTAAGCAGGGGGACACGCCTGGCACTGCAGGATTTGAGTCCCTCTTGGCGTAGTGTGTTACTGATGGTAGCTTTTGTTACTTTGGTCCCAGCTCTCTGCAGGTCATTCATCAGGTCCCTCCATGTAGTTCTGGGATTTTTGCTCACCGTTCTCATGATCATTTTGACCCCACGGGATGAGATCTTGCGTGGGGCCCCAGATCGAGGGAGATTATCAATGGTCTTGTATGTCTTCCATTTTTTTACAATTGCTCCCACAGTGGATTTATTCACACCAACCTGCTTGCCTATTGTAGATTCACTCTTCCCAGCCTGGTGCAGGTCTACAATTTTCTTCCTGGTGTCCTTCGACAGCTCTTTGGTCTTGGCCATGGTTGAGTTTGGAGTCTGACTGTTTGAGGCTGTGAACAGGTGTCTTTTATACAGATAACGAGGTCAAACAGGTGCCATTAATACAGGTAACGAGTGGAGGACAGAAGAGCTTCTTAAAGAAGAAGTTACAGGTCTGTGAGAGCCAGAAATCTTGCTTGTTTGTGGGTGACCAAATACTTATTTTCCTCCATAATTTACAAATAAAGTCTTTAAAAATCCTACAATGTGATTTCCTGGATTTTTTTCTCATTTTGTCTCTCATATTTTAAGTATAGGTATAAATGGGATATTACATATTATTACTGTTGTAAGCCCTGATGGCTGCTGGAATGAAGGACCTGCAGTAGCGTTCCTTCCTACACAGGGGATGGAGAAGTCTGGTATTGAAGGAGCTTGTTAGGTCTCCTACAGACTCATGTAGTGGATGTGCGGTGTTGTCCAGGATGGACGACAGCTTGGCTATCATCTTCCTTTCTCCCACCTCCTCTACAGGTTGGAGAGGACAGTTCAAGACAGAGCTCGCTTTCTTGATCAGCTTGTTCAGTCTTTTTTTTGTTTCTCTCCGAGATGGCACCACCCCAGCACACTACTCCATAGAAGATGGCTGATGCTACCACAGTGTCATAAAAGGATCTTAGCAGTGGTCGGCACACTCCAAAAGACCTCAGTCTCCTCAGTAGGTGGAGGTGACTTTGGCCCTTTCTATATAGAGCGTCCGAGTTGCTAGACCAGTCCAGTTTATTATTGAGGTCAACACCCAGGTATTTGTACTCCTTTACCATCTCAATGTTCAAACCCTGGATGCTCACAGGTGTGGTGTGATGCAACTTTTTTCTAAAGTCAATCACCAATTCTTTAGTTTTACTGGTGTTAATGTGAAGCACATTTGGTTTACACCAGGTAACAAAGTCCTTGATGATGCTCCTATATTCCGATTCGTTCCCATCAGATAAACATCCAACAATGGCTGTGTCGTCCGAGAACTTTTGCAGGAAACAGTCTTGTGTGTTATGTCGAAAGTCTGAGGTGTATACTGAAAAAAGAAATGGAGAGAGGACAGTCCCTTGTGGTGCCCCACTGCTAACCACTACAGGAACACACAGTCCTGAAGCCTCACGTATGGAGAGGTTGTCAATCGTCCACGCGGTGAGGTGACGGTCAACTCCAGCTTCCTCCAGTTTCATTCCATGCAGTGATGGTGGTAGCGTGTTAAAAGCACTGGAGAAGTCAAAGGACATGACCCTCACAGTGTTCCCAGTTCAAGGTGTGAGAGGGATCTGTGTAACAGGTGGATGACTGCGTCCATCAACACCAATGCTAGTTTTGTAGGCAAACTGCAGGGGGTCCAGCATTGGGTCCACTATCGGTCGAAGGTGGTTGAGTATAATCCGCTCCAGAGTCTTCATTAGATGTGAGGTAAGGGCCACTGGTCTGAAGTCATTCAGCTCACTGGGGTGCGCAGTCATAGGCACCGGAACTCAGGCTTAGATTGAAGATATGAAGAACCACCCCAAAAAGCTGGTCTGCGCAGTCCTTGAGAAGTCTGGAGCTGATGCCGCCTGGGCTGTGGCTTTTCTCACTTTGTTCCTCTTGAGTTCTCTCCTCACCTGCTCAGCCGTTGTAGAGATGCATGGGGAGTAATGTAGAGGTGGTAGACACAAGGAGGTTTCACTAATGAGTTGTGGGGAGTGGATTGGACCCAAGCTGTGCATGGGTGTTGCCGTATTTGACGGGGGTTGAGAGGGTGGTTAAGTGAGATAGCATGGATTGTTGTGGATTGGACACTGTTTGGTTCATATGCATGTGAATGGGGGGCATGGATTGGCAAATCTGTTGAAAAACAAATTCAGCTCGTTAGCCCATGTCCTGTCTCCACACACTGGTCCATTTCCGCTGCTACTCTGTCCTGAAATTTTATTTAGTCCTCGCCAAACTTCTCTTGCCTTGTTTTATTGAAGGTGTTCCTCCATTTTTTTCCCTGTAGTTGTCCTTGCATTCTTTTATTTTCCTTTTGAGTTCTTTTTGGACCCTCTTTACCTCCTGCTTATATTTTGATCTAAAAGCCCTCTTCTTTTCGTTAAGAAGTGCTTTAAGCTCAGGCGTCACCAATGGTTTGTTATTAGTGAAGCACTAACATTGACAAGCTGTCAATGTCCTCCCCATGTGGACTGCATAGTTTGTGATCTCGAAACAGTCCTTTAACTTCTCACTGACCTCTGCAGACCAGTTCCTCACAAATCTTGTGGTTGGGGGTTGTTTCTTAACCATGGGGGTGTAGACAGGCAGGAGGTACACCAAGTTGTGATCAGAACGATCAAACGGGAGGAGGGGTGAAGAGCTGTATGCATCCTTTGTGTTAACATACAGCAGATCCAATGTTTTACTGTCCCTTGTATGGCATTTAGTGCTGTTCGTCCATCTTATTTGGAAGTGATCTTACATTCCCCATAATAAGAGATGGAAGACACTGCCTCACTCCGGCTCTGCATCCCCTCCTCTTTCTCCTTATTTCTGCCGGAATTGCTGATGTGTCCGCGAAGAGTAACTTTGTGTGGCTGAGCTCCAGAAGTTGTTCCCGGGTGTAAACAATAGATCCATGGAATAGGTTTGCTGATGCGATAGCGATGATTCCGAAAACATACAGAAAACACACAGCTAATTTTGCCAGTTTCACATCCATGGCTGCGCATGATTGTGTAAAGATACGATACATAAAAAGAAAAACGCGAGAAAAAAGACAAAAAGTAAAATAAATACAACAAAAAGAAACAAGAAAGACGGACTTGCTGCAATGGGCAGCCGCTCACGCAGCCCCGGAAGTATACTTTAATATGCTTGGTTTGGCCAGAGGTGAAATTCCAGTTTAACATTTTAATGAACAATTATTGTTTATTCATTTACTGAACTTCACATACTGAGAAAAATAAAACAATTTGGCACACACACATTATTGTTATACTAGCTAACAATTATCACAATAACTAGTTTCAGTATAAGATTAGAACTACAGCATTCCTTATATGGTCACATCACTCATCTGTTTTTATTACCTCATGTCGCTTCTTGTGATGATCTGTTCCTCTAAATTCCTCAACAGGAACTGGAGCTCAAAGTCATCAGCATATTAAAGAATGAACTAAACAAGTTTAAAAAGGTCCTAAATGAAGATTACCCAGCATCCTTTGAGCAGGAGGTGAAGGATGTGGAAGATCTGAGTAGTTTCAGAGAGGGGGCGCTAAAGATCACACTGAATGTTCTGAAGCTCATGAACCAGACAGACCTCGCTAACACCCTGCAGAGGAGTAAGAGACCTAAATACTTAGATTATTAATTTCTTTAACATTAGATAAAAAAAATTCATATCCATCTTGGTTCTAGAATAATCTAGGCTTTTGATTGGTCATTAAATTCTATGACATAATGTTTATGAGAATCAGGTACTTGATATTAGGTAAGAATTCTAACTATGATATTGGTCACTACATCTCTGCAAATAAACCAATTATAATCATAGATGTTTATAATTATAAATAAAAAAAAAATTATATACAAACCTATTAACATTTTATACTGTGTTTATTGATCATGCGGTAAAATATTGATTACCTTTGTTTGTTTATTAGAACTGGTCTCTGCATATCAGAAAAAACTCAAATCCAATCTGAGAGAGAAATGTAAAAGAATCAGTGAAGGAATCTCCCAGCATGGAAGCTCAGCACTTCTGAATGAGATCTTCACAGAGCTCTACATCACAGAGGGATGGAGTGGAGACATCAATAATGAACATGAGGTCAGACAGATAGAAACAGCATCCAGGAGACCAGCAGCACAAGAGAAACCCATCAAATGCAATGACCTCTTTAAAGACACGTCCATTAGAACTGTGCTGACTAAAGGAATCGCTGGAATTGGAAAAACAGTCTCAGTGCAGAAGTTCATTCTAGACTGGGCTGAAGAAAAAGCAAATCGGGACGTCGTCTTCATATTTCCACTTCCTTTTAGAGAGCTGAACTTGATGAAGCAGGAAAATCTCAGTCTGATGGAGCTTCTTTATCAGTTTTTCCCAGAAGTTAAAGTTCTGCAGTCATTAAACTGTGATGTTTATGAAGTTTTGTTCATCTTTGATGGTCTGGATGAGTGTCGACTTCCTTTAGATTTTCAAAATAATGAGCGATTGTGTAACATAACGGAGTCAGTAAAAATGGATGTGCTGCTGACAAACCTCATCAAGGGGAACCTGCTTCCCTCTGCTCACCTCTGGATCACAACTCGACCAGGAGCAGCCAATCAGATCCCTCCTGAGTGTGTAGCCCAGGTAACAGAGGTACGAGGGTTCAGTGACCCTCAGAAAGAGGAGTACTTCAGAAAGAGGATCAGTGATGAGAACCTGGCTAGTAAAATCATCACTCACATAAAGTCATCAAGAAGCCTCTACATCATGTGTCACATTCCAGTTTTCTGCTGGATCTCAGCCTCTGTTCTAGAGAGAATTCTGGATGGAGCTGAGGGGAAAGAGATCCCCAAAACTCTGACTCAAATGTTCACTTACTTCCTGATCTTTCAGATAAAACACAAGGAACAAAAGTACCATGGGAAATCTGACCCTGATCTACACCAGAGCAGAGAGACGATACTGGCACTGGGAAAACTGGCCTTCCAACAGCTGGAGAAAGGAAACCTGATCTTCTATGAGGAAGACCTGACAGACTGTGGCATCGATGTCAAAAACACATTAGTGTACTCTGGAGTCTGCACCCAAATCTTCAAAAAAGAGGCTGGACTGTACCTGGGTCAGGTCTTCAGCTTTGTGCACCTGAGTGTTCAGGAGTTCCTGGCTGCTTTATATGTATTTCTCACCTTCTTCAACAAAAATAGAAATGTGCTGGTGATGCAAAACACTGGATTCTTTAACATCTTTAGAAACTATACAAACATGTCTGACTTTCTGAAGAGTGCAGTGGACAAGGCCTTGCAGAGTAAGAATGGACACCTGGATCTTTTCCTCCGCTTCCTCCTGGGTCTCTCACTGGAGTCCAATCAGACGCTCTTACGAGGCCTACTGCCACAAACAGAAAGTAGCTCTTACAACAAAGAGGAAACAGTCAGGTACATCAAGGAGAATATCAGTGAGAATCCCTCTCCAGAGAAATCCATCAATCTGTTCCACTGTCTGAATGAACTGAACGATGATTCTCTAGTTCAGGAAGTCCAACAATACCTGAACAGAGAAGGTCATGTTCTTCACACTGTTCTTCGTCTGTCTCCTGCTCAGTGGTCAGCTCTGGTGTTTGTGTTGTTAAGCTCAGATCAGGAGCTGGATGTGTTTGATTTGAGTAAATATTATCCATCACATGAAGGTCTTCTGAAGATGCTGCCAGTGGTGAAAGAATCAAGAAAAGCTAAGTGAGTAATTTCTTGATAAACATTTGATTCATGAGTTCATCACACAAAAACTAATAGTTAAATGTACAAAACTGAGAAGGTGCAGAACTACAGTGCTGCAGTCTGATCTCAAAATGTGTCTGAAATTAACATCTAATTTAATAACTTAAATAATTATGTTAACTGTTTCTGCACCACCCACTAACCTGCACTCTACTAATGATACTAAGTATAAAATCTAATTGAAATCGGAGGAAATCATCAACCACAGAGCTCCAAAAATCTCAGGACTAAATGTAATAAAGAGACAAATAAATAACAAGTAATAAAGAGAGAAATGCATTAATAATAAACTATCTTTTAAAATAAAGACACTCATGTTAGCATGAACAGGGCGCTCAGGTGGTGCAGCACTAAGGTACGCTAAACCACTTTTTGCTGAGATCTGAGGATGTTAGCATGGAGGGAATTGATCTGACTGATGTGTAATCATGTTTTCAAAACAATGAATTTTACTCTGATGAAAACACTGCAATAATAATCAGATCATTTTGCTGTACGACAGTTTTAATGAATCAGACGTGAATAAACAGAGCTCAGTTTACATAAACATGACGTGTAAATTATGTTTAGACTCATGCACTAGTTTTATACAGAATGTAGAATTTCACCTGAAAGCAGGAGCAGAAGTATTTGTACATCTAACCCTGAATGTTAGTGACAGCAGTTTCTACGTAGAGCTTTCTGATAATAATTAGTTCCCAGTCGTGCTGTGCAGAAATACAGCAGTGAGAGTGAAACCTTTACAGAGTAAAATAGTGAGTAATGAAATGACCACTTCATACTGGTCAGGACCATGGTGCATCCAGTGCTACTCGAAAACACATCCAAGGACGCAGGAACCCTGGTGACACACACACATCACTCTCATCTATGTTTTAGGAGGGAGATTGAAATTAAGTTGTGAGTAATCTGTAAGTAACCTGTATTAATTCTTAGCTGCTACACAGCTATAAGACATGGCACTTTGGACAGTGTAGTAATGTGAAGCCCCGCCCCTTTGTAAATCAGTACAGTAGAGCAGTCCTGCTATTGGTTGATTCATCAATTCAACTGCTTTTACTTTTATCTGCAATGTAGTGTGATCTGATTATTTCTCTCCAGGTTGTGGAAGTGTAATCTAACAGAGGAAAGTTGTGAAGTTCTGTCCTCAGTTCTCAGTTTAAACTCCTCCAGTCTGAAATATCTGAACCTGAGTAGCAATAAACTGAAAGATTCAGGAGTGAAGCTGCTCTCTGCTGGACTGGAGAATCCACACTGTAAACTGGAGATACTGGAGTAAGATCTTTATTTTTACAAAGTTTTATACACATTCATTCATTTACACTAATCACTTCATCCTGGGAAACAATTAGTGTAAACAAATAAACCATTTCAGGGCAACACACACACACACACACACACACACTTTTAGAGACAATGTTAAAATGATTACTGATTCAGAATCATCAATTCAGCTGCTTTCACTTTCATCTGCAATGCAGTCTGGATAATATTATCAGATCTGTTACTTAGATTTTACCTACTGGTGCAGGGTGACGTCTTTCATTTCTCTGATTGATCTGATTATTTCTCTTCAGGTTGGATGGTTGTAATCTAACAGAGAAAATTTGTGAAGTTCTGTCCTCAGTTCTCAGTTTAAACTCCTCCAGTCTGAAACATCTGAACCTGAGTAACAATAGACTGAAGGATTCAGGAGTGAAGCTGCTCTCTGCTGGACTGGAGAATCCACACTGTAAACTGGAGATACTGGAGTAAGATCTTCACTTTTACAAAGTTTTATACACATTCATTCATTTACACAAACCACTTAATCCTGGGAAACAATCAGTGTAAACAAATAAACCATCTCAGGGCGACACACACACACACTCACACACTTTTAGAGACAATGCTAAAATAATTATTGATTCAGAATCATAAATTTAACTGCTTTTACTTTTATCTGCACTGCAATCTGGGTAATATTATCAGATCTGCTACTTGGATTCCCCCACTGTTGCTGGGTGACTTCTTTTATTTCATTGATTGAACTGATTATTTCTCTCCAGGTTGTGGTGGTGTGATCTAACAGCGACAAGTGGTGAAGTTCTGTCCTCAGTTCTCAGTTTGAACTCCTCCAGTCTAAAACATCTGGACCTGGGTTACAATAAACTGAAGGATTCAGGAGTGAAGCTGCTGTCTGCTGGACTGGAGAATCCACACTGTAAACTGGAGATACTGGAGTAAGATCTGCACTTTCACGCTGTAGATACAGAAGATCTGTTCTAATTAAAAGCATTAAAAAAAAAAAAAAAAAAAAAAACCATTATTTACACCAGACAATGAATTTAGCGAATGTGGTTTATGACTCTTCAGAGTCGTCATGCTTCATCTCATTCTAGCAGGATTGTTTCTTTTACTTTCTTTTCTTTTTTTAGGAATAAAATTATTTTGTTGTAATACATGCATTAAGATTAAGATCCGGGCTTTGATTTGGCCATTCCAGAACTCTCCATTTCTTTCTTTTGAGCCATTCCTTGGTGAATTTACTGGAATGTTTTGGGTTGTTATGTTGCATCGTCCACCTCCGCTTCAGCTTTAGTTTTTGGACAGACGGTCTTACAGTATATTTTCCTCAAGCACCCTCCGATACAGTGAAGAATTCATTGTGGATTCTATAATGGAGAGCTTGCCAGACCCTGCTGCTGCAAAGCATCTCCAAACCATGACAATTCCACCTTCATGCTTCACAGCTGGTATGAGGTTGTTCTGCTGAAATGCTGTGTTTGGTTTGTGCCAAACATGTCTTCTGTTATTGTGTCCAAATAATTCAACTTTGGATTTATCTGTCCAAAGCACATTGTTCCAGAAGTCCTGGTCTTTGTCTAGGTGTTTCTCTAGTAAACTTTAGTCTTGCCCTGATGTTTTTTTTTTTTTGACAGCAAGGGTTTCCTCCTCGCACTGTCTGTTTATTTATAGCTTTGTGCTATCTCCCCTGTTGCTAATAGCAGGATTTCAGCGTCTGGCGCCATGCCTCGTCCAGACGCTTATCTTTAGCTTGTGCCTAGCGGCTCTCTATCCTCCAGTTGGCGAGACGTTAGCGTGAACGCCCAGCACCGGAGCGACCGGGGTTCGCGCCTCGCATTTATTCATTATTTTGCCTTTTCTATTTTCAGTCCCCCAGCGCCTTTTTAGTGCTTTTCATTATTTTGCCTTTTCTATTTTCAGTTGCCTGCGAAGCCTGCGGCGCAATCGGGGTTCTTCCGATTGCTTTTTTGTTCTGGTTTTTGTCTTTTGCTTTGTTTTTTATTTCAAAAATAATAAATAAACTTTATTTTTTAAGAATCTGCACCTTGGGTCCTTTCTGCCTCATTACACCTGTAGGTCCCGTGATGACATTGTAGGATTATTGAAGATTTCTTTACGCATCTTGCAGTCTGCTCTTGGGCTGAACTTGCTGGGACTGCCTGATCTGACCATGTTGGCAGTTGTTTTAAATGTTCTCCACTTGTAAATTATTTTCTGGGCAGTGGAATGGATGATTTCTAATTGTTTTGAGATTGTTTTAAATCCCTTCCCAGACTTATATGCATCTACAACCATCTTTCTGAAGGCCTCGGAGAGCTCTTTAGATCTCACTTCAACAATCAAGAAAAACCAAACTAATGTCTGAGGTTTAAATAAAACCCCAATGTCCTCTAACGGTGGTCTAATCATTGCAGCTGATGTGGTGCACCGGATTCTAATTTTAGACATTTTAAGTAGTAATAAAGGTGTGGGTGTTTTTTAGTTATATAAGCTCAATCTCTCAGTACTGTTCAGGGCACGTTCTATCTTATTGTTCTGTTCTCTTGTGACCTAGGAAAGTTTAAGAATGATTAAATAAATGAATGATTGACAAATAAATATATAAAACAATTTAAAGTGTTTTTCCATATTAGACTCTACATAGAGTGAGCATTTTAAACATTACACAGAGCTGAAACTGCAGTTTTGTGTTTGTAATTAATAAGGAGAAATTACTGTCTATTATCTATTATTTCTTTCCAGGTTGTGGAATTGTGATCTAACAGAGAAAAGTTGTGAGATTCTGTCCTTAGTTCTCAGTTTAAACTCCTCCAGTCTGAAATGTCTGAACCTGGGTAACAATGAACTGAAGGATTCAGGAGTGAAGCTGCTCTCTGCTGGACTGGAGAATCCACACTGTAAACTGGAGATACTGGAGTAAGATCTTCACTCTCACACTGTAGATATAGAATATGGATTTTTAAAGTTAACCAATTATTAAAAAGAAAGCAAAAAAACATGTTCTTTTATTGTGCACTTTAAATGTTGCTAAATGCTGAAATTATGATTCTGTGTTTGTGACTGATGGCAAAATATTTGTATTGATACTGTATCTGATTAGGTTGTGGGATTGTAATCTAACAGAGGAAAGTTGTGAAGTTCTGTCCTCAGTTCTCAGTTTAAACTCCTCCAGTCTGAAACATCTGAACCTGAGTAACAATAAACTTAAGGATTCAGGAGTGAAGCTGCTCTCTGCTGGACTGGAGAATCCACACTGTAAACTTGAGATACTGGAGTGAGATTTTCACTTTCACAAAGTTTTATACACATTTATTCATGTACACTAATCACTTCATCCTGGGAAACAATCAGCATAAACAAATAAACCATCTCAGGCTGACACACACACACACACACACACTTTTAGAGACAATGTTGAAATGATTACTGATTCAGAATCACTGTGGTGGAACTTAACTGCTTTCACTTTCATCTGCACTGCAGTCTGGGTAATATTATCAGATCTGCTACTTGGATTCCACTTACTGCTGCAGGGTGACCTTTTTCATTTCGTTGATTGATCTGATTATTTCTCTCCAGGTTGGCTGGTTGTAATCTAACAGAGGAAAGTTGTGAAGTTCTGTCCTCAGTTCTCAGTTTAAACTCCTCCAGTCTGAAACATCTGAACCTGAGTAACAATGAACTAAAGGATTCAGGAGTGAAGCTGCTCTCTGCTGGACTGGAGAATCCACACTGTAAACTGGAGATACTGGAGTAAGATCTTCACTTTCACACTGTAGATACAGAAGATCATTTATACAGAAGCTGTTATTACTTGTTGAAGATTTCTCAGTGATGTTGTCTGATTGTGCATCTATATGGAGGAGGAGGTACGAGAAGATGATTAATGATTTTCCTCTGCAGGTTGTGGAGCTGCAGTATTACAAATGAAGGCTTTACTGCTCTGGCTTTAGCTCTGAAATCAAATCCATCATCACGTCTGAGAGAACTGCAACTGAACGGCAATGATCCAAGAGAATCAGAAGTAAAACTGCTCAAAGAGCTAAAGGTGGATCCACAATGTAACCTAAAGGAACTACAGTGAGTTACTGTTGATTTATACACATTTACACACACACACACACACACACACATTACATACTATGGTGAGTTACAAACCAGAACTCTATAAAGGGATCTTTGGTGTGCTGGTGTTTATACTGGTTCTGATTGTGTTGAGTCTAATAGGTGACTGAAACATCTGATCATGTCTGACCTCTTCTACAGGTTTTGATTCGAATACACATTAAATTATGAGAAGAAGATGGAGATGAACATTATCTACTCTTCACACTGGGATTCTACATGGTGACGATTTATTCAGCTTATTACTGTTAAATCTGTAAACATGCTTTCTGTATAACTGTGTGCTCCTCTCATGACATCACTTCCTGTACAAGATCAGCACACTCAAACCCATCCTAAAGTGCTGATGGACTTTCTATACATCAATACTGAAGTAATGAGATTGGAAAGTCTATCAGGTTACTGGTACCATCTGTATTAATCTGGAAGACTGAACAGCAGGCCCGGAGTGGCTAATCAGGAGATTCGGGAGGATTCCCGATGGGCCGGCTCATGTCAATCTCGAGTTTGGGCCGGTTGGATGGGAAAAATAGTTTTGACACTTATTTGTCACTTATCTAAACTTCTTCTTGCATTCATTCTCCATTCATCTGACAGTGCAGCCCTACATCGCAGTAGATTAGATGGGTTCTACCATCTGAGGGAATTCCCCCATCCCACATGTTTCAGTTGGTTTGGCCCACGAGGCGTCTTTTCTGGAGCGCCGGTAAAAGTAAATATAGCAACAGAATAGCGCAAACCATCAGTCGGTGGTGATGGAGGGCAGGAAGAGGCCAGGTGGAGCCAAAAAAGCCAGGTAAAAAAAAAAGAAAGCTGCCAAATGTGCCAAATTAACAGACCTGTTTTCCAAAGGACAGACCCCAGTTGCAGCCGGTAAAGAGAGATATGGAAATAATTTTGTATTGTCACTGTAAGGCTATTGCGCAACATTTGCAATGTCAACTTAGTGTAGTTTATTTTGTAGAACCCAATACACACCATTAATAACAAATATCCAGTTTCAAGCTGAAAATAATCAACATAATTTGAAGTGTAATATATTAAATAGCCGAACTCATGAATGGAATGTTTAACAGAGTCTAACAGAGTTATTTAAACTAAGGTAGTTATTTGTAATGTAAAATATAACGTAGAGAATATACAGTACATGATATATGTTAAATTGTTCAGACATTCAGAAAGATGTCAGCATGATAGCCTAATTTATTTTAACAATTGGAGACAAATAGCCTAAATCACTATCAATTTTACACCATCATAATATAGGCTAAATTGTTAAAAAAAAAAAACTTCAAGCATGTTATGTTATTCAGCAAAATAGGCTGACGCTTAATGAAATGTTTTTTAGCCTCAGAGCAGCAGTAAAGCAAGTCTGATCCTGCTGGTGAACTGAGTAGACATGGAGAGGCCAGGACTACAGAGACAGGTAGAGAGGATAAAAAATTAACTACAAAAACTATTTTATGTAACAAGTTGCACACAGAACAGATGTGATGGATAGATTCTAAATGATACCCAATACCCAGATATTCAGAATGCTGAAAATGCATTAAAATCAGCCCAAATGAAATAGGTAAACAGGAACTCTTGGAGGCCTTCATGTTAATGTACACAGAGAAGGAAATTCTCATGTCTATAGACAATGACACCGTTATTAATAAAGTTGCAGAAACCAGTGCACTGTTTACTAAATATGTGTGTAGTGAAGCTACTTAAGAGTTTAGTGTAAACCTAACAATAGAGCACCTCTCTGTTGAAAAGGCAAATGCATTTTTAATTTCAAATTATTTTTATTTCAACGTATTGCTCCTGTACAAATGTAAATACGTTTTCATCTTTATCACATTTTTTACCTTTTAAATCTTTATCTGATTTGAATTTGAATTAAACATGTTTAAGTGAAATGTTTTCTGTTAAATTACCAACATACACCTGAACTTATACCCAATAAAAAGGCATTGTAAGAGCTAGCTGCTGTTTCATTTATTCAAATTCCTCCTCCATGGAAAAAGTGGGCCGGGTTTGGGCATGAAACTCCCGGGCTGAAAAAGGGGCCCACTCCGGCCCTGCGTGCGAGTGTGTGTTTATGTGTGTGGTTCTCTTGTGTGTGCGCGTGTGTGTGCGCTTGTTAGTGTACATGCATGTAAGTTTGTGTATGAGTGTGTGTGTGTATGAGTGTGTGTTTGTGTATGAGTGTGTGTGTTTGTGTATGAGTGTGTGTGTGTTTGTGTATGAGTGTGTGTGTATGAGTGTGTGTGTTTGTGTGTGTGTGTGTGTTTGTCTATGAGTGTGTGTTTGTGTATGAGTGTGTGTATGAGTGTGTGTGTTTGTGTGTGTGTGTGTATGAGTGTGTGTGTTTGTGTATGAGTGTGTGTGTGTGTGTTTGTGTATGAGTGTGTGTGTTTGTGTGTGTGTGTGTATGAGTGTGTGTGTGTGTGTGTGTGTGTGTGGCTGCTTTTTCCTTTTTTTTTCTTCAAGTGAACGCTTTGTGAAAGCGTTTTTTTGTAAAGTCAAGACTGAATTATCTCTCATTTTGGAAGAAATGCTGCTCTAATCTGCAACTAACTGTTTGACTTGTTTAACTGTTTGACAGACCGCAGCTGATGAATCAGTTAATGAGTCGACTCGGGGATTGTCCAATCACACAGCGTTTAAAAAAAATAAGCCAATAGTGACACACTTCTAATAAGAGTGGGTGTATATTATGGCGTCAGATTAGTGCCAAAAGTCGAGAGCACATTTTATTTGTGAGCGAGCAGGATTTTCTCTGCTCTCGCATGAATTCACCCTGCTCGCGCACGGATATGTTGTGCTCGCGCTCGAAACGCTGCTCTCGCGCTCAGATCGTATGCGCGCACTCAAAGCAAACTGCGCTCGCGCTCAGATATTTCTTGCTCGCTCTCAGAACTGCACTTGCCCTCACGCTCGGAGTCTGCAAGTTAAAACAGTGCCAAAAGTCGTCGACCAATCAAAATGTGTTTTCGGCTTCGACCAATGAGCTCCAACTTCCCCTGCATTTTCATTAGTCGGAGAGAGTGAACCGTTGTGAAGAAAAATGGACGATCAACGACCTCAGGTAAGATTATTATTTTATTTTAGACTATTTTTTAATAATAAAAAGTGTTAAAGAGAATGTGAAGTTAACTTTGTGTCATTATGTGAATATAAACGCGATACAAATTTGACTTTGGAAAGCTAGCTAAAGCGGTAACCCTAACTTGATAAAATAGCTTTTGTGTATTTTACATGTTAATTAATAAAGTAAAGCCTTTATACAGTAAAGTTAATGTGCTCACGTGTTTAACGCCACAGTACAAAAATGGACTATTTTAGTCAATCAAAGTGGGTAGATCAGGAAGCTATAGCCACCTAAATGATATGATGAACTATCTCTCACACAACAGTGGACATTATGTTCACTTTCCCAACCAAGACTAGAATATCAAACATGACACATTAAATAATTTAACCTCAACTCTTTAAAATAAAGATGTTTTACAATTGAATGTTTTGCTGTTTTTTTATTATTACAGCAATTTGGTAGTTTTTGATACATTACAGTATGTCAAGTCAAGTCAAGTCAACTTTATTTATATAGCGCTTTTTACAATATACATTGTCTCAAAGCAACTTTACAAAATCCAGGACCAACAGATACAAAAACCCCTGTTGAGCAAGCCGAGGGCGACTGTGGCAAGGAAAAACTCCCTGAAAATTACAGGAAGAAACCTTGAGAGGAACCAGACTCAACAGGGCCCATCCTTCTTGGGTGGTCTGGAGGATACTTTAAATAAATACACGATTTACACAAATCATACAAACACAGAATTGAATGATCTAAAAGTCATACAGTGGTAATAAATAGATAAATAAACAATTAAATAATAATAGAGTTGTTATCCGCTCTAGTCTTCAATAAAGTCTGTTGTGATTTCTTGTCGTTGCAATTACTCCAGACCCGTCACATCTGACAGGAGCAGCATCGTTGTCCCGGCAGTCTCGACTTTAATCCTTAACCTCGGCGGGTAAACAGGTTTCCATCAGAATGCCCTCAGGGTAAAACAACAGAGAATGTAGTTAATAATGTACAATGCTAGTTGACAAACAGTTTTACAGAGAGTTTTAGACTCCGGCAGCCCTAATTATTACAGCATAACTAAAAGGGAGAGCGAGCAGGTAACAAGGTCATGAAGGCTTTCACAGGACATCAGCGCCCACCTCTCCTACCCAAACCAGAGTGATTGGACAAGAGAGGCAGAACGACAGCGACCCAACATCCCTGATCACCACAAGTTTCTATGACCAAGAACCCCCAAGCCCTGCGCCTTTGTCTATATTAATCAAAAGCCTGAGAAAATAAATATGTTTTCAGTTTAGACTTAAACATTGAGACTGTGTCCGAATACCGAACAGAGGCAGGAAGATTATTCCAAAGTTGTGGAGCTTTGTAAGAAAACGCTCTTCCACCAGCTTTGGTCTTTTTAATTTTAGGAACTATAAGTAACCCTGCATCTTGTGAACGAAGTGGACGTGCTGGGTTGTAGTAATTAATAAGCTCACTCAGATACTGTGGAGCCAGACCATGTAGCGCTTTATAGGTTAGTAAAAGTATTTTGTAATCAATGCGAAATTTAACTGGCAGCCAGTGTAGAGATGATAGAACAGGAGTGATATGATCAAATACATCCAGTTTTTTATGTCGTTTACACAATCTTCTATCTTACTGATTGTGTCAGTATCATTTGGTTTGGCTGATATATACAGCTGTGTGTCATCTGCATAGCAGTAAAAGTTTATGCCATGTTTATGAATAATTTCACCTAGTGGAAGCATATAGAGTGTAAATAATAGCGGTCCAAGTACCGACCCCTGTGGAACACCACACTTTACTTTTGTAGTTTCTGAGCATTTATTATTTACATAAACGAATTGAGAGCGGTCAGTCAAATATGATTGAAACCAAGAGAGTGCGAGTCCTTTAACACCTACTGTATTTTCTAGCCTCTCCAGTAAAATGTTATGATCGACCGTATCAAACGCTGCACTAAGATCTAATAGAACAAGAAAAGAGACACATCCATTATCAGAAGACATTAACAACTCGTTAACTACTCTAATTAATGCGGTTTCGGTACTATGGTTGGGTCTAAATCCTGATTGAAATTTTTCATGAATACAATTTTCATTCAAATAAGAACATAGCTGTTTGGAAACGACTTTTTCTAATATCTTTGAGACAAAAGGAAGGTTTGAAATTGGCCTATAATTAGATAAAACATGTGGATCAAGATTAGGTTTTTTAATCAGGGGTTTAATAACAGCACTTTTAAACAATTTAGGTACATACCCAAGGCTAAGGGATGCATTGATTAATGTAAGCAGGGGCTCTACAATAGCTGGGAGTAAATCTTTAAGTAAACGAGTTGGAACAGGATCGAGTATACACGATGATGACTTCGATGATTTAATCAACACAGTTAGTTCATTTTGGGAGATTGGATTAAAGGAATTTAGTTGGATTAACTCGTTACTATTATCACCAATGCTGCTCGGAGTGAGTCCATACTTAACATTGGCAAGTGACACACTCTGACTCTGAAGTCGTATTTTTTCTATCTTGTCATTAAAGAATTTTAAAAAATCATCGCTGGTACAGTCAGGCGGTATATTAGATTCAGTTTCATTGACGTTTTTAGTTAATTTGGACACTGTCTCAAAAAGGAATCTAGGATTGTTTTTATTTTTCTCTATTAGGGATGAATAATATACAGATTTAGCTTTTATAAGTGCATGTTTATACTCAGTTAGAGCATCTTTCCAAGCAATCTTATACACCTCCAGTGTAGTGTGACGCCACTTACGTTCTAATTTCTGTGCTGCTTGTTTAAGTGCGCATGTGTGGTCATTGTACCATGGAGCAAGTTTTTTCTCCCTAATCAGTTTAGTTTTGAGTGGGGCTACGTTATCTAAGGTTGTGCGCAGTACGGTCTCTAGGTTTTGAGTTGCCTGATCTAGTTCTTTAGGTTCTGATGCTGATATATTTGGTAATTCTGGTAGGCAGTTTATGAACGCTGCTGCAGTTGCAGATGTAATAGTGCGCTTACATTTAAAACGATTTGGTTGCTGTATATTATTGGACAGGGACACTTCATATATTAGTAGGGAGTGATCAGAGATTAAGTCATTCTGTGGTATAATTTCCAGGTTGTCTATGTTTATACCATAAGTAAGTATTAAATCTAAGGTATGTTTACAGCAGTGAGTGGGTCCTGTTACATTTTGGGTGATGCCTAAGGATTCTAAAATAGAATCAAACGCAATTTTGAGTGGATTACACTTATCCTCATAATGAATATTAAAGTCACCAACAATTAGAGCTTTCTTAGTTGATAAGACTAATTTAGAAAGAAAATCAGCAAATTCGTTAAGAAATTCTGAGTAAGGACCAGGGGGTCGATAAACAGTAACCAGTTTAAACATACTAGTTTTATCAGATGAACATTTATTGGTTATGTCAGAGATGAGAACTTCAAACGAGTTTGTTATGGGAGTTGATTTTACAGTAAGACCTATGTCTTTATCATAAATTGCGGCTATTCCTCCACCACGACCGCTAAGACGTGGCTTATGTTCATAACTGTAACCCGGAGGAGATGCTTCATTTAAACCTAGATACTCATCAGGTCTAGCCCAGGTCTCGGTTAAACACAGGGCACTAAGACAATTATCTGTAATTATTTCATTTACAATTACTGTTTTGCATGCAAGTGACCTGATGTTTAGAAGTCCTAACTTTAGTTTAACTTTACTAGGGTTTTCATGATGCTCATTTAGATTAATTTTAATTAAGTTATTATGACATACTTTTTGATTTTGTTTTGGCTTACACCTGCCACGGTAAACAGACACAGTCTCAATGGTTTGTGACCTAAGGATTCCAGGTGACGTCCGATGGCGACTCGCAGACAGTCGGTTAGGCCTGTTAGTCTGCTGCCTGGTCTTGGCTCTGGATAGTCATTTAACACTATCTGCCGCTACACTAACGCGGTGGTAAAGCCTGTCACCTATGCTGCAAGAAATGCGAGCAGCACCCTCCCACGTGGGGTGGACACCATCCCGCTTCAAAAGACCAGGCCTTCCCTCAAAGGTGGACCAGTTATCTACAAAATCAATGCAGTTTTCTGAGCACCATTTAGACATCCAGCGGTTCAGCGACAACAACCTGCTGTAGGTTTCGCCACTGGGTCGAATCGGTAAGGGGCCAGAGCACACTACTGCCTCAGACATCGACCTAGCTAACTCACACACCTCTTTAACATTACTCTTAGTAACCTCAGACTGCCGTAAACGAACATCATTAGTGCCGACGTGGATAACAATCTTCGAAAATCCGTACCACGATCCGTACCAGTCTGGCTTCAAGGCAGCGCATTCTACGGAAACAGCTCTTGTAGCGGTTACTGAGAAGCTTCATGCAGCCAAAGCAGCCAAACTGTCATCTGTCCTTATTCTTCTTGACCTCTCTGCAGCCTTCGACACAGTGAATCACAGCATTCTCCTGACCACTCTCTCCAACCTTGGAGTAACAGGTTCAGCATGGCAATGGATGGCCTCCTACCTGGAAGGGCGCTCCTACCAAGTGTCATGGAGGGGATCCATATCTCCACCATGCACTCTCTCAACCGGTGTTCCTCAGGGCTCTGTACTTGGCCCACTTCTTTTCTCTATCTACACCCGCTCTCTGGGCAAGGTCATAGCCTCCCATGGCTTCTCCTACCACTCCTATGCAGATGACACTCAGCTCATTCTATCATTTCCTCCTTCAGACACGCAAGTCTCAGCTCGCATCTCAGCATGTCTGCGAGATATCTCACAATGGATGTCAGCTCATCATCTGAAACTTAATCCCAGTAAGACAGAGATGTTGCTCATTCCTGGAGATCAGTCTCCAACCCAGGACCTAGTCATTTCTCTGGATGACTCCCAGATCAGACCATCTGATAAGGCAAGAAGTCTTGGTGTTGTCCTTGATAACCAGCTGACATTCTCTCCTCATATAGCCAACATGACAAGATCATGCCGGTTCCTCTTGTACAACATCAGGAAGATTCGTCCATTTCTCTCCAGGGAAGCTACCCAGATTCTGGTGCAATCACTTGTAATCTCACGGTTGGACTACTGCAACTCCCTTCTGGCTGGAGCTCCCATGTCCACGATTAAACCCTTACAGCTCATTCAAAATGCAGCTGCCCGTCTGGTTTTTAACCAACCTAAACACTGCCACATCACCCCACTGCTGCGTTCTCTTCACTGGCTTCCTGTAGCTGCACGCATTCAGTTTAAAACACTGACGCTCGCCTACAAAGCCAAAAATGGACCAGCCCCAAGCTACCTTCGTGGCCTTATCAAACCCCGCTCTGTACCACGCAACCTCCGAGCCTCTAGTCTATCTCGACTTGAGCCTCCATCCAGGACTAAAGGAAGACCAGCATCAAGGCTGTTCTCTGTTCTAGCGCCCAAATGGTGGAACGAACTTCCTCTGTCTGTCCGAACATCTGAGTCTCTTGCTGTCTTTAAAAAACGAATAAAAACCCACCTTTTTACTAAACACTTAGGCTGACTTGTACTTATTTACTAACATTTTGTTCCATTCTTTTCCATTTAAAAAAAAAAAAAAAAAAACAGGTTTTAGCAGATTTGTGTTCTTTGACTGTTGTTTTCCTAAACTTGAGAAATGAAATGTTCACTATAGAAGCACTTCTGTAAGTCGCTCTGGATAAGAGCGTCTGCTAAATGCTAAAAATGTAAATGTAAATGTAAATGAAAATCTACGATTAGCATTAGCCAGCACTTTCAGGTTTGCTCTGATGTCAGGCGCCCTGGCCCCCGGAATACAAGTGACTATGGTTGCTGGTGTCTCTATGGGGGTTGCAATACGCACGTGTCGGAGCTGAGAATCTCCTATAACCAGAGCACTTACATTAACAGGCTTCTCAGCGGGTGGCTCACTGAGTGGGGAAAACCTGTTGGACACGTGCAACTGAGATGGTCGGTGCTTTTCCCTACGACTATGTCGCCGAGACGTCACCCAGTCGCCCCGCTGTGAGGGCTCTAATGCCGGAGTCTGGGGTTCTGTACCTGAACTGCTGGCATTCGGGACTGCTACAGCTGAATCTAAGCCCTCACTAGTAGTAGTCTGTTCTAACGCCCGAATGCGCCCTTCTAACACTGAGATCTTCTCCGTTAGACTAACCACTAATCTACACTTATCACATGTAAAGTTATCACTAAACACGGAGAAGGAATAACTGAACATATTACACTCGGAACATGGATACAAAGCTCCTGCTGGGGCCATAGTAACAAAGAAATATACTTAGCTTTACAAGATGAGTTGGAGATGATGTTTATGTTGGATTCACCGGCGCTTCTGCTGGTAGTCACAGAAGAACGGCTTTAATTCCGGATGAAACAGGCGATGATAAGCTGGAATACAAAAACCACCAACCAAACAACACAAATGCGCTTCGTTCGGACAAAAGCGGCTGTAATTCTAAAGGAAAACGGTGTTATGCGCTGGTGTACAAAACAAATAAACGCGCTTCCTACGAACAGAAACGGTTATAACTCCCCACAAAACAGAGGTGTTTTAAGAGCTGAAATACAGAACACAACCAAACACAAACGCGCTTCGTGCGGACCGAAAACGGTTTTAATTCTGGATAATTATGATGTTTATGCGCTGTAGTACAAAAACAAACAAAACCGGCTTCGTTCGGATGCCGGTAGCAGAAGTTTCCTAGTTTCCAACACAGCACGAATTTACGTTAGTAAACACAAGCGCTTTTTTACGATAAACAAAATAAAACTAAATCAACAACACACGGAAGATTAACGTATAAATTATATGTTTAAAACATACGTAAATAAAAAGTTATTTAGCTAAAGGCTACAAACAAACAACTAGGCTAGCGTCTCAGCGTGCGTACCACCGGAAGTGACGTCAAGGTGGTATGTCAGGCTTTTGCTTTATTTACTATTATATAAAGTGTGAACATTGCATATTTACCATGCATAATGTAATGTTTTAAATTTAGGTTTCTGAATGATTTGCAGTGTTCAAGAAAAAGCCACATACAATGACAGCTTTCCCCTGGTGCATCTATTGTAGCTGAGATTCCTCCACCAGAATCCAGCAAGGAAGCAAGTAGTGTTAGAACACCAAGCAGTAAGGTAAAAACATATCTGCAATATCAACATATCAATATCATAGTACCAACAAGTCTGCATTTAATATGGTGCACTTATTGTGTATTGATATTATTAACACTAATGTTTTTATTTAGGCTTAATGTTCAGTGTGTCAAATATATTTTCTATTGGATTGTATAGAAATTCATGCCAGCTCGTGTGGAGAAAGATAACAATGTATTTGATATTATCTTTATTTTTATTACTCCTATAATTAAATTATAAGGACAATACTATCATATTAGGACACCGTTATAATTATTGAGTTAATGCATTAAATATGGCCCTTAATTCCAATTCTGCTTTGTTCACCTGCTATAATAACAACAGCTTGTTGTGTGTTTAAGCTGTTGTAAAAATATGATTGACTACACTTCTGTAAATACATTTGCAGAGTGGTATGTACATGCATATAACAAGAAACATTGTAATCTATACAAAAGTCAATGTTTATTTTGCTTTTTGGTGTTTCTTTCTGAACAGGCTGATGCAGACTTTACCACCTATGGTTAAGACAGCTGGTTCGCCCTCTCTTTGTCCAAGAACATTCTTTCAATGGCTCACAGGACAGGAACACATCAGACCAGTTCGTCTGTGGATATTTGTGCCCATTCAATAAATAAGTAAAACAAACTGTGTACTGTTATTTATTTATATGTAACATATATGAGAATAGAGTCAGTACAAGTATCTATGAGAATAGAGTCAGTACAAGTATCTATCAGAATAGAGTCAGTACAAGTCAGAGTCAGTACAAATGTTACATTTGCCACATTTGTTCCGGGGTCATGAAAGGGGATGGTGATTCCAGCCTTCAACAAAGATCTGAAGGTCGGGGAAGAAACACAAGATGTACCAGAAAGAGGTGCAGGGTATTTTGCAATGTCCAGCATCCCATTTTGTTCATGCAGGATATCATAATATGTGGAGGTCACAGCTGTCCACATATCAACCAACAGCCTTTCAATTCTGTAAGACAAAATAAATTATTTAAAATGTAATACTTTGTTGACTGAATAACATCTGTGAATTCAAGGACAACAATAGCCTTAAAAATGTAGAAACAATAAACAGTGTAGGGAAATCAATGTTGAAGGAATGTATAACTTAGACAATCAAGGACATTTGTGCCAGTATGCCCAAATTTGGCCAGTGGGAATCCTAGCATGGATTTAAGTTCATTCACCAATTTAGGGTGTCCAGTCACTTGTGGAACTGTCTGTACTCTGATGGATGACATTCTGGTTTACACATGTTCACTCACAAACATGTGAATTTGCCTGAGGGCATTTAATATATCTTCGGGAATATAATTGTTTTTAAGCTAATTAATCAATAATAATCATTTCATGTGTGCAAATGAAATGTAAATAATTCAGATCAGTACATAAGGCAGACTGCTTACTACATACTGGTATTTATGCAGCTACCTCTCCAAAGCCTTAGTAAGGCCTAGACAACAAGAAACTTAGATAATTAGACATACAGGTTAAAAGATGAGTATAGTCAGAATATGCCTTATTGTTAAAGCTTTAACAAATTCTACCCTTTTAAAATGATGATTTTATGTACGAGCTCATTGGTCGAAGCCGAAAACACATTTTGATTGGTCGAGCGCAAGGGCAAGTGCAGTTACGAGAGCGAGCAAGAAATATCTGAGCGCGAGCGCAGTTTGCTTTGAGTGCGCGCATACGATCTGAGCGCGAGAGCAGCGTTTCGAGCGCGCGCATGCGATTTCGTGCGCGAGCACAACATATCCGTGCGCGAGCAGGGTGAATTCGTGCAAGAGCAGAGAAAATCCTGCTCGCTCACAAATAAAATGTGCTCTCGACTTTTGGCACTAATCTGACGCCATAATAACTATACTGAAAAACCAAATTAGGATCTTTAGCTTTTTAGTGACTTTAAAAATGAAGTTCAAAATTATGTCCAGACATCATCCCCATCTAGTGGTGCTAGAAATAAGTTACATCTTGTAGATGTGGTATAGATTTGTGACATTATTGTTATTATTTATTTATTTATTATTACTGTCTTAATTATTTGTTGTTGTGTCTGTTTACATAAAAGTCTCAAGTGGAGGACCAAAGCAATTCATTCATTTATAGACGGTGGTGTTTATGCTTTTATACTTTAACCTGTAAACAGTTTTCAAAAAAGAAATGATTTAAATATCAACAAACACGACAACAAATAATCAAAAATATAACAACAATAATAAAAAATAAGTGAATAATACACTGCTCACAAAAATTAGGGGATATTTCAAAATGAATATGAAGCAATAAAAAAAACAATCATTCGATTTTTTTTTATTAAACAAGAACATCAAAAAAGCAAACGACAAGTCAAAGAAAGTTGTTTGATTATGCAATTGAGATGCAAACTCAGTTATTGTGATTGAGTAGCAAGTGACATATTGGTGGGGGTGAACAGAAGCATGTCAAGCTGAACGAGATTGCCACACTTTGACTGTTCAGTAGGGTGTATGGTCACCCAAGACTGCCAAAACACACTGACAGTGATGGGGCATGGACAGGACCAGATTGTCCAGCAGTTCTTGTGGGATCCTCTGCCACTCTCGCTCCAGGGCAACTTCCAGCTCAAGAAGTGTTGTGGGAGGCATTGGACGGTTTGCCAGACGTCTTCCCAGTGCATCCCAAGCATGTTAAATGGGATTGAGGTCTCAAACGTTAAGGCCAGTCCATGTGTTCGATTCCTGCCTCCTGAAGCATGTTGTTGACGAGATGCGCACGGTTGGGCTTTGCATTATCGTCCATGAAAAGAAAGTTGTTTCCAACTGCTCCAGCATAGGGTACCACTATAGGGTGCAGGACCTCATCTCGATATCGGACAGCAGTCAGCGATCCGTTTCTGATGACGTGGAGGTCGGTACGACCACCAATGCTGATGCCAGCCCACACCATGATTCCACCACCACCGAAGGAGTCCCTTTCTCGCATGAAACGTGGATTCTCCCATGTTTTCCTCGTTCACGCCAGATCAGGACAAGATGATTGTCAGGCTGCAGACTGAACCGTGACTCATCAGAGAAGAGGACAGTTGAGCACTCATCACAGGTCCAATGACGATGCTCATCAGCCCACCTTCTACGGGTTCTACGGTGTTCATTCAGCAGATAACTGAATGCATACCATTGGTCACCGGACATGCAGTCCAACACGATGGAGCCGATTTTGTATGGTCTGGGTGCATATTCGTTGTCTAGTGGCAGCAAGAATCTGTCCCTGCAGCTCTGTTTCATTGCTGCGCCTGTTCCTTCTTGCCAATAAGGTCAAGTAGTGGTCATCTCTTGCTGTTGTGTGTGTCTGTCGCCTGTGTTTGACCACCTTCAAGACGTCCTATGGCTCTCCAGGCTTCGCAGTTGGGCAAATTGTGTTGCAGGGGCATTGCAAGGGCTGGGAAATTGCAGGATGTGCACTGTTAAGATCAGGGAACGTGCAGATACTCCAGTACTTCCAGCCTTTTTTATAGTGCATTTTCACCAATGAAATAAAAGTTGGTTTGACTTTCTGATGTTCTTGTTTAATAAAAAAAAAATCAAATGCTTATTTTTTTATTGCTTCATATTCATTTTGAAATATCCCCTAATTTTTGTGAGCAGTATATATATATATATATATATATATATACAGTGTATCACAAAAGTGAGTACACCCCTCACATTTCTGCAGATATTTAAGTATATCTTTTCATGGAACAACACTGACAAAATGACACTTTGACACAATGAAAAGTAGTCTGTGTGCAGCTTATATAACAGTGTAAATTTATTCTTCCCTCAAAATAACTCAATATACAGCCATTAATGTCTAAACCACCGGCAACAAAAGTGAGTACACCCCTAAGAGACTACACCCCTAAATGTCCAAATTGAGCACTGCTTGTCATTTTCCCTCCAAAATGTCATGTGACTCGTTAGTGTTACTAGGTCTCAGGTGTGCATAGGGAGCAGGTGTGTTCAATTTAGTAGTACAGCTCTCACACTCTCTCATACTGGTCACTGAAAGTTCCAACATGGCACCTCATGGCAAAGAACTCTCTGAGGATCTTAAAAGACGAATTGTTGCGCTACATGAAGATGGCCAAGGCTACAAGAAGATTGCCAACACCCTGAAACTGAGCTGCAGCACAGTGACCAAGATCATCCAGCGTTTTAAAAGAGCAGGGTCCACTCAGAACAGACCTCACGTTGGTCGTCCAAAGAAGCTGAGTGCACGTGCTCAGCGTCACATCCAACTGCTGTCTTTGAAAGATAGGCGCAGGAGTGCTGTCAGCATTGCTGCAGAGATTGAACAGGTGGGGAGTCAGCCTGTCAGTGCTTAGACCATACGCCGCACACTACATCAAATTGGTCTGCATGGATGTCACCCCAGAAGGAAGCCTCTTCTGAAGTCTCTACACAAGAAAGCCCACAAACAGTTTGCTGAAGACATGTCAACAAAGGACATGGATTACTGGAACCATGTCCTATGGTCTGATGAGACCAAGATTAATTTGTTTGGTTCAGATGGTCTCAAGCATGTGTGGCGGCAATCAGGTGAGGAGTACAAAGATAAGTGTGTCATGCCTACAGTCAAGCATGGTGGTGGGAATGCCATGGTCTGGGGCTGCATGAGTGCAGCAGGTGTTGGGCAGTTACATTTCATTGAGGGACACATGAACTCCAATATGTACTGTGAAATACTGAAGCAGAGCATGATCCCCTCCCTCCGGAAACTGGGTAGTGTTCCAGCATGATAATGACTCCAAACACACCTCTAAGACGACAACTGCTTTATTGAAGAGGCTGAGGGTAAAGGTGATGGACTGGCCAAGCATGTCTCCAGACCTAAACCCAATAGAACATCTTCGCGCTCCTCCACCTTCCGCTTGAGGATGCCCCAAAGTCTCGAATATCCGCCAGCTCCGTGATGTCGTCATGGAGGAGTGGAAAAGCATTCCAGTGGCAACCTGTGAAGCTCTGGTAAACTCCATGCCCAGGAGAGTTAAGGCAGTTCTGGGAAATAATGGTGGCCACACAAAATATTGACACTTCAGGAACTTTCACTAAGGGGTGTACTCACTTTTGTTGCCGGTGGTTTAGACATTAATGGTTGTATATTGAGTTATTTTGAGGGAAGAATAAATTTACACTGTTATATAAGCTGCACACAGACTACTTTTCATTGTGTCAAAGTGTCATTTTGTCAGTGTTGTCCCATGAAAAGATATACTTAAATATCTGCAGAAATGTGAGGGGTGTACTCACTTTTGTGATACACTGTATATATATATATATGTGTGTGTGTGTGTGTGTGTGTGTGTGTGTGTGTGTGTATATATAACTACTTGCATGCACACACACACACACTCCCATGCATACACACACACTTAGACTTGTGACACGTAACTACTCGCATACACACACTCATACACAAACTTACATGCACGTACACTACCACGCGCACACACGAGATCCACACACATAAACACACACCTGCACGCATGCATACTCACACTCATACACATACATACACACACACTTAGATTGTGACACTTAACTACTCGCATACACACACACACGCATACATACATACACACACACACACACTTAGATTGTGACATGTAACTACTCGCATACACACACACACACACTCGTACACAAACTTACATGCACGTACACTACCACGCGCACAAGCAAGAGATCCACACACATAAACACACACTTGCACGCATGCATAGTCATATATACACAAACACACACACACACAAACTCCAATGCATGCATACAGTGGGGCCAAAAAGTATTTAGTCAGCCACTGATTGTGCAAGTTCTCCTACTTAGAAAGATGAGAGAGGTCTGTAATTTTCATCATAGGTACACTTCAACTATGAGAGACAAAATGAGAAAAAAAAATCCAGGAAATCACGTTGTAGGATTTTTAAAGAATTTATTTGTAAATTATGGTGGAAAATAAGTATTTGGTCAATAACAAAAGTTCAACTCAATACTTTGTAACATAACCTTTGTTGGCAATGACAGAGGTCAAACATTTCCTGTAAGTCTTCACCAGGTTTGCACACACTGTAGCTGGTATTTTGGCCCATTCCTCCATGCAGATCTCCTCTAGAGCAGTGATGTTTTGGGGCTGTCGCTGGGCAACACAGACTTTCAACTCCCTCCACAAATTTTCTATGGGGTTGAGGTCTGGAGACTGGCTAGGCCACTCCAGGACCTTAAAATGCTTTTTACGGAGCCACTCCTTCGTTGCCTGAGCGGTGTGTTTGGGATCATTGTCATGCTGGAAGACCCAGCCACGTTCCATCTTCAATGCTCTCACTGATGGAAGGAGGTTTTGGCTTAAAATCTCACGATACATGGCCCCGTTCATTCTTCCCTTAACACGGATCAGTCGTCTTTGTCCCCTTTGCAGAAAAACAGACCCAAAGCATGATGTTTCCACCCCCATGCTTCACAGTAGGTATGGTGTTCTTGGGATGCAACTCAGCATTCTTCTTCCTCCAAACATGACGAGTTGAGTTTTTACCAAAAAGTTCCATTTTGGTTTCATCTGACCACATGATATTCTTTCAACCCTCTTCTGGATCATCCATATGCTCTCTGGCAAACTTCAGATGGGCCTGGACATGTACTGGCTTAAGCAGGGGGACACACCTGGCACTGCAGGATTTGAGTCCCTCTCGGCTTAGTGTGTTACTGATGGTAGCCTTTGTTACTTTGGTCCCAGCTCTCTGCAGGTCATTCATCAGGTCCCTCCGTGTAGTTCTGGGATTTTTGCTCACCGTTCTCATGATCATTTTGACCCCACGGGATGAGATCTTGCGTGGGGTCCCAGATCGAGGGAGATTATCAATGGTCTTGTATGTCTTCCATTTTCTTACAATTGCTCCCACAGTTGATTTATTCACACCAACCTGCTTGCCTATTGTAGATTCACTCTTCCCAGCCTGGTGCAGGTCTACAATTTTCTTCCTGGTGTCCTTCGACAGCTCTTTGGTCTTGGCCATGGTTGAGTTTGGAGTCTGACTGTTTGAGGCTGTGGACAGGTGTCTTTTATACAGATAACGAGGTCAAACAGGTGCCATTAATACAGGTAACGAGTGGAGGACAGAAGAGCTTCTTATAGAAGAATTTACAGGTCTGTGAGAGCCAGAAATCTTGCTTGTTTGTTATTGACCAAATACTTATTTTCCACCATAATTTACAAATAAATTCTTTAAAAATCCTACAATGTGATTTTCTGGATTTTTCTTTTTCTCATTTTGTCTCTCATAGTTGAAGTGTACCTATGATGAAAATTACGGACCTCTCTCATCTTTGCTGACTAAATACTTTTTGACCCCACTGTATGTCTTTGTCCAGTTCACGTTTTAGCTTTGTTCATTTGTCATTAGCATTTAGTTAAGTCTTAGCTTTGTTCAGGCATGTTTAGATTAACATGTATTATAGCTTAGAGGTTAACATAGGCCACATGTTTGTCTGTCTTGTCATAACCTGTCTTATATAATCTTGTCTTGTCCTTTGTTATTAAAAACATTTAGTTTAACATTTAACATTTAGTTTTAACAATCTAGCTCATAAATGGATGTTTTTTTTTAGGTTGTCCCTAAGGTGGCGCAGCAGTAAAACATGCTAGCACACCAGAGCTGACATTTTGAACTCCTCTGCTTGAAAGTCAACCCTGCTATTCGGCAGGCTGGGGGCCAACATAAACAACAATTGGCTGTTGTTTATAAATGGTGGGAGCCAGATTCCAGATTCCACACTGCCACTTACTGAAGACAGAGCAAGAATTTCTGGAGCTGGGACAGGAGACACAGCTTCCACAGGAGCACTCTCAGTGGGCAGTTCATTAGGTGTGGAATCAGTAACAGATCCCAAATCTCTTGATGGGAGCATCTCAAGATCCTTTTGCTCCACTTCCTCTAAATCAGTGCAAATCTTTTCTTCTGCCACTGGAGGGGCAGAGGAAACTGACTTAGATTGTACATCCTGGACAGATCTGGTGTCAGAGTCTATAGAAAAATATGAATATAATTAACAATAAAATAATATTGTTCTGTTTTTATGATAGACAGTAGCTAGTCGTGCATGAAGTTTCTATATTATTACAGAGTTTTCATACTTATTCCAGACAGAAACTCCTGTGTAATGTCACGTCCTCCCTGGTTGGGGTCTCTAATTCTGATCTGTAAGTAAATCAAGTTGGAATTTGTAAGTACCCACAATTTTTACACTGAAATTAAAATGTAAATATGAAAGTGCTTTTTTTTTTATTTATTACCTGCTTACGAACTCTTTTGAGCAGTGGAGACAAGGCTTGCCCTTGAGCCAGTGGTGCCCGATGCTGCTGGACAGGATTAGTCATATTAGATGCCACAGACGGTTGGTATGGAGTATAGTACCCTGTAGAAAAAAGACCAGCACATAATCCCCTCATCGTCCAGCCTCAAATCAGAAATCAACTATGTATGAAGGAAAAGGTTGCTCTTTAGAGGTGGATTTAGAAAACTCATCAAACTTCATGTAGCCCAGTTAAAATTTGGGCATAAATAATATTTTGTTTACATTATGTTTGTTGTTAAATGGTAGCAAATAAAGAAGTTCTTACTCGTTCTGTAAATAATGTTGTGTGATGTAAGAGGGTAAAACACCTGTTTAGGATATATCTCTTGGGATGCGGAAAGACAAACGAACAGTGAGTCTGATATTAACATTTTGCAGTTGATTAGTGACATTGTTTATGCTGTATCCCCCGTGAACGTCTCTGGAGCCTTCACGCATGGACTTTGAAGGCTGTTCGCTAACTCAGCGACTGTGCCGATTACAGTGGATTTAAGGTATCAGATAAACTCAGATTTTTTTTATCCAAGATCAAACGGAAAAAGACTGGTGGATTTCTACTGTTTCATCCGTGTGAAGAAAGAACGTGGACAGCGGACTTTATTGCACGTGAGTTGAATTTCACCACAACTGACCTAATATACTTTGTGATCTGGGCTGATTGGGAACGTTAGATCAGGTCTGCAATGGTGTTTTTGGGGTTGCCCATTTGGGTTTTACTAAAACGACTTTTGTGTTTTTTGTTTGTTTATTTAGTTATTTACAGAACTGCTGGCTTTAGGAGGGAGTAATGAGATTTTGAATATTATCGATTGTAATTTGAGTGAATCTGTATTATAACATTTTCGTAAAATATATTGGGGTGTGATGCAGTATTGTGTACATGAGTAAATACAGTAATTAGTTTGTTTAAAGTTCTGTGTTGGACTTATTAGTATTATTAAGGTTAGTATGATTAGTATTATTAAGGTTTACAAGTTTGATATGTCAGGGATAATTGTAACACAACGGATTGAGGACCATTTCAATTCCTCCGACCCTCGGCGTATGTGGCAAGGTATTCACACAATCACAGACTTTAAACCACATAATACCACTCCCTATGCTCACAACGACTCACTCCATGATGAGCTCAATAGCTTCTACTCTCACTTCGATCGAGGTAATAACATCGTTGCCCTCAAGACAGATCTTCTTCCCGATGAGCAGCCAATCACACTCTCCACTACGGATGTCTACGACATGCTGAACAAGCTGAATGCTAGGAAGGCAGCTGGCCCTGATGGAACACCTGGGCGCCTGCTCAAAGCTTGTGCTACACAACTTGCTGGGGTCTTTACTGACATTTTTAACCTGTCTCTGGCCACGGCCGTGATTCCAACAAGCTTTAAGACAGCCATCATCGTGCCAGTACCAAAACATTCAACTGCTTCAGCACTGAACGATTTCCGACCTGTTGCACTCACTCCCATCATCTCCAAGTGCTTCGAAAGACTAGTTCTCTTTCACCTGAAAGCACATCTATCCACTACATTAGATCAGCATCAATTTGCTTATCATCGCAACAGATCAATAGAGGATGCTATCTCCACTGCACTTCACACTACACTGACCCACTTGGACTGCCATAACACCTATGTTAGGATGCTCTTCATTGATTTCAGTTCAGCATTTAACACAGTGATTCCATCCAAGCTGATCTCATCATCATCAGCACGTCACTCTGGACTGGGTTCTGGACCTTCTAACTAACAGACCTCAGTCTGTAAAATTAGGCAGACTCCACTCATTCCACATCACCCTGAACACTGGCGTGCCACAAGGCTGTGTGCTGAGTCCCCTCTTGTACTCCCTGTTCACCTACGACTGTGTTCCTGTTTATGGCTCCAACTCCATAATCAAGTTCGCGGATCACACCACGGTGATAGGCCTAATCAAAGACAATGATGAAATGGCCTACAGGGAGGCGGTTCAGCAACTGGCTGCATGGTGTGAGAACAACAACCTGGAGCTTAACACAGGGAAAACAAGAGATTATTGTGGACTTTAGAAGAACAGGAAGTCAGGCACACGCCCCTATCTGTATCAACGGTGCTGTAGTAGAGCGGGTTCCCAGCTTCAAATTCCTCTGTGTCCACATCTCCGAAGATCTCTCTTGGTCCCTCAACTCATCAATCCTGGTCAGAAAGGCACAACAGCGCCTTTACTTTCTACGGAGACTCAAGAAAAAACACCTGTGCTCCAGAATACTTGTGGACTTTTACCTCTGTACCATCGAAAGCATTCTCACAAACTGCATCTCTGTGTGGTACGGCAATTGCTCTGCAGCTGACCGGAAAGCTCTCCAGCGGGTGGTTAAAACCGCCCAACACATCACTGGCACCCAGTTACCCACCATACAGGACATCTATTACAAACGGTGCATGGGCAAAGCGAGGAACATCATCAAGGACGTTTCTCATCCTAACCATGGACTTTTTACCTTACTTCTGTCTGGCAGGCGTTACAGGAGCCTCTGCTCTCGTACCAGCAGGCTCAGGAAGAGCTTTTTCCCAGAGGCTGTAACCCTGCTAAACTCTACCACAACAATTTTCTTCACTGTGGATCATTTGTTTTAACTCATCTTTTTCTGGATAAAATGGACCGATTATCTTAAAAGATGCATCATTTTTTACAAGAAATACAACCCCAAACTGTTTTGTTTTATCTTCAATTTTTACTAGTCTGTCAAAAATGTTCATGGGAAATCTTAAATTTTTTTTCTTAATGTTGTTGTTACTTTTTGTACTAGAGCTGATTTGGAGCTTTTTTCTTATTCAATATTGTAACGCTGGGGAAACTAACCAGACGCTCGCAGAGTTAAAAGATAAGCAAAGTTTATTTATGAATCCGGAATACAGATCGACACGGACAAACAGTCACAGAAAAGCACAGTACAGCGAACATACCAAGTACGAGAATCCAAAACAGAATCGTGTAACAGTCCAAGGGTCAAAGCCAAAATAGCAATCCAATCGTGCTAACTAATCAAGAGGGCAAAGGCAAAACTCACAAAACCGGAAAACAGAGCAATAGGTCAAAACGAATAAATCCAAACAAAGTCAATAGAAAACCGCTTAGTACGCAACTAGGTTGGCAATACCTCGCAAGGGACAGGACGGAACAAAGGTGTATAAATACAAACAGACTTGATTAACTCAGGTGCAGGAAGTTAGAACTCTGGAGACGAGGAACGTGAACATGGTATGCGATTGGCTGGCGGTGCACTTGTGACCGTGATGTCATGGAGCGGGGTATACTGGGGATTGTAGTTCAGCGGAGCGGAGGAGATGGAAGGAGAACCCGAAAGCGTGACAGTACTCCCCTCCAAAGGGTCCGAGACGGTCGTCGGGTGAGGACGACCACGAGGACCGAACCCCTCGCAACCAGTGTCATCTCGGGAAACACTCCTGGAGCTGCCGCGGGACTGGACGGGAGCTCGAGACCTGGGACGACCACGTTGACTGGAACTGAGGGCCCGACCTCCAGGAGTTGTTCGACGACGACCTCCTGCTACACTCAAGGCGGTTCGTCTAGGACGACCCCTTGGTCTTGGTGCAGGACGGGAAGGATGACTACGGTGGAATTCTTCTACCAGGATAGGATCCAACACATCCATAGCGGGGACCCAGCTGCGCTCCTCTGGACCGTAACCCTCCCAGTCGACCAGGTATTGTATAGCTCCACCCCTCCTCCTGGAGTCCAGTAGCCGCCGGACAGCAAACACAGGAGCGCCTTCGACGACAACGGGAGGAGGAGGCGTGGCCTCGGGCGAGTCCTCATCCAACGGACCCGAAACAACCGGCTTCAAAAGGGAGACATGAAATGAGGAACAAACACGATAGTGAGAGGGTAAGTCAAGCTTGTATGTGACATCATTGATTTTACTGAGAATCTTGAACGGGCCAATGTACTTTGGAGAGAGTTTTTTACACCCCTCAGGAAACCGGAAGTCCCTGGTCAACAACCAGACTCGTTCCCCTGGAACGAAGGAGGGATTTTCACCTCGGTGCCTGTCAGCCTGGCGCTTGTATCGCCGAAGGACCGCCTCTATCCGCTGGTGGGTCTCCTCCCAGACCTCCTCACTCCTCCGCATCCAATGATCTACTGCTGGAACATCTGATGGTTCAAAAGACCAGGGCAAGAGAGGGGGCTGAAAACCAAAAGTACACTGAAACGGAGTGAGATTTGTTGACGAACTGACGAGAGAGTTCTGGGCTTTTTCTGCCCATGACAGATAACGGGACCAGTCGTGATGATTATTGCAACAATAAATTCTTAGAAATTTACCCAACTCCTGATTGACCCTCTCACACTGACCATTAGTCTGAGGGTGGTAACCGGATGACAAACTGACTGAAATACCTAACTTCTCCATGAAAGCAGACCAGACTTGTGATGTAAATTGGGGACCCCGATCAGAGACAATGTCTTCAGGGATGCCGAATAGACGAAATACATAGTTAAAAATACTTTCTGCAGCTTCAAAAGCAGTGGGAAGTTGAGGAAATGGTATAAATCTGACACCCCGAGAAAACCGATCCACAATAGTCATAACCACCGTATTTCCTTGAGATTCGGGCAGATCTGTAACGAAGTCGACTGCTAAATGAGACCATGGACGAGTGGGTATTGGGAGAGGCATGAGCTTGCCGGCTGGAAGAGTACGAGGAGTTTTACATTGTGCACATATGGAGCATGATGCAACAAAGCGGTGAATATCTGACATCATATTCTCCCACCAAAAGCGATTAGCCAGCAACTTGTAAGTACGTGCCTCTCCTGGATGGCCCGAAGTAACGGAGGAATGGGCCCATGTCATCAGCCTAACTCTACAATGAGGAGGTACAAACGTTTTGTCTGGAGGGCATTGTTCCGGGGGTTGGATCTCACCGTTTATCTGATCAATTTCATCACAAATCTCCCATCTAATGGGAGCTACAATTACCTCAGAAGGTAAAACGGTTTCATCTGACCGATTAGTAGAAGGTTCCCCTTCATACATACGAGACAAAGCATCCGCTTTGGTATTTCGAGTACCAGGATGATAGGTAATTGTAAAATCAAACCTGGCGAGGAATAAAGACCAGCGAGCTTGACGCGAGTTCATACGTTTAACAGATCTTAAATATTCCAGATTCTTGTGATCGGTCAAGATAACAAAGGGGTGACGAGCACCCTCAAGCCAATGTCGCCACTCTTCGAGAGCCAATTTCATGGCCAGCAGTTCCCGGTCGCCTATTCCATAGTTCTGTTCGGCAGGTGACAACTTATGTGAATAATAGGCTACTGGGAACAGTTTACGGGGTGAACCATGGTACTGAGAGAGAACAGCCCCAACTCCCACATTAGACGCATCAACCTCTACAACAAAAGGCTCAGAAGGACTGGGATGCTTCAACAATGGCGCGGAAGTAAATAAATGTTTTAACTTGTTGAATGCCTTCTCAGCTAAGGGTGTCCACAGAAGTTTCTTAGCATTGCCTTTAAGTAAGGAGGTTAACGGGGCTGCTACGGTACTGTAATTCCGAATAAAACGTCGATAGAAATTTGCAAATCCCAAAAACTTTTGCAAATCCTTTACTGACTGTGGCTTGGGCCAATCCACTACTGCTTCTATTTTATGGTCATCCATGACCACCCCCTCAGAACTAATGATGTACCCCAAAAATGAAATGGAGGTGACATGGAATTCACATTTCTCAGCCTTGACAAAGAGTTGGTTGTCTAACAAACAAGAGAGAACCTGACGGACATGAGCGATATGCGAGGTTAAGTCAGAGGAGTAAATCAGAATATCGTCTATGTAAGCAATAACAAACCGACCAAGCATGTCACGTAACACATCATTTATGAAAGACTGGAAAACGGAGGGCGCATTACGAAGTCCAAAAGACATCACAAGATATTCATAGTGCCCCCTAGTGGTGAGGAAAGCTGTTTTCCATTCATCACCCTCTCTGATGCGCACCAGGTTGTAAGCACTACGCAAGTCCAGTTTGGTAAATATGGTTGCCCCTCGTAACTGTTCAAGAGCCACAGGGACTAATGGAAGAGGGTATGAGAAAGGCTTGGTTATCTGATTAAGACCTCTATAATCTATGCAGGGTCTAAGGCCCGCGTCCTTCTTTTTAACAAAGAAAAAACCTGCAGCCGCAGGAGACGTGGATGGGCGAATAAAGCCTTGAGCCAAAGCCTCCTGTACATATTCTTCCATAGCTCTTTCCTCCTCTTGAGTGAGCGGGTAGACACGTGATTTTGAGGGAATTTGATTACCAATCAGGTCAATAGCGCAATCATAAGACCTATGAGGAGGAAGTTTGGTGGCATTATTTTTACTAAAAACGTCTGACAAGTCTGAATATTCTGGTGGAATATGTACAGGAGTGTTTACCTCGGGGCTCTCAACCGATGTAGAATTAACCTTCATGGTTGGCAGAGACAGGCAGTTAGCATAACAGAAATTGGACCAAGACAAAATTTCTCGTTCGGACCACGAAATAAGAGGATCATGTTTCTTTAACCAGGGGAGGCCTAAAATAATAAAAAAGTCAACATTGTCCAACACAAAAAATCTTATCTCCTCAGAATGAAGGGCACTAATGTTCATCTTGACAGGCGCCGTAACTTGGCTGACGACTCCCTGTGCCACTGGGTCTCCATCCACCGCTGAGAGTCTCAACGGTTTTTCCAGTGGTTCCAGCCGGATTTGTAGTTGACTGACGAGTCTTCTTTGGATAAAATTCCCCTCTGCTCCGGAGTCAATCAAAGCTGGAAAGACAGAGGGAGAATTTCGGCAGTATAAAGTGACAGGCAAGAGCAAAGACTTAGTAACCATACCCGGAGTGGGACTACTCACCACTTTAGCGTGTGGAGTGAACTCCACACGCTTTCCCGGGGACGGAGCCGATGATTTGCGTGGACGCGCCTGACAATCACGTAAAACATGACCAGCAATGCCGCAATACATACACAAGCCTCCATGTATTCTACGAAGCCTCTCCTCCTGTGTCAGACGGGTGGTGTCACACTGCATAGGCTCCTCCGGTGAACTCTCCACCGGAGCTTGATTGCGGATCAAACAAGTTTTCGACTGGAAACATTGAGAGTGTTGAGCAACCGGATGTGTTGTAGGCTGGGAAGCCTGCCTGCTGGTGGTTTGAGTTCCTTGTTTGAGGTGATCCAGACGAATAGCCAGCGAAATGAATTCATTCAAAGATAATTCATCGTCTCGGCAGGCCAACTCCGTAAGAATATCCGATTTCAGTCCATTACGAAACATAACGAGCAAGGCGGGTTCGTTCCAACCACAACCGGCCGCTAGAGTTCTAAATTCTAATGCGTACTCGGCCACGGAGCGCACCCCCTGACGCAGCTTTACTAGTAATTCTCCCTGAGATCTTCCCTCACGGGGATGATCAAAAATGGCTTTAAAATCTTCCAAAAATTTACTGTAAGTGCTATTCTCTACTGAAGACCAGACAGCAGTAGCCCAATCCAAGGCTTTCCCAATAAGGCGTGATATCACAAATGATATACGAGACTTGTCCGAACTGGGAGGTGAATTGGAGAAAAAAATTGAACACTGTAAAAGAAAACCTCTACACAGTTCGGGTGAGCCATCAAACTTATCTGGCTTGCTGACTGGAAAAACATTGACTGAGGCAGGTACCGGAACAGCAACGGAACTAGGAGGTGGAGGGCTGAGATTTAGCTGAGCTATCTGTGCAGAGATATCTCTCAGATTAGCTGAGATCTGAGCGAGCTGAGTATGCTGCTCAGACTGCTGACTAGACAAAGATCCAACAGAACTAGTCAGTGATTCGAACAATTGATTGTGCTGGCCTAATAACCTGCCCTGGTTACTAACAGCCTGCTGCAAATCCCTGAACTCCGCCATCTGTCGGCTAGGCGAGGTATTCTGTAACGCTGGGGAAACTAACCAGACGCTCGCAGAGTTAAAAGATAAGCAAAGTTTATTTATGAATCCGGAATACAGATCGACACGGACAAACAGTCACAGAAAAGCACAGTACAGCGAACATACCAAGTACGAGAATCCAAAACAGAATCGTGTAACAGTCCAAGGGTCAAAGCCAAAATAGCAATCCAATCGTGCTAACTAATCAAGAGGGCAAAGGCAAAACTCACAAAACCGGAAAACAGAGCAATAGGTCAAAACGAATAAATCCAAACAAAGTCAATAGAAAACCGCTTAGTACGCAACTAGGTTGGCAATACCTCGCAAGGGACAGGACGGAACAAAGGTGTATAAATACAAACAGACTTGATTAACTCAGGTGCAGGAAGTTAGAACTCTGGAGACGAGGAACGTGAACATGGTATGCGATTGGCTGGCGGTGCACTTGTGACCGTGATGTCATGGAGCGGGGTATACTGGGGATTGTAGTTCAGCGGAGCGGAGGAGATGGAAGGAGAACCCGAAAGCGTGACAAATATAAAATTAACTGAGTAGATTTTATGCGACTAGACAGATCCGGGTATGTATTACTCTTTGTATCAGAACTATAATAAGAAGTTAATTTTGATCCTTGTGTTAATTTCCACTGTTCTATATCTTTCCTGTTAAATATAATTAACAATAAAATAATATTGTTCTGTTTTTATGATAGACAGTAGCTAGTCATGCATGAAGTTTCTATATTATTTTTCATACTTATTCCAGACAGGAACTCCTGTGTAATGTCACGTCCTCCCTGGCTGGGGTCTCTAATTATGATCTGTAAGTAAATCAAGTTGGAATTTGTAAGTACCCACAATTTTTACACTGAAATTAAAATGTAAATATGAAAGTGCTTTTTATTTATTTATTACCTGCTTACGAACTCTTTTGAGCAGTGGAGACAAGGCTTGCCCTTGAGCCAGTGGTGCCCGATGCTGCTGGACAGGATTAGTCATATTAGATGCCACAGACGGTTGGTATGGAGTATAGTACCCTGTAGAAAAAAGACCAGCACATAATCCCCTCATCGTCCAGCCTCAAATCAGAAATCAACTATGTATGAAGGAAAAGGTTGCTCTTTAGAGGTGGATTTAGAAAACTCATCAAACTTCATGTAGCCCAGTTAAAATTTGGGCATAAATAATATTTTGTTTACATTATGTTTGTTGTTAAATGGTAGCAAATAAAGAAGTTCTTACTCGTTCTGTAAATAATGTTGTGTGATGTAAGAGGGTAAAACACCTGTTTAGGATATATCTCTTGGGATGCGGAAAGACAAACGAACAGTGAGTCTGATATTAACATTTTGCAGTTGATTAGTGACATTGTTTATGCTGTATCCCCCGTGAACGTCTCTGGAGCTTTCACGCATGGACTAACTCAGCGACTGTGCTGATTACAGTGGATTTAAGGTATCGGATAAACTCAGATTTTTTTTATCCAAGATCAAATGGAAAAAGACTGGTGGATTTCTACTGTTTCATCCGTGTGAACAAAGAACGTGGACAGCGGACTTTATTGCACGTGAGTTGAATTTCACCACAACTGACCTAATATACTTTGTGATCTGAACAATTTTCTTCACTGTGGATCATTTGTTCTGACTCACCTTTTTCTGGATAAAATGGACCAATTATCTTAAAAGATGCATCATTTTTTACAAGACATAAACCCCCAAACTGTTTTGTTTTATCTTCAATTTTTACTAGTCTGTCAAAAATGTTCATGAAATCTTTAATTTTTTTTTCTTAATGTTGTTGTTACTTTTTGTACTAGAGCTGATTTGGGGCTTTTTTCTTATTCAATATAAAATTAACTGAGTAGATTTTATGCGACTAGACAGATCCGGGTATGTATTACTCTTTGTATCAGAACTATAATAAGAAGTAAATTTTGATCCTTGTGTTAATTTCCACTGTTCTATATCTTTCCTGTTAAAAGGTGCAAATCCTGATTTTTTAAAATTGAATATGGAGCACATTGACTTTTTGAAATGGACTAGTGAGGTCATTCAACATATTTTGCACATCCTCAGATAATCTGCAGTGTTGAGCATTAAGTAATTCAGCAGTATTTGTTATTTTGGACAGACTGTAATAATCAGGATGATCAGAATCAGTCATATGGAATTTCCATTGTTTTTTTCTAAATCCCCTCGCTGTTTTACACTGATTAAAAAATTCTGAATTACTGCAGTTTAAATCATTATAAATTAATGAGACAGATAAATAAAATCAGTAAAATCCTGAAAAACTTTACTTCTACTAATAAACAGTTTTACATATTTTCCCCAGAAGAACAGAAGGACTTTAAGCTATATGTTTTCAGTGTTGTTTTTTTAGGCTGGAGAATCTGTGATGATTAAATATAATCATATATAATAATTATTATAATAATATAATTTTAACTGACATCTGCAGGCTAAAAATGTAACGTTACAACAGTTTTAATTTAATAATGTCCTTTAAACTTTCTGTAAATGCCACAAGTTAACAGAAAACGAGGATGCATAGCTGCACTAAAATTCTTTTTAGTGAAAGCATTTCTAATGCATGAAAATTTCCTCCACTGTGTATCATGGTATTCATGTTTTTAAAGGAGACACCAGAAAGTTTATTGGTAATTGTTAACAAACCAATATTATTTATTCCATGGACATTTGTTACAGACTTGTTTTTTGTCATCTCTACTGATTTGGATGTACAAAATCTATCTCAAAGACAATAATGCTGCAAAACTCTGAGCAATGTTTAACTCTGTAATCTGCAATCACCATTGAACATCACCTACAACTTTTAAATTCTTACTTTTAAACCTGTGTCTGTTCACTGTGTCTCAAAAAGCATGTACTAACCTAATTCATAATAATCTAAATGAAACTCATAAAAACAATAGCAAAGTCAGATTAAAGTTAGCACTACTAAACATTAAATAAAATGATCACAGATCATTGACTAGTCCTGAAGAGTACCTGGGTTTAAATGAAGCGGCTCCTCTTGCATACAGTTTTAAACATAAGCCACGTCTTAATGGTCGTGGAGGGGGAGTAGCCACAATTTATGACTATGGTTTAGGCCTTTTAGATTTCACACGTTAAATTTTTAGATTTGCTTTTGTAAATACAAATAAAAATTTTTTTATCGTTCTGCAACTTCCCAAATCTGGGGTGTGATTCACTGTTTAGCCATAAAAATGATACTTTACACACTTAATTTGTACTTACCCCTTTCCTCCAGTCGTTGGAAGGGCTGAACCGTCACTTGTGGAGTCCTAAAATCCAGAGAGAGAAACAACATGTATCTTCATAATCATTTTATTATTAATATTATTACTACTTACTCTCTAAACATTTAATTCCAGTACAGATAGACAAAACCCACTGTGTAACTGCTATTTTTACAGTAAAATAATTACAATTATCAATTATCAGTATATTGGTCTGAATTTTATGACTAAAGACACTTTTTAACAATTCACGTAAATAGCAGCTGGCGCAGGGGTAAAACACACGCTGTTCACCAGAGCTGGGATCTCGAATACATTGTATTGAATCTCGGCTCTGCCTATGTGCACTCTCAGTCTCCAGCCAACGCTTATTTTGTGATTGGTCTCCAGCTTATTAGGCACAGCTAAACTTGTTTAATCTGAGGGCATTTAAGGAGACTGGCGGAACAGTCATGCGGAGTCATGTTGGTTTGGATTTTGATTTGACTCAGTTGTCAGTTCCTAGCTTCTGTTTGTTTGGTTTGATTAGACTGTGTCCCGTACATTTGCCTTGCTTTTGCTGTACTTTTGCCTTTGTCTTGCATTTGTCTGTTAGCCCTGTTTAACCATGTTAGCTCTGTTTGTTCCTGTTTATTCCTGTTTGCCCTTGTTTGTAGGGTTGGCTTATGTCTTTCTCCAGTTCACATTTTAGGTTTGTTCATTTGTCATTAGCATTTAGTTTAGTCTTAGCTTTGTTCACGTATGTTTAGATTAGCATGTAGTTTAGTCCATGTGTGTATAGCTTAGCTGTTAGCATAGGTCACGTTTGCCTGTCTTGTCATAACCTGTCTTGTATAATCTTGTCTTGTCCTTTGTTATTAATAAACATTTAGTTTAACATTTAGTTTTAACAATCTAGCTCATAAATGAATGTACATTTTTTTAGGTTGTCGCTAAGGTGGCGCAGCGGTGAAACATGCTAGTGTAACCGGTAGGGTTGGGCGTTACCGTTAATAGTATGTGGAACGCGGCAGCCACCGTAGCGTGGAAGAGCACACACACACACCCCCCCCCACCTCCCCCCCCACCCCCCACCCCCGGCGCGCCGGTGTTGCTTATTAGCACAGGTGAGTATAAAGGTAAGGTAGGTGTTTGGTGTTTGTGCTGGTTTTCTTCCCTGTGCTGGGTCGTACGGTGTGGGTTTTGTGCTCTTGGACATTTCGTAGAAGTCGTGTTCGCTGAATACGGGTGTCGTTTTGTTCCGGTGCCTGGTTGCCACATCGCTATTTATTAGCAACAGTCTATGCTCAGTACATTGGTCTCTGGGCGGCTAATTGGGGTCGTCGTGGGCAGTGCTGGTCATAAGGTAGGTTTTTATCGTGTTGCATATAAAGTCTCTTTTATTGAGTTGAGATTTATGGCGGGTACCCCTGTTTAGGCATGTTGGTTGGCGTGCTTGATAACGGGTGTGTATAGAAGTCGGCGCTGGTAGGTATTACATTCAATTGTGTGGTTACAATACAAGCCGTAATGCAACTTGTAAAGTGTGTGGTTGGGATTCGGGGTAGAGCGTTTGTTTATTTCATTAGATCGTGACTGCATGGTGCTGATGGGGCATGAACGTTCCTGCTGCTTAATGGTATTTGCATTTACCGGTATTTACAGTCTAAAGGTATGTACATTTATTAGTTGTGGGCTTAAAATATTTTATTGTAACTTATTACTCATTGTTGTTTATCATAATGTATCGTGATCAGGTCCTATACTGGAGCCACTTCTGGTGGGCCTAGGTGGCGCTCTGGGTACCAAGGACGTCTTCGGGTCGAATCCACTGCTGTTTTGCCTATGCTGGAACTTTGTGTGGGTCTATGTGCAACAGATCGTCATTTAAATGTAAATTTTTCTTGCATATTGGAACTTAATTATCTTTTTCTTGGTTTATGTGTTACTACTAATTGTATCAGGTATATTGGTAGTGCTCTTTTGTATCCTTGTAATACTTGGCTGGTGGAATTGTCACTATTTTTGGGGGTTTGTAGTGAGTGTGATTTTTTATTAGCGGTTTAAAGAAATAGAACATGAACAAGAAGTTTGCCTAACCAATATACCTGATTGGTTTAATTGTTTTTTTATTTTTTTATTTGTAGATCTGTATGTTTAGGCCCTTTGTTATAATAATATTTGAAGATTTTAAATTGTATTGTATTTTATGATTGATGTGTATTGTTGTGAAAGAAAACATTTAGTAAAGCTCAATTGAACCAGATTTTCCGTCTCTTTTTTAAAATTTCAAACGTACCTGTGTGCTGGTAGTTTTACGGGTAGTATATTCCTGGGGTGAAATTCCCTAGGTGGCGTTGTCGGATAAAATACTAAAATAAAATAAAGCTTTGTAGCTCAGGTAAACCATCTCTCAGTGTGGTTGACGGTGTCCCTCCCCACACTCCTGAGACCGTTCCCTTGTCGCGTGCCCTTCGCGCGCCCTCCCCATGCGACATTTGTGGCGTTGTCGGCAGGATATTGAAAACGAGACGGTTTTTCAGGTTCAGTTGTGTGTATGTTTGTTTTTTTTGTTGGTTATAGGCAAGACAGCAGTTGGTATTAGGATCCGGTGCTCATAAGGAAGTGCTCCAGTGATTCTTCTGCGGTTCCTCCTCTGTTTCTGCGTTGATCAGGGCAAATGAGCTGCAGGAGTTAAGGGATTTGGTGCACCAGCTCCAAGCCGATAATGAGCGTCTCTTGCAAGTGCGTGCTGCCGCCCCGCCTCAGGAGGGTCCTAGTGGTGGTAATGAACCCCAAGAGACTGTAAGTAACCCTGTTCCTGCAGAAAGGCTATTGTATATTCCTCGTGAGCGTAAATGCCCAGTGTTTAGAGGCCGGGTTGGTATTGGTATAGAGGAATGGAGTGAGGAAGTACAGGCTAGCATTCGTGCACGGCATTTGGGGCCCCTTGACCAAGCTTATTTTATGTTGGATCATCTTGAAGGAGAAGCAAAAGATGAAATAAGATATAGGCCTATAGTGGAAAGGGAAGACCCACAGAAGATTTTATCTATTCTTAAAGAGTTGTATGGGTGTTCAAAGTCATATGTTGCTTTGCAGGAGAGTTTCTTTGGCCGTAAGCAGCTGGAAGGAGAATCCTTGCAGGAGTTTTCCCATGCTCTGTTGGTGTTAATGGATAAGACTAAGCAGTGTGCACCGTATGTTGTACCTAATGTTGATATTCTGGTGCGCGATCAGTTCGTAGAAAATGTTCAAGATTCTGCTCTTCGTCGGGAATTGAAGCAACTGGTCCGTCAGACACCAGGGGTCTCTATGTTGCAGATTCGGGCAGCGGCCATTCGCTGGGAGCGAGAGGGGGGATCTGATAACAGGGAAAGAGGTAGAAGGCATTCTGTCCCCTCTATGTGTGCGTTGCAATTGTCTGGGGAGCCTTATGGGGCCCAGCGTTCGGTGGCTCATACCAACTTGTCTGAGATAGCAGATTTGAAGGCAATGCTATTGAAACAGCAGGAACAAATTAACCAGTTAACTCAAAGTATCGCCAGATTATGTGCTTCCCCCCGCCCTACTGGATCAGGTCGTCCCAATGTAATTTGTAGGCGATGCCAAAAACCTGGTCACTTTGCTAGAGACTGTGATGAGCGGGGTCCTGTGCGTTCGGCTGGTGTTCCTCCGCCCCCTCATGTTGTCCCTAATTTTTCGGCTGCGGAAAACTAGCTCCCTCCAGTGTGCAGAGCCACACATTGGGAGGGGAGGATATTGGCTCTACTCCGCAAGGTGTTGAGCTACCGTCTACTGTCCCGTCTTTAGTTGGCCAGTGTCCAAAGGTAGCTGTTCAGCTAGGGGGAGTGGTGGTAAATTGTTTACTTGATACTGGGTCAATGGTGTCAACTATAACTGAAGGTTTTTTCCGTCAACATATCCAGGGTGAATTGCGTCCTTGCCGGTGGCTACGGCTTCGTGCAGCTAATGGGTTGGAGATACCTTATGTGGGCTATGTAGAGCTTACAGTTGAGGTACTTGGTAAGTCCATTCCTGATCGGGGTTGGTTGGTAGTTAAAGATTCTCCGGGAACTGCCCCTCCATCAGTAGTTCCTGGGGTGTTGGGTATGAATGTTATTCGTGAGTGTTATCAGGAATTGTTTGGCCAGCATGGTGCCGCATTGTGTGATCTTCCGCCAGTAGTATATGCATCCCCACCGTGGCAACAAGCCCTGCAATTTTGTCATCAGGCCTCTTGTAGGTCTCCTACATTAGGAACAGGAGTAGCTAAAGTCAGGGGCCGTAAGTCAGTTTATATACCAGCTGGCACTTTTCAGATGATTCCAGCAACGTGTTCTAGTCAGCTCAGTAAGTGCACTACGGGTGTATTAATTGAACCATCTGTTAAGTCGAGTGTTTTACCTGAGGGCCTGTTGGTTGCCACATCTCTGCTCCGGGTGGTTAGAGGCACAGTTTACGTGCCAGTGTTAAATGTAAGTTGTACAGGTGTTGCTCTGCCTCCAAAATTTCCTTTGGGACTGTTAACCAGTGCCCAAGTTGTGAGTTTACCGTCTGGAGTCACAGAAGAGGTGTGTGAACCCTTGATGGCAGTTGCTCAAGTCCAGGCTCACACTGTGCAAACAAGTCCCATTTTGGAGCAGATTGAGTCTTTAGATCTGTCTGTCCTGTCCCAAGCTGACCAGAGGAAGGTGAAGGGCCTTTTGGGTAAATATTCTTCAGTGTTTTCCTCATTTGAAGGTGATATTGGATGTACTGGGTTGATTTCCCATGATATCCCCTTGTTAGATGATGTGCCAGTGAGACAGAGGTACAGACGTATTCCCCCATCTGACTATGACGCTGTCAAGGCGCACATTCGACAGCTGCTTGATAGTAAGGTGATTCGGGAAAGCTGTAGCCCTTATGCCTCTCCAATTGTATTGGTTAAGAAAAAAGATGGTAGCCTCCATTTGTGTGTCGACTACCGTCAGCTTAACAACAAAACCAGAAAGGATGCATTTCCATTGCCCAGAATCGAGGAGACCTTAGATGCTTTATCAGGGGCTCAGTGGTTTACAACCTTGGAGTGGGTATAATCAAATCCCTGTGACTGAGGGGGATCGCTCAAAGACAGCTTTTTGCACCCCCTTTGGGCTATTTGAATTTAATCGGATGCCCTTTGGGCTCTGTAATGCTCCAGGTACCTTCCAGCGGCTCATGGAGAGGGTGTTTGGTGACCAGAATTGCCAATCCCTATTGTTGTATCTGGATGATATCATTGTGTTTTCGTCTGATATAGATCAGCAATTGAGCCGTTTGGACCTTGTGTTGAGTCGGTTGCAACAAGAAGGCTTGAAAGCAAAGTTGGAGAAATGTTGTTTCTTTCAACGACAAGTTCGGTACCTGGGTCACGTGGTGTCCAGTCATGGGGTGTCTACGGATCCTGATAAGGTATCGGCTGTAGCTAATTGGCCTCGTCCAACCTTGGTCTCTGAGTTGCGTTCATTTCTTGGCTTTGCTAGCTATTATCGACGTTTTGTTCAAGGGTTTTCACAGATAGCTGGCCCATTGCATCGCCTAGGTGGTAGGTGGGACAAAGAGTCGGAAAGGCCACGGGCTTCATCTGTCAGAAGTCTGGTTGGAGCAATGTGAGTCGAGTTTTCAGGAGCTGAAACTGAAGTTTGTAAGTGCGCCCACACTGGCTTTTGCTAACTTTTCTCTTCCTTTTATTTTGGAGGTTGATGCCAGTCATCAGGGTTTGGGTGCTGTGCTTTCTCAGGAGCAGGATGGTCAGGTACGTCCTATTGCATATGCAAGTCGAAGCCTTCATCCTAATGAGAAGTTGTATAGCTCAATGAAGCTGGAGTTTTTGGGCCTGAAGTGGGCTATGACAGACAAATTCCGTGAGTATCTTTGGGGCCAGAAGTGTGTTGTGTGGACGGATAACAACCCTTTGAGCCATCTGGATACAGCCAAGTTGGGTGCGACCGAGCAGCGATGGGTGGCCCAGTTGTCGGCGTTCCACTATACTATCCGTTATCGGCCAGGCCGGGTGAATCAAAATGCTGACTCCTTATCCCGGCAGGGCATGTCTACCACAGGGGAGTTGCAGGGGCTGGCTACGGGAGGTGTGCCTTTGCCCTTGTCTCTCCAGCAGCAGGCTGGGGAAGGAGATTTTATGTCACCCGTGGCCCAATTCTCCATTTCTGCGTTCCCAGCCCATACTCCTGGGGAGTTGAGGTGTTTACAGGAAGCTGATCCTGGTATTGGTGCCTTCATTCCCTTTTGGCTGGAGCATAGTTTGCCCAGTCGAGGTGTGAGAGAGGGATTGTCCGCCCGTACCCAAGGCTTCCTGCGTCAAGGGGAAAGGATTGTGAAATATAATGGGCTTTTGTATCGGAAAATTTTGAAGCCAGATGGTGGAGAGGAGGTGTTACAGCTTCTTCTTTCAGAATGTTTGCAGGAGGAGGTGCTGCGACAACTGCATGATCATCATGGCCATCAAGGTATAGAGCGGACCACAGCATTAGTACGGGAGAGATGTTATTGGCCAGGAATGGGTAATGATATACAGAAGTGGTGCCAGCAGTGTGAGAGGTGTACCCTTGCTAAACCTCCCCAGCCACGTGTTCGTGCCCCGATGGGACACCTCTTAGCCTCAAGGCCTAATGAGGTTGTGGCCATTGATTTTTCCTTTTTGGAGCCCGCTAGGGATGGTACTGAACAGGTTTTGGTAATAACTGATGTTTTTTCAAAATTTACCCAGGTGATTCCTACTCGAGATCAAAGAGCCCCAACAGTGGCAAGTGTGCTAGTTAAATATTGGTTCTATCGATATGGTGTCCCTGCACGGTTACATTCAGACTGCGGTCCGAGCTTTGAGAGTGCCCTGGTTCGTCAACTTTGTGATTTATATGGAGTTCAGAAGACTCGGACTACTCCATGTCACCCACAAGGCAATGGGCAGTGTGAGCGATTTAATCGCACTATGCATAGTCTTCTGCGTACTTTGTCCCAGGAACAGAAGAGCCGCTGGCCAGACTATGTACCCCAGTTGGTCTTTAATTATAACTCATCCATCCATCAGTCTACAGGGGAATCGCCCCATTTTCTGATGTTTGGACAAGAACCCCAACTTCCAGTGGACTTCTTGTTGGGTAGAGTTCAGGAAGGAGAAGGTAGGGCAGTTTGTGATTGGGTTCAGGAACACCAGAGGCGTCTTCAAGTTGCTTTTAAAGGGGCAAGGGAGAGGATGCAGGTGGCAGCACAGCGGCGAAAGGAACGCCATGACCAGCGACCGCAACTCCACCCATTGCAGGTAGGTCAGCTTGTTTACCTTAGGGACTATTCAGGGCGTGGACGTAAGAAGATCCAGGATGCTTGGAGTCCTGTCGTCTATAAGGTGTTGAGAACGCCTGAACCTGGGGGAGTGGTTTATTCTGTAGCCCCATTACGAGAGTTGGGGAAAGTGCGACAGGTGCACCGAGAAATGTTAAAACCCGTTCCATTAAACTTTTCTTTGATTTCCCCCCAGGATGAGGACCTAACACTTGGTAGAGACCCAGAACCAGAGGAGGAAGAACTGGGTCAGTGGATTGTGGTTGGTGCTCCGCAGGCTCAGTCTAGGCCAACTCTACCTCCAGGTTCGGTCCTGCCAGTGGCCGAGTTGGGGGAGGTGGGTTCGTCTGTAAGTGTTGAGGTTAGTGGCCTAGAGCCACTAGCTGGCTCTGACGTTGAGGTTGTTGGTTCTAGTTTAGAGGGCAGGAGGCGGACGACCCGAGTAACGGCAGGACAGCATAGAAATCCTCACCACTTACCAATGGCAGTGGTAGGTGTAGTTCCCGAGTTGGCACCTTCTTCCGTATCAGGTTTAAGTAACATGGCTGAAGCATACTTTAGGCCTTGGTTTTAAGGGAATTATAAGGCTTCAATGTGTTAGTGTTTTGACGACGGGACGTCGACACAAAAACTGGGGGTAGAATGTAACCGGTAGGGTTGGGCGTTACCATTAATAGTATGTGGATCGCGGCAGCCACCGTAGCGCGGAAAAGCACAAACAACCCCCCCCCCCCACCAGCGCGCAGGTGTTGCTTATTAGCACAGGTGAGTATATAGGTAAGGTAGGTGTTTGGTGTTTGTGCTGGTTTTCTTCCCTGTGCTGGGTCGTACGGTGTGGGTTTTGTGCTCTTGGACATTTCGTAGAAGTCGTGTTCGCTGAATACGGGTGTCGTTTTGTTCCGGTGCCTGGTTGCCACATCGCTATTTATTAGCAACAGTCTATGCTCAGTACATTGGTCTCTGGGCGGCTAATTGGGGTCGTCGTGGGCAGTGCTGGTCATAAGGTAGGTTTTTATCGTGTTGCATATAAAGTCTCTTTTATTGAGTTGAGATTTATGGCGGGTACCCCTGTTTAGGCATGTTGGTTGGCGTGCTTGATAACGGGTGTGTATAGAAGTCGGCGCTGGTAGGTATTACATTCAATTGTGTGGTTACAATACAAGCCGTAATGCAACTTGTAAAGTGTGTGGTTGGGATTCGGGGTAGAGCGTTTGTTTATTTCATTAGATCGTGACTGCATGGTGCTGATGGGGCATGAACGTTCCTGCTGCTTAATGGTATTTGCTTTTACCGGTATTTACAGTTTAAAGGTATGTACATTTATTAGTTGTGGGCTTAAAATATTTTATTGTAACTTATTACTCATTGTTGTTTATCATAATGTATCGTGATCAGGTCCTATACTGGAGCCACTTCTGGTGGGCCTAGGTGGCGCTCTGGGTACCAAGGACGGAGTCTTCGGGTCGAATCTGCTGCTGTTTTGCCTATGCTGGAACTTTGTTTGGGTCTATGTGCAACAGATCGTCATTTAATGTTAATGTTTTTGCATATTATAACTTAATAATAGTTTTTTTTGGTTTATTTGCTATTTTGATTTTATCAGGTATATTGGTAGTGCTCTTCTTGTATCCTTGTAATACTTGGCTGGTGGAATTGTCACTATTTTTGGGGGTTTGTAGTGAGTGTGATTTTTATTAGCGGGTTAAAGAAATAGAACATGAACAAGAAGTTTGCCTAACCAATATACCTGATTGGTTTAATTTTTTTAATTTTTTTTTTTTGTAGATCTGTATGTTTAGGCCCTTTGTTATAATAATATTTGAAGATTTTAAATTGTATTGTATTTTATGATTGTGTATTGTTGTTGTGAAAGAAAACATTTAGTAAAGCTCAATTGAACCAGATTTTCCGTCTCTTTTTTAAAATGTCAAACGTACCTGTGTGCTGGTAGTTTTACGGGTAGTATATTCCTGGGGTGAAATTCCCTAGGTGGCGTTGTCGGATAAAATACTAAAATAAAATAAAGCTTTGTAGCTCAGGTGAACCATCTCTCAGTGTGGTTGACGGTGTCCCTCCCCACACTCCTGAGACCGTTCCCTTGTCGCGTGCGCTTCGCGCGCCCTCCCCATGCCACACAAACACGCACAAACCAACACACATAACAGTACACACACACATACACACACACGCACACACACACATTCACACGCTTAACTGCACAGGTTCTTACACTGGAATAAATGATTCACATTATATACATATACACACACACACACACTCATACACAAACTTAGACGCACATACACTAACTTGCGCGCGCACACACACTCACAGACTCATACACACACTTACATCACTTTGCATACACAAACGTACATCCACATACACTAACACGCACACACACAAGTGAACCACACACATAAACACACACTCGCACTCACAAACTCCCATGCGAGTGTGCATACATACACACACTTAGACTGTGACACGTAACTACTCGCATACTTACACACACACACACACACACTCAAATACAAACTTTCATGCACATACCATAGGATTTTTTTTTAACAGTTAGACAATAATTAGACAGTAATCAAAATGATATTTTTGTTCTGTGTGAATGATAAGATTAAACAGTCTTCATGCGTTTTTACTGGAGAACAGAAATACAATCTCATCCAACAACAATTTATCTACACGTGAACGCTGCACTCAAACTAGCAGCTGCTATTTTTATTACAGCAGCCCAAACCAGTGTTGCCGACTTAGAGACTTTGTCGCTATATTTAGCTAGTGCTCAGACCCATCTAGCGACTAAGCGAATACCCAGCCAGGGTGTTGTGCCGAATAAGTTAGAATAAGAAAGAATAAGTTATTTAGCAAGCTTGTAATCCACCTTCAACACTGGAATAATGTGAAAGAACCTTTTACCCGCTGCTTTTGCGTCTGTTGCAATTATCATGCTCACACTGTTATAAAGTGTTTCCTCAAATAGGCTGAGTAACAAACCATATATGTTATTATATAAATAAAATAATGAATAAATACAATGTAAAGAAATAAATGTCTTATTGGAACCTCTTGCATTGGTTTTGGCTAATTGATGCACATAGTCATTTAGGAAATAAGGTAAAATAAGGTAAAGGTGCATTTATAGCTTTTTTTGATAGACTAACATGAGCATTTACATGCACCTTGAGTTTCAGTTTTTCCAGAACTTCATGAAATTTTCATGAATTTAAAGTTTCTCCTTCAATCCATGTTCCTTCTTATGATCCAAATTAAAACCATGTAAACATAAAATGATTAAAACACTATCACTTTTGTGATACAGCAGTTGTGCACATTTTGGAAAGCTAAACTATGCAAGAGACAACAAATCATTTAAAAAATATGGATGAATTATTTTTTTATAGGACATGCATTTTCTATATATTTGTACACCAGAAGTTTAATGTTAGTTCATAAACTAATTTCATTTCTCAGATCCTGGTGATGGTGTACAAATACTTCTTCTGTCTTTGATTGCTGCAGTGAGAGACACAAACATGGAGCCTCACATGACAAATTACAATTCAGCTTCAGATATGAGACGTAAATCCCGTCAACATGTAGCAAAACGTTTAAAAACATTATTTTCTGAAATGCAGGATGAGACCCTTTTTACATCTATTGATAGAGCTAGCAATGTTATGACATAAATGAAATGATGCCAGTAGAGCCTGACACAAACACTGAATGTGTAAATCTTCACAGTGGCTCAGGTCGTGATGATCTAAATAATGAATTCAGTGAAGACTCAGTTAGTGAGAGTGAGGATGACTTTGATGGACAGGACCACGGACTTGATCTAGTTGCATCCTTGGCAAAATAGGCAATACAGTTTGGTGTAACATTAGTTGCCCTCTCTGCCCTCCTGTCTATTCTTAGAATTCACCATCCTTACTTGCCAAAGAATGATAGGACATTACTTAGGACAAAGACAAAGTATGTGATACAAAGGAAATCATGGGGGGTCTACTACTACTTTGGGCTTCTGACCACCGTAATGTCATTTGCGATTTGGGACACATAAAGAACAACAACGTTTTTAAAATGCAAATAAACATTGATGGTTCTCCCACTTTTCAAAAGCTCTAAATACCAGCTTTGGCCTGTCTTAGGACTAGTGCATGAATTACATAGACAGCCTTTCCTAATAGCTCTTTATGGTGGAGTTTCAAAGCCAACATCTTTAACTGATTATTTGGGAGAGGTTGTTGCAGAGCTGAAACAGTTACAATCAGGATTTATGCATAATGGGAAACGATTGTTCCTGAAAGTGAGTGCAGTTATCTGTGATGCACCAGCAAGAGCCTTTGTCAAGGGTATTAAGTCCCACACAGGTTATTCTGGGTGTGATAAATGTATCCAGTCAGGTGTATATATTCAACATAGAATGACTTTCCCACAAAAACATGCAGCTCTGAGAACAGAAGAAAGTTTCAGGGAAATGACAGATCAAGATCATCATCTTAGCCTTTCTCCTTTCCAAGAATTAGTAGGAATGGTATCTCAGTTTCCCCATGAATTAGAACTATGGACTAATGGACCACTACATGATATGTACTGAAATCAGATTTGGGCCTGAAAACTACTGGCCTCAGCTTAAGAAAGCAAAAAAATGCACACAAATGCCAAGATGCTCTATGCACGCAATATACCAAGTACAATTGCGTGAAATATCTTTTTAGCTTGGCTAATGTATCATAAATAGATTTTACAATTAAACCAATTCATTTTTTTCTGTTTTCACAGGGCTTTGGACTGTTCATGTTTTTTCATAGTTGGTTTAGTACATGTTAAAACATGATATCATTTGTTGTGCATCATTAAATATTTGTATTTGACTTTATTTATTTCTAAAATGTATTTTTCTATACATTTGGCTGTTAATGAAATGTCACTCTTGGTGAAACTCAAATGCATGAGTGGACACATGAACCTAATTAATTACATTTAGAATAAAAAAAGCAATTCAATAGTTTTATCAGCCTAAAAGGACAATTAAAGCATGTAGGAAAAAAGTCTTGATTCATGTTGTTATAATTCATGCATGAAAGGATTAACATGGTCACAAGATTTCATCTTACCAAATCATATTACTTTTTATTTAAAATTCTCAAAAAGTACCACAAGAGGGCAACATTACAAGGATTTCAGGCTCTAGTATTACATTTAGCAGACACTTTCATCCAAAGCGACTTACAGTTGGAACAGTATACAGAGTAAGCAATTAAGGGTTAAGGGCCTTGCCCAAGGGCCCAGCAGTAGCAACCTGGCAGAGGTGAGGCTTGAACCGGCAACCTTCTGAGTACTAGTCCAGTACCTTAACAACTAGACTTCAACTGTCCTGATATAATATTACCATATTATTTTACTTTTATTAACAATTCTCCAAACGTGCCACAAGAGGGCGACAACTGTTTTGTATTACACTATATGTAATATGTACAGGTACATGTGTGTGTGTGTGCGTGTGTGTGTGTGCGTGTGTGCGTGTGTGCGTGTGTGTGATCATACTGTTTTCTTTAGTGAACACACCGTTTATACTTTCATTACCTTCAGGATGAGTCTGTGTTGCTTCATCCTCCATCATTTTCCTCCGCTGCTGATCGGTGAAGCTGTTATAGAAATAATAAACTCCTGCGGTGACAGTAGCGGCTCCGGACACGAACAGCAGGGGCGCAAGTTCACCTCCCTCAGTCCAGCGGAGAGATTCCACATAAACGCTTCATATTTAATATAATAAATATAGTTTTAAGAGAGAGAAAGAAAACACAGTGAACGCTGCGGGGGGTCTCAACACAACTGATCCTTCACCCCTCTTACTCCCCGCTTTATAGAACACCTTACTGTGACGTCACAAAGCTGCTGTTTAAATGTGAGCTCCTGAGTTTTAACTGTAATGCAGATCAGATGTTACTAACTTACCACTACTAGAGTTATCTGCTGACTTCACTCAACTTCTGCTGATAGGTTTGTTACATTTTCTCTGTTTACCTTTTTATATTAGACCTTTTAAGGTCTGAAAAATATTATTTTATATGAATATTACTACTACTTACTATTATTAATACTAATATTATAAATTATTTTAATTCAAACCCATTAACAGAAGTATGGTCAAATTGCAAAAATGCAATTATAGACTGAATTTACTTGATATCAATGTGTACATCACTCTTACATGATCAGAAAATGGCCAACTGATATATTTTTCCTTGTCAAGCCAAAATATTTCATTCATTCACAAGATTTTTATTGTAATATCAGCTAAATTTTTATTGCCATTATTTAAAGGTATTATGTAACTCTGAAGTAATCAGGTCTGAAAATCTAACTTGTTTTTTTTAAATTAACTGAATTCAATCTGCCACAGCAGCTCCTCTGCAGCTTTTACAGATCCACTGTGAACAGAGAGTTGATGGATATGCCGGGCAAGAATGGACCTCAACTCTATTTGCAACTCTGGGCCAGGATGAAGCCAGGGATGGCTGCAGTTCGAGCATATTATTTTCGTTTATGAAGCACTTGGCATTGATAGCAGTTTTAACATTAATTTCTGTCTGATTATCCATAATATCACATTGCTGGCATCACATAGGATGGTGCATATACACACAATGTCAATTATTTAGATATATGACTAGTCACAATCGAAACAGAGATATCAGCCCACACACAGAGTGACCAACCTATAACAGTTATAACAGAGAGTTTTTATTGAATGAGCAGATGATTCCTTTGTGTGGGCAATCTTAACTCTGAGTGGGCAATGTCCACTCCAGCCCACCTGTAGACCTTTGATACCCCTGCTTGTGAGGGTGGAGATTGACTTAGATTAATATGGAATCAACCCACATTTTGTCCTTGATGTTTTGTGTAACCCAGGCAACACAAATAATTAATCAAAGGGAAACAAAAACAAAATAAGCCTAATTAATAAAAATGGTGGTAATCTGGTCCAACAATGGTTTACAGAATGTTACATAAAGCCTCCACAGGAGGCGTTCATGTACACGTTTATTTTGTGTTTGTGCCCATTTTTTAGTGACCCAAGGTTTAAAAAACCCTGCAGTAGAGCACCTTTTGCTGTTATGAGTTTGCAGTTCAATAATATTTTTGGGGTTTTGTGCTGCAACTGCCATCTTCAGATCCTTTCTTTGGAGAAATATTCAGGCTCATGTGACAGCCATTCCACAATCCTCAAGGACTTCTTCTGAAACCAAGCCTTTGATGTATGCCCTGGATCACTGGCCTGTTAAAAGGTCTAATGACTGTAGGCAGGGTGCCCTTTATGTGAATGCTTCATTGTTCCTCCTCCAGTCATACTGCTGATCTGTAGGCCCAAAACATTACAGTTGTTTTTCATCCATTACAGTTGTTTTTCATCACTCACACAGAACAGTATCCAAAAACTTCTGTGGCTTATTTACATGATTTTTATTATATTGTGCCAGCTTTACTTGTGCTTTTGGGTCACTAGAGGTGTACAGCTTGAAGTTTGGGCATGGAGCGTTTAGTATTCAAATTACATTGCAAACTAAAACCTCAGTGCCTAAAACTCCAGATATCAAGTGCTATTAAAGTGTTTAATTCTAGAGGTTCTGCATGATAACTGCCACAGTTCACAGCTTTTTTAATGCCCTATGTAACACAATATAAATGCTATTGAAATTATTATTTTTTAAGTGTGACCTTTCATCCAAAATCCAACAGTCTTGTTACTGTCACAGTAATATTTACAGATTTCACATGTATCACAGATAAATACTATTAAAATTAGATTTATAAATATACATGTTAAGTAGATGTTACAATACATGCCGAATCCAAAGACATCAATATTAAAACCTAATCACACTCTTTACTGTCAGTTTTAATGAAATATGGTTTAAATGTGGTCGGGATCCCAGATCACCATAAATAAATGTACATGTTGCATTAATTAATAAAAACTTGTGGGTGATTATTGTCAAATATTTATACACCTTTTATTTTCTACACCATTCTTGTTTGGTTTTAAGAAGATCAATCATTAGATTCAGCAGTTATTGAATAGCAAATGGACGGTTTTTGCTACCAGTCATCACTTTTGAGACTCTCCCTAACTTTGCAAGACAAACTGTGAATCTCGAATATCTAACGTGCCAGTGCCAGTGATAGCTCAGTGGTTAAGGTACTGGACTAATAAACAGAAGGTTGCCGGTTCAAGCCCCTCCACCACCAAGTCGCCACTGTTGGGTCCCTGAGCAAGGCCCTTAACCCTCAATTGCTCATCGTGTTCCGCTCATTGTGTAAGTCGCTTTGGATAAAAGCGTCTGCTAAATGCTGAAAATGTAAAATGTAAATGTAACGTCAAATTATCCTGATCTCGGTGCATAGAAGTTGCACCAAAATGTGAATCTACTCCTCAGTAATAATATTACCTTTACAGATGGACAAGTTACTTGTGCTATAGGCAAAGAAAAACACATCTAGTATAAATCTGGCTTCAATGTGTTACTTTACAGGAGGTAACATGAAATATAAATCCAGCTTTGAGAAGTATTTATACACATGAAATATCTCCAAAAACAAAGTGGTTTAATAATAAAAGGTTAGTGAAAGTATTTTCTGGTTGTGAAGTTTTAATGATATTTGTCTGACAGTCTGTATTTAAATAAATGAGCGGTTTAAAAAGTGCTGAGAAAGTTTACACATGCGCAGGAGGCAGAGTGAACGGTCCACGTTTACAGACTCAAACAGCGCATGCGCAGCAGGTGGAGCCGCTGAGGCACCTGAAGCACGCTGGCTTATTATGACGTCATGTGTTGATTCTCCTGCTCTGTGTGAATAAGAAACTAAGCAGCAGCTTTTCTTCTGTTTCTACAGTAAGAGCATCACGCTTAACAGAGAAACACCTTTAACTTACACTGCACAACACCATGTCTCCTTTACTTATTTTTAATCAGGTAAGATACAAATACATATTATTTTTCATCTGTTTTGTTCATTATATTTTAAAAATTAAAAATAACCATTTGCATTTGTTTTAAAATAACTTTTAAACTTTTAATTTTTTTTAATTAAAACTAGTACAGAATGAAGCTGCATTTATGTGCATGAATTTAAAATCTTGTTGTGTATGTGTTTATTGTCATGAGCAGAAGAATAAAGTGCATCTGATAAAAGATGATGAGGAGACTGTCAGCACTACAGAAGAGTAAGAAAAAATCATAAACTGATATTACATCTTAAATCACCTGTATAGATAATGAAGATCAAATCAGTGTAGAAGTGAAATGATTGTGAAAACGTGAAATGATTTAATTTAAGAAAATAATTACAGAACAGCAGGATAAGTCGTGTAAAACATCTGTCTTTCTAGACACAGTTGGCGATTGTTACATAAATACATTCATTATAAAATTAGAATAAAATGCAACAATCATGTATAAAAGATTAAAGGTCCTTCTGTCTCTTTACCCATTAACACTCAGTAAGGTAAAGCTACTTACTCAGCAGACACTTACAACTTACTGTATACTACATACAGCAACAATACATACTATATACTGAATAGTGCACTAGTGTATACTGTATACTTCATTCTGCATCAGTATATACTGTATACTACATACAGCAACAATACATAATGTATACTGAATAGCGCACTAGTGTATACTGTATACTACATACAGCAACAATACATACTATATACTGAATAGTGCACTAGTGTATACTTATTTCTGCACCAGTATATACTGTACACTACATACAGCAACAATAGATACTGTATACTAAATAGTGCACTAGTGTATACTGTATACTTCATTCTGCACCTGTATACTTCATACAGCAACAATATAAATATAATATAAGCAGAGAAAGTGCATTTAAATGTGCAGGAAATGCCATCATTAAATCAGTTTTCTGTAAATGATGTTGTTGTTGATTATTAAGATTTGATCAGAGTTGCACACCTTTGCAGAAGACTGTATGAGAGGACAGCAGGTATTTTCTGACAGAACTTGAAGCAGAATGAGAGTTTGGAATGTGGGAATAAAAGGGCGGCTTCTAGTTTGAGTGTAGGGCCAGTGATAGCTCAATGGTTAAGGTACTGGACTAGTAAACAGAAGGTTGCTGGTTCAAGCCCTGCCACCACCAAGTTGCCTCTGTTGGGTCCCTGAGCAAGGCCCTTAACCCTCAATTGCTCATCATGTTCCGCTCATTGTGTGTAAGTCGCTTTGGATAAAAGCGTATGCTGTAAATGTAGGGTTTAATTTGTAGACATTTTTTAAAGTAATAAATATTGCATTTCTGTTCTTCTTTAGTAACACATAAAGGCTGTTTAATATTATCATTCACACAGAACAAAAATATTAGTTTTTATTACTGTCTGATTCTGTATGTCTGTTTAAGAACTCAAATCCTCTCTTTTATAGCTTTAGCTTACACTCGCGACTTTGAACTCATTAGGTTGCAGATTTGAAGGAGCAGTTGAAGGCTGCATCGAGTTAAAGTAAAAGTGAGCTCTTCAGTTTATGTGGAGAGAAATATAAAGTTTTCTAGAAAATCACGGTGAGTTTGTGAATATAAAGTTGTAATATGTAAATGTTATTAATCCGTATTTGATGTAAAAATGTTTAGGATTGATTTTATTTTTTTCGGTAAGGAAACTGTCTGAACATGCCTCATATTTAACACCGTTATTTAGGTCTACTGTGTTTTTTCTCTCATCCACACAAACTCACAAACCCGCGATTAAATAAAACAGGATAAAGAGATTTCTGAAACATGTGATGAAGTTGTTGGTTTTGGTTAATGTAATGGTAATAAGTGTACTGTACTAAAAATACTAAGCTAAAACCAAAATCCTATAGCTTTTGTTTCTATTTCTAAATATATTAAATCCTCTAAATGTAATATATTTTTATTATTGAATTTCCCACAATGTTTTCAACCTGAATTAGGATGGAAGAATCACATTTCAGATTTAAACATTCACCCATTTATTGGTTCCTTTGTGTTCCTTTATGTTTGGTTTTGCTTGTTCCCCAGTGTGATGGAGGGTAAGAGACCAGATTTACCTAAACCCATCTGTGTCTCCATGAAGAGTGACTGCTCAAAGGGACCACCACCTCAATTTAAAGATGGAGGGTGTTCTCCTGATCTGAGGTCAGTATAATCGTGTGCTTTATTGCAGTGTTTTTACTTCAAGTTTCTCCTAATCAAATTTATTAATTTATTAAACTCCACTAAGCAATTCATTCTTAAAAATACTAATCATCTAGGAAATGTTTCAATAACAGGATGATAGAACCTGCTAGTGTTCAATAGTGTCTTATTTGTCTTTTTTACAGACCACAAAAGGAGAAATTAAATGGTACTTACAGAGCTCAGCTGGAATCTGTTTTTGAGGTTTGTATAATAATGCTAATCTAGTTTGCCGATTTGACTAAATGAATACTTTGAGGAAGATGAATAATTTTATGTTGATTTTGGACCCTCCTTAGATGTTGTGGTTCTTTTAGATCTGAATGATCTTTTGATTTTTGCCATATGTTTAAAACCAGTTTAAAACTTAAGCACATTTTAATGTACAATTACTGTTTATTCATTTACTGAACTTGACATGCAAAAAAAACAACATCACTCTTTATATGGCCACATCACTCATCTTTATTACCTCATGGTGCTTATTGTGATGATCTGTTCCTCTAAATTTCTCAACAGGAACTGGAGCTTAAAGTCATCAACATGTTAAAGAATGAGCTTAACAAGTTCAAAAAGCTCCTGAATGAAGATTACCCAGCATGCTCTGAGCAGGAGGTAAAGGATGTGGAAGATCTGAGTAGTTTCAGAGAGGGGGCGATAAAGATCACACTGAATGTTCTGAAGATCATGAACCAGACAGACCTTGCTAACACCCTGCAGAGGAGTAAGAGACCTAAATACTTAAATTATTAACATTAGATTAAATTCTTCCATATTTATCTTGGTTCTAGAATCATCTAGGCTTTTGATTTGTCATTAAATTCTATTATGTAATGTTTAATGAGCACCAAGTACTTGATATTAGATGAGAATTCTAACTATGATTTTGATCACTACATCTCTACAAATCCATTATAATTTAAAAGAAAAAATCCTATATTAATATTGTTTAAAAAAAATAGAAAATACTTTAGAAATGAATCTATTATTTATCAAAGGAATAAATTCTATACTGTGTTTATTGATGATTTAGTAAAATATTGATTCATAATTTATTGATTTATTTATAATTTTATAATTATTGATTTCTGTTTATTAGAACTTTTAGTCCCTGTATATCACAAAAAACTCAAATCCAACCTGAGAGAGAAATTTAAAAGAATCAGTGAAGGAATCTCCCAGCATGGAAGCTCAGCACTTCTGAATGAGATTTTTACAGAGATTTACATCACAGAGGGTTGGAGCAGAGATGTCAGTAATGAACATGAGGTCAGACAGATTGAAGCAGCATCCAGGAGATCAACAGCAAAGGAGATTCCCATCAAATGCAACGAACTCTTTAAAGACTCGTACATCAAAACTGTGCTGACTAAAGGAATCGCTGGAATTGGAAAAACAGTCTCAGTGCAGAAGTTTATTCTGTACTGGGCTGAAAGAAAAGCAAATCAGGACATCATCTTCATATTTCCACTTCCTTTTAGAGAGCTGAACTTGATGAAGCAGGAAAATCTCAGTCTGATGGAACTTCTTCATCAGTTTTTCCCAGAAGTAAAAGGTCTGCCATTATTAGACTGTGATGCTTATAAAGTTTTGTTCATCTTTGATGGTCTGGATGAGTGTCGACTTCCTCTAGATTTTCAAAATAATGAGCGATTGTGTAACGTAACAAAGTCAGTAAAAATGGATGTGCTGCTGACAAACCTCATCAAAGGGAACCTGCTTCCCTCTGCTCACCTCTGGATGACCACTCGACCAGGAGCAGCCAATCAGATCCCTCCTGAGTGTGTAGACCAGGTAACAGAGGTACGAGGGTTCAGTGACCCTCAGAAAGAGGAGTACTTCAGGAAGAGAATCAGTGATGAGAACCTGGCTAGTAAAATCATCACTCACATAAAGTCATCAAGAAGCCTCTACATCATGTGTCACATTCCAGTTTTCTGCTGGATCTCAGCCTCTGTTCTAGAGAGAATTCCGGATGGAACCGAGGGGAAAGAGATCCCCAAAACTCTGACTCAAATGTTCACTAACTTTCTAATCTTTCAAATAAAACATAAGGAAAAAAAGTACCATGGGAAATCTGACCCTGATCCTCACCAGACCAGTGAGACGATACTGGCACTGGGAAAACTGGCCTTCCAACAGCTGGAGAAAGGAAACCTGATCTTCTATGAGGAAGACCTGACAGAGTGTGGCATCAATGTCAAAAACACATCAGTGTACTCAGGAGTCTGCACCCAAATCTTCAAAAAAGAGGCTGGGCTGCACCTGGGTCAGGTCTTCAGCTTTGTGCACCTGAGCGTTCAGGAGTTTCTGGCTGCTTTATATGTATTTCTCACCTTCATCAACAAAAACAGAAATGTGCTGGTGAAGCAAAACACTGGATTCTTTAACATCTTTAGAAACTCTATGTCTGACTTTCTGAAGAGTGCAGTAGACAAGGCCTTACAGAGTGAGAATGGACACCTGGATCTTTTCCTCCGCTTCCTCCTGGGTCTCTCACTGGAGTCCAATCAGACTCTCTTACAAGGCCTACTGCCACAAACAGGAAGTAGCTCTTACAACAAAGAGAAAACAGTCAGGTACATCAAGGAGAAGATCAGTGAGAATCCCTCTCCAGAGAAATCTATCAATCTGTTCCACTGTCTGAATGAACTGAACGATAATTCTTTAGTGCAGGAAGTCCAGCAATACCTGAAAAGAGAAGGTTCTATTGATCCCGGTGAGCTCTCTCCTGCTCAGTGGTCGGCTCTGGTGTTTGTGTTGCTGAACTCAGATCAGGAGCTGGATGAGTTTAATTTGAGGAAATATTATCCATCACATGAATGTCTTCTGAAGATGCTGCCAGTGGTGAAAGAATCAAAAAGAGCTAAGTGAGTCATTTATTGATAAACATTTGATTCATGAGTTTATCACACAAACACTAATGATTAGATTTATGAAGCTGAGAAGGTGCAGAACTAAAGTGTTGCAGTCTGATCTTAAAATGTGTCTGAAATTAACATCTAATTTAATAACGTAAATAATAATGCAAACTGTTTCTGCATGATTTACTTGCACTCTGCTAATTATACTAAATATTACTATTTATACTATTAATACTATTATATATACTATTAATACTAATTATACTTCATTCCAAGATGGCGCCGCAGATGGCGACACTGGTTAGGAGCTCCGTAGTGCTTTGTTTGTTTTTGTTTGTCTGTTATGGCATGTGTGATCCAAACACACTCCAATACAGCGCAGAAGATCTGCTGAACATTAGGCAGCTCATGCCACCAGGTATATTTCCTGATTTTTCATTTTCGGACAGTTTTTTGGACATTTTGGTCAGCGGAGCGGCTGCGCTCCTGAGCAGACGCAGGCGGATGCGCAGACGTGGGAAGCGCGCCGGAGCGCTCGTCAAACTCCGACAGCGCGGACTTCGTACACCGCTACCCAGCATCCATATGACAAACCTTCGCTCTTTAGGAAATAAAATGGACGAACTTTCACTGTTAAACCGTACCAACAAGGACTTTTCTCTCTCTGCTGTACTGTGCTTCACTGAGACCTGGCTCACTGATTCCGTCCCGGACAGCGCGCTCCACCTGCACGGCTTTCATCTCCACCGAGCAGACCGCAACGCGGAGTTTTCCGGCAAGAAAAAAGGCGGCGGAATTTGCTTTTATATCAACCAAGGCTGGTGTACAGATGTGACAGTGTTAATGAGAACATGCAGCCCTAATCTGGAATCACTTTTCTTGAACTGTAGACCGTTTTATTGTCCGCGGGAGTTTTCATCAGTTGTGCTTGTTGCTGTTTACATTCCACCTCAAGCGTGCGCGCGCGAGGCACTGAGCGCACTCGCTGATCAGATCCTCAGCGCCGAGCACAAACACACAGACTCTGTTTTCATCATCTTAGGGGACTTTAACAGAGCAAAACTTAACAACGAACTACCTAAATACAGACAGCATGTTACCTGCCCCACCAGGGAGAGCAACATTTTAGATCACTGCTATACTGTATTTAAAGGTGCGTACCGCTCTGTCCCCCGTGCAGCACTGGGACTATCTGACCACTGTTTAGTTCATCTTCTCCCGACCTACAGACAGAAGCTCAAGTGTGCCAAACCTGTGGTCAGCACGGTGAAGAAATGGACTAATGAGGCTAAAGAAAGGCTTCAGGACTGCATGGAATTAACAGACTGGTGTGTGTTTGATGATGCCACAAGCAGCCTGGATGAATACACGGACACTGTGACATCTTACATCAGCTTTTGTGAAGACATCTGTGTTCCCACCAGGACTCGCATTAAATATAATAATGACAAGCCCTGGTTTAATGCCAAATTGAAACAGCTGCGCCGGTCTAAGGAGGTAGCATATAGAAGTGGGGATCGGGCGCTGTACAACCAGGCAAGGAACACCCTAACCAAAGAGATCAAGGCTGCAAAGAAGAACTACTCCAACAAGTTAAGCAGCATGATGTCCACAAATGAGCCATCAACCGCCTGGAGGTGTCTGCAGAACATCACCAGCTACAAAAGGCCACCTACACAGACAATGGGAGATCGTCAACTGGCCGACGACCTTAACAGATTCTACTGCAGGTTTGAACAGCCCAGCAACGAGCTCCCATCCAACACCACTTCACACCCATCTGACTATCAGCCACCCATCCAGCCTGCCCTGAAGATCTGCGAGGAAGACGTGCTGAGACTTTTTAAAAAACAGAAAGTCAAGAAGGCCCCAGGTCCTGATGGAATCTCTCCCTCCTGCCTGAGGACCTGTGCAGACCAGCTTGCACCTGTCTTCACTAAAATCTTCAACAGATCACTGGAGCTGTGTGTGGTTCCAACCTGTTTTAAATGCTCCACAATAATACCCATACCCAAACTACCACAGGACTAAATGACTACAGACCTGTTGCCCTGACCTCTGTGGTCATGAAGTCCTTTGAAAGACTGGTTCTCAACCACATTAAGGAAATCACGGACCCCCTGCTAGACCCCCTGCAATTTGCCTATCGGGCCAACCGGTCGGTGGACGATGCAGTGAACATGGGTCTCCACTTCATCCTCCAACACCTTGATCACCTGGGAACTTATGCAAGAATTCTGTTCCTGGACTTCAGCTCAGCCTTCAACACAATTATTCCAGGACAATTACACAGCAAACTGGCTGAACTCAGCGTACCAGCCTCCACCTGCCAGTGGATAACTGACTTTCTTACTGGCAGAAAACAGCAGGTGAGGCTTGGAAAGTGTACTTCAGGGACCCGAACCATCAGCACAGGTTCCCCACAGGGTTGTGTACTCTCCCCACTGCTCTTCTCGCTGTACACAAATGACTGTACCTCCATGGACTCCTCTGTTAAAATCCTGAAGTTTGCAGATGACACTACAGTCATTGGTCTCATCAGTGACAGTGATAAGTCTGCTTATAGACAGGTGGTTGATCAGGTTGTCCTCTGGAGCAGTCAGAACAATCTGGAGCTGAACACAGCAAAAACAGTGGAGATGACCGTGGACTTCAGGAGGAGCCCCCCAACCCTGCCAGCACTCACCATCCTAGACAGGACTGTGATGGCTGTGGAGTCCTAAAAGTTCCTGGGCACAACGATCTCCAAGGACCTGAAGTGGGACAGCAACATCAACTCCATCATCAAGAGGGCTCAACAGAGGATGTACTTTCTGTACCAGCTGAGGAAGTTCAACCTACCCCAAGAGCTGATGGTGCAGTTCTACACAGCCATCATAGAGTCCATCGTCACCACATCCATCACAGTGTGGGGCAGCGCTGTCACAAAACATGACACCAAGAGACTGCAGCGCATCATCAAGTCTGCAGAGAGGACCATCGGTGTAAAGCTGCCCACACTGCTGGACCTGCATGCCTCCAGAACCAGGAAGCGTGCAGAGAAAATCATCACTGACCCGTCTCACACTGGCCATCACCTGTTTCGGTGCCTTCCATCAGGCCGACGCTTCAGCCACATGAAGACCCGAACGACCAGGCTACAGAGAAGCTTTTATCCAAACTCCATTACGCTCATGAACAATTGAACACTACTGTACTGTTAATACTTGGGACACTTGCACATCAAAAACTACCTATTTCATTTATGTAATGGCATACACAGGATTTTCACCTTTACTTCCATTCATATTTATATATTTTTATATTTTCTATAGTTTTTATATTGCACAAAACTGCACCTTTTTAAAATTACAATGTAAATTGCACATGCTAAATGTTTACAATGTTTTCTATGTTTACAGGTATGAATGTGTGTGTTAGAGAGAGTGAGCTGTGTGAATAAGATTGTCTTTACTGTATTTTTTTCGTGCACTGCAAGCATCTGTGTAACCAAAAACAAATTCCTTGTATGTGTGAGCATTCTTGGCCAATAAAGCCCGATTTTGATTCTGATTCTGATTCTGATTCTGATATAAAATCTGATGATAAATGGTGGAAATCATAACCCACAGAGCTCCAAAAATATCAGGACTAAATGGTGAATACAAGTTCAGTAATAAAGAGAGCTCAGGTGGTGCAGCAGTAAAGTACACTAGACCACTTTTGCTGAGATCTGAGGATATTAACATGGAGTGAATTGATCTGACTGATGTGTAATCATGTTTTCAGGAGAATTAATTTTACTCTGATGAAAACACTGTAATAAAAATCAGATCATTTTGCTGTACGACAGTATCATGAATCAGATGTAGAATAAACAGAGCTCAGTTTACATAAACATGACGTGTAAATTACATGTTTAGACTCGTGCACTAGTTTTATACAGAATGTAGAATTTCACCTGAAAGCATGAGCAGAAGTATTTGTACCTCTAACCCTGAATGTTAGTGACAGCAGTTTCCATGTAGAGCTTCCTGATAATTATTAGTTCCCAGTCGTACTGTGCAGAAATACAGCAGTGAGAGTGAAACCTTTACAGAGTAAAATAATGAGTAATTATGGAATGTACATTTAATTTAGATAAAATTATTGGATCACTTCATACTGGTCAGGACCATGGTGAATCCAGTGCTACTCAAAAACATTTCCAAGGAAGTAGGAACACACACTGGCGACACACACACACACACACACAGTCACTCTCATCTATGTTTTAGGATGGAGATGGAAATTAAGTTGTCATTTATAATCAGTGAGTAACATTGTATTCATTCTCAGTTGCTACATGGCTATATTTAGCGCTTCCACTATTTTGGACTGTGTAGAAATGTGAAGCTCCGCCCCTTTGTAAATCAGTACAGTAGAGCAGTCCTGCTATTGGTTGATTCATAAATTCAACTGTTTTTATTTTTATCTAATTGTTTCTCTCCAGGTTGGATGATTGTAATCTAACAGAGAAAAGTTGTGAAGTTTTTTCCTCAGTTCTCAGTTTAAACTCCTTCAGTCTGAAACATCTGAACCTGAGTAACAATAACCTGAAGGATTCAGGAGTGAAGCTGCTCTCTGCTGGACTGGAGAATCCACACTGTAAACTGGAGATACTGGAGTAAGATCTTCACTTTAACAAAGTTTTATTCACATTTATTTATTTACACTAATCACTTAATCCTGGGAAACAATCAGCATAAACAAATAAACCATCTCAGGGACACACACTCACACACACACTTTTAGAGACAATGTTGAAATGATTACTGAGTCTGAATCATTAGTTCAACCAATTTCACTTTCATCTGCACTGCAGTCTGGGTAATATTATTAGATCTGCTACGTGGATTCCAACTTCTGCTGCAGGGTGACGTCTTTCATTTCTCTGATTGATCTGATTATTTCTCTCCAGGTTGTGGGATTGTAATCTAACAGAGAAAAGTTGTGAAGTTCTGTCCTCAGTTCTCAGTTTAAACTCCTCCAGTCTGAAACATCTGAACCTGAGTAACAATAAACTGAAGGATTCAGGAGTGAAGCTGCTCTCTGCTGGACTGGAGAATCCACACTGTAAACTGGAGATACTGGAGTAAGATCTTCACATTCACACTGTAGATATATGTTATAATACATGCACAAACACAGAGCCACAGTTAGTGAAAACAGAATTAAAAAAGATATATAATTATACAACATTACGAATATATTTGGATGTTTGATATACAGTCAACAGTGGAAAGTTTAAGAATGATTAAATAAATGAATATTTGACAAATAAATAAATAAAACAATGTAAAGTGTATCTTCCATATTAGACTCTACAGTATAGAGTGAACATTTTAAACATTACACAGAGCTGAAACTGCAGTTTTGTGTTTGTAATTAATAAAGAGAAAATACTGATCTATTATTTCTCTCCAGGTTGTGGGATTGTGATCTAACAGAGGAAAGTTGGGAAGTTATGTCCTCAGTTCTCAGTTTAAACTCCTCCAGTCTGAAACATCTGAACCTGAATAACAATAAACTGAAGGATTCAGGAGTGAAGCTGCTCTCTGCTGGACTGGAGAATCCACACTGCAAACTGGAGATACTGAAGTAAGATCTTCACTTTCACACTGTAGATACAGAAGATCTGTTCTAATTTGAAACATCATTTAAACCGGAATATCAATTTAGTGGATTTTGTTAAGAGCTTTTCAGAGTCGTCATACATTATCACATCCTAGCAGGATTTTGGGACACATCATCAGTGTGATCAAAGGGTGGTCCTTCAAAGTCATCTGGAGTCTTACTTTAGCGCACTTGTACTATTCGGTGAGGCTCGTGATAGGCAGTTCCAGGTCCCCTTTGCCATAGAGGCTGATGTTAGTCATACAGCGTGGGACGCTGAGCCATTTCTTCACGTATGAAGTCATGGTTCGCTCCATCTTCTCCACAGTTGTTATTGGGAGCTTGTAGATAGTGAGTGGCCTCATTACCCGAGGGAGAAGTCCAAATTGCAGGCACCAGAGCTTGAGCTTCCCTGTCAGTAGGGTCCTAATAACTTAAATAATAATGTTAACTGTTTTTGCACCACCTACTAACTTGCACTTGAGTATATAATATGATGTGAAATAGTGAAAATTATCAACCACAGAGCTCCAAAAACATCAGGACTAAATGGTAAAGTTCAGTAATAAAGAGAGAAATGCATTAATAATAGACAAACTTTTTAAATATGTTAGCATGAAGGGGGCGCTCAGGTGGTGCAGCAGTAAAGTACACTAGTTCACTGCTGAGATCTGAGTATGTTAGCATGGAGGGAATTATGTACTGATGTGTAATTCTATTTTCAGGAGAATGAATTTTACTTTGATGAGAACACTGTAATAATAATTTATTCCACGTATCATGAATTAGACGTGAAAAAAAAGGGCTCAGTTTACATAAACATGACGTGTAAATTACATGTTTAGACTCGTGCACTAGTTTTATACAGAATGTAGAATTTCACCTGAAAGCAGGAGCAGAAGTATTTGTACCTCTAACCCTGAATATTAGTGACAGCAGTTTCTACGTAGAGCTTCCTGATAATAATTAGTTCCCAGTTGTGCTGTGAAATACAGCAGTGAGAGTGAAACCTTTACAGAGTAAAATAGTGAGTAATTATGGAATGTACATTTAATTTGGATCAAATGATTGACCACTTCATACTGGTCAGGACCACGGTGGATCCAGTGCTACTTGAAAACACTTGCAAGGACGTAGGAACATACACTTTTGACACATACACACACACACACACAGTCACTCTCATCTATGTTTTACAATGGAGATGAAGATCAAGTTGTCATTTATAATCAGTGGGTAACAGTGTCTAATTCTCAGTCACTACACGGCTATATTTAGCGCTTCCACTATTTTAGACTGTGTAGAAATGTGAAGCTCCACCCCTTTGTAAATCAGTACAGTAGAGCAGTCCTGCTATTGGTTGATTCATGAATTCAACTGTTTTCACTTTTATCTGCAATGTAGTCTGATCTGATTATTTCTCTCCAGGTTGGTGTGGTGTGATCTAACAGAGAAAAGTTGTGAAGTTCTGTCCTCAGTGCTCAGTTTAAACTCCTCCAGTCTGAAACATCTGAACCTGAGTAACAATAAACTGAAGGATTCAGGAGTGAAGCTGCTCTCTGCTGGACTGGAGAATCCACACTGTAAACTGGAGATACTGGAGTAAGATCTTCACTTTCACACTGTAGTTACAGAAGATCTGTTCTAATTAAAAGCATCATTTAAACAAGAAAATGAATTTAGAGGACGTTGTTTAGAACTCTTCAGAGTCATCATACCTCATCACATCCTAGCAGGATTGTTTCTTTTACTTTCTTTTCTTTTCAGGAGTAAAATGATTTTGTGCACAAACACAGAGCCACAGTTAGTGTAAACAGGCTTTTTTTTTTTATTATATTATGTTACTTATGTTGGTTGTGAGAAATACAGTGAACAGTGGGAAGATTCAGAATTATTAAGTAAATGAATGATTGATAAATAAATAAATAAATAAAACAATGTAAAGTGTTTCTCCATATTAGACTCTACAGTATAGAGTGAGCATTTTAAACATTATTCAGAGCTGAAACTGCAATTTTGTGTTTGTAATTAATAAAGAGAAAATACTGATCTATTATTTCTCTCCAGGTTGTGGGATTGTGATGTAACAGAGAAAAGTTGTGAAGTTCTGTCTTCAGTTCTCAGTTTAAACTCCTCCAGTCTGAAACATCTAAACCTGAATAACAATGAACTGAAGGATTCAGGAGTGAAGCTGCTCTCTGCTGGACTGGAGAATCCACACTGTAAACTGGAGATACTGGAGTAAGATCTTCACTTTCACACTGTACATACAGAAGATCTGTTTCACTTTGAAACATCATTTTATTAAAAGCTGAACCTTGGTAGATGGTTTGTTTGGGACTCTTTGGAGTCTTCATACATCATCACATCCTATCCTGATTGTTTCTTTACTGTAGCTCACTAACTTACCTGAGATTAGATCCTAAACTAGCAGCACCTGAGTTTCTGGTGCTGAACCTGCTGTAGGAATTTATCATGGATGAAGAAAAATGTGATTCAGCTTTAAAAGAACTCATAGCTGCTATTTTTATCTTCTCAGTGTTTTTCTATACAGGAATATAATTACTTTGTGAGGATTAGCTTTTTATTTGGCGACACTTACAGATGCGACAGCAACGTTCTTTAGCTACAAGTTAGTAACCTGTTTATATTCATCTGTGATCAATTCCACAGCAACGTAAGCACCAGAAAACTTCTACTGCTGGTTCAGGATCCTGAGACTGAGAGATTTTAACCAGAAATCATCAGTTCTCGGGTTCATTTAGCAACTTAGCTCTGACCTAGCATTTTAACTCTGAACAGCTGGCAGTTTAATGTTCTGAAATTAATTTGAGGAACTAAATCAGGTTCTTCATGAACACAAAGTTTAATACATCCTGACTCATTGACTCAGTTACATTAACCATTTGGGTGGGTAGCACTGTCACCTCACAGCAAGAAGGTCCAGGGTTCGATTCCCAGTTGGGGCGGTGTAGGTTTTTTCTGTGTGGAGTTTGCATGTTCTCCCTGTGTCTGCATGGGTTTCCTCTGGAAGCTTCGGTTTCCTTTGACAGACCAAAAACATGGAAGGGAGGTAAAGTGGAGACACTAAATTGTCCATGACTGTGTTTGACATTGAACTTGTGAACTAAAGAATCTTGTGTAACCAGTTTATCTTCATCAGTGTATTCAAACATTCACCAGAACTACCGTTCCTGTCATGAATGTAACCAAAGTGTGTAAAACATGATGTTAAAAATCCTAATAAACAGACAAACACTAACCAGTTCATCCTGGTCGGGGGTGTAGTGGGAAAAAAAAGGCACAAGTTGGAAACACACCCTGGACAGATGCTGCTTTTAAATGCACTTCGGGCAGAAGGTTTCACTGAGATCAAACTCGGTTACCTGAATCGATCGTGTTCATGTAGTTTGTGTGGGAAGATAAAAAATATGGAGGCTGTCAAGTTTATATATTTATTTTATTATTTGTTAATTGTAGATGTTTAAAAGTGTTACAGTTAAAATTAACATACAAATTAAACATTATTATTTGATATCCACCCTTAATGAATTGTTCAGCCATAATTAAAAACGTGTTTACATCAAAACTCAGTGCTCAGCTCTTACCTTTTTACTTTCGTTTTCCCCGGTGGTTTGTTTTTATCTGTTTGGCGTTTTGTTTTCCTCCGCGTTAATTTATTTCCCCGTTAATCCGGTCGGTTTTTGTTCTTGTTAGTGTTTGCGTTTGTTTTTCCTGTTTGGCTCCCTTCTCCCCCTAGCGGCTTGGAGCGGTACTGTTCCCGGAGTTCGCTGCGGAAGCCAGCCAATGGATCGTTGGAGGGCGGACTCTACTCACCTGTGCCTCGTTTATCACCTCATCAACCTCCGCATATAAACGCCGGCTTTTCCTCTGCTCTTCGCCAGATTGTCTGCTTGCCAACACGATTTTGGTTCCTTTGTTCCTGGTATCCTGGTTCCACCGCTCCCGGTTTCCCAGCGTTCCTGCCGCCTCCCGGACTTGATTCCTTCGCTCTTCGTATCCTGCTTCCACCGCTCCTGGTTTCCCAGCGTTCCTGCCGCCTCCCGGACTTGATTCCCTCGCTCTTCGTATCCTGGTTCCACCACTCCTGCCCTCCCAGCGTTCCAGTCATCTCCTGGGCTTGGCTCATTCGTTCCTGGCGCCCTGGTTCTCCGCTCTTGGCTTCCTGTTCTCCTGTCCACCTCGCAGATCCCCTGCACTGCCAGTACCGCTCCTGCCGCTTCCCCTGTGTTCTCAGTCATCTGTTTTGGTTATTTATTTTTCTTTGTTCCGTTATTGTTTTAATAAAGGTTTTTGTTTACTACTTCTGGTTTTGGGCCTCTTTGTGCATCTGCCTTTTGGGTTCCCCTTAGTCTCGGGTGGTTTTGCGACACCTTACAGTACAATCTGGCCACATGGAACCCACAGATGCACAAACGGGTGAGGACCTTACCGTGGGGATGGTCCTGAGTCGTCACAATCAGATGCTGGAGACACTCAGCCAGCAGCTCGCGGACCTGACCCAACAGGTAGCTCGTTTGGGACCTCCTAACCCTCTTCCTTCTGCTGTCCCTCAGGTTCTTGTAGTACCGCCCGTGCCTCCGACGGATCCCGTGGTTCCAGGGGCCCCCGTGGAAACGCCCATTCCTAATCCCGAGCCCTTCTATGGAGACCTGGAGAGGTGCCGAGGTTTTCTGTTTCAGTGTCAGTCCATTTTCCGTCAGCGCCCCACTACGTTCGCCACTGAGACCAGTAAGGTGGCCTTTGTCATTGGTCACCTGAGGGGCAGAGCCCTTACCTGGGCAGAGGCGGTGCAGTCACAGGCGGACCCTCGAAAGGGCTTGTTTTCTGACTTCCTTGCCCGGTTCAGAACAGTGTTCGACCACCCGGATCATTCGGGGAGCGCCTCTGCTCGACTGTTTTCCCTGCGTCAGGGCTCCCGGTCCGTTGCTTAGTATTCCATTGAATTTTGGACTTTGGTCGCCGACTCCGGGTGGAACGAGGAGGCCCTTCGGGAGGCTTTCCAGCGAGGCCTCATCGACTCCCTGAGGGATTAGTTGGCGGTAAGGGAGGATAGTCCCGACCTTCACTCCCTGGTTGCCCTGGCCATCCAGGGCAGCTAGACCGGGTCCTGCGCCTCCTTCCCCCATGGTCTTGCCGGGTCCCTCGGAGCCCCCTGGTGGCTCTGTTTCAACCCCTTCGCCCCTTATACCACAGCCCGAACCCATGCAGCTGGGGCATGCCCGGCTAACCCCTGAGGAGCGGGCTAATCGCTTCAGGGCCGGGCAATGTCTCAATTGCGGTCAGGCGGGCCATATTCTGCGGGCGTGCCCTGCCCTAGCCAAAAGAGGGGGCCCATCAGTAGCTGTGGGGGTACTGGCGGGCGACTCTCAGCAATCCCCACTTCCCAGGCAACTCCAACTTCCCAGGCAACTCCACCTCCGCATACAGGCCACCCTCTGTTGGCATGGTTGCTCGGTCCCTCTCCAGGCCTTAGTAGACTCGGGTGCCGAGGACAACCTGGTGGACGAGGGGCTGGTCGCCCAGGTGGGGTGCACCCTGAAAACCCTTGATCCTCCTATCACTGCGCGCGCCCTGGATGGACGGATCATTGCCCGGGTTACCCACCGTACTACACCTCTGACCCTGATCCTCTCAGGAAACCACCGGGAGACCCTCACCTTCGCCGTGATCAAGGCCCCACAGACCCCCGTAGTCCTGGGCTACCCCTGGTTGGCGCGCCACAACCCCCACATCGACTGGGCTCTTGGGCGAGTGGTGGCGTGGAGTGACTTCTGCCATGCCAATTGTCTGGTCTCTGCCATTCCACAGGCTGGGGACAGGGCTAGCACCACCCCTTCTGCAGTATCCGTTGACCTGTCCAACGTGCCCCGGGAGTATAATTTCCTCCGTGAGGTTTTTCGCAAGGACCGGGCCCAGTCCCTACCCCCTCACCGACCTTATGACTGCGCCATCGATCTGCTGCCGGGCGCCCCACTGCCTACCAGTCGGCTTTATAACCTCTCTCGTGCCGAGAGGAACGCCATGGAGAGCTATATTTCCGAGTCCCTCGCCGCCGGGATCATCCGCCCATCGTCCTCTCCCTTGGGGGCGGGGTTCTTTTTCGTGGAGAAAAAGGACAAGACCCTGCGGCCGTGCATTGATTATAGGGGTCTCAACGAAATCACTGTTAAGAACCGTTACCCCCTGCCGTTAATCTCTTCAGCTTTTGAACCTCTGCAGGGAGCCACGGTATTCACCAAGTTGGACCTGCGCAACGCATATCATCTGGTGCGGATCTGGGAGGGCGACGAGTGGAAGACGGCGTTCAACACCCCACTGGGCCACTTCGAGTACCTGGTGATGCCGTTTGGGCTTTGTAACGCTCCCGGAGTTTTCCAAGCGCTGGTGAACGACGTGCTCAGGGACTTCCTCAATCGGTTTGTGTTCGTTTACCTAGATGATATCTTGATCTTTTCCAGATCCCAGGAGGAACACAGAGCACATGTCCACCAAGTACTCTCACGGCTCTTAGAGAACAGGTTGTTCGTAAAAGCTGAGAAGTGCGAGTTCCATGTTAGCTCAGTGGAGTTCCTCGGGGTCATTATCGAGAGCGGCCGGGTCAGGGCCGACCCCCACAAGGTCCGTGCGGTGACGGAGTGGCCTACCCCTACCTCACGGAAGGAGCTCCAACGATTCCTAGGTTTTGCAAATTTCTATCGGCGCTTCATTCGAAACTACAGCCAAGTCGCAACACCCCTCACTCGCCTTACCTCTACCAAGGTTCTTTTTACCTGGCCCCTGGAGGCCGAGGAAGCCTTCCTCCGGCTCAAGGCCTTATTCACTTCCGCCCCTATCCTCACCCAACCCGACCCCGACAAGCAGTTTGTTGTGGAGGTGGACGCCTCTGATACTTGGGTAGGGGCAGTGCTCTCCCAGCGGGCGGGGCCCGATAACTGTTTGCACCCTTGTGCCTTCTTCTCCCGTCGCCTTTCTCCAGCTGAGGCCAATTATGACGTCGGTGACCGTGAGCTGCTGGCGGTGAAAGTGGCCTTGGAGGAGTGGAGGCACTGGCTGGAGGGGGATCACAAAAATTTGATAAGACAAATCACAAAAATTTGTCTTACGTCCAGACGGCAAAGAGGCTGAACTCCAGACAGGCAAGGTGGGCACTTTTCTTCGCCCGGTTCGACTTCACGATGACCTACCGCCCCGGGTCACGGAACGTCAAACCGGACGCCCTCTCTCGCCAGTTCGCCTCTGAAGAAAGCGTCACCTGTCCTGAAACCATCCTCCCGCCCAGTCGAGTTGTTGGGTTACTCACTTGGGACGTTCATCGCATCGTCACCGAGGCCCAGGACCCAGACCCCAGGACAGGACCCCAAACCCGCCTCTTCGTCCCGGCCACAGCTCGCACGCCCGTCCTACAATGGGCCCATGAGTCCCGCGTCGCCTGCCATCCTGGAACTGGTCGTACCTTATCCCTCGTGAAAAGACAGTTTTGGTGGCCATCCATGGAAAGGGACGTCAAGGAGTTCGTGGCCGCCTGCACCACCTGTGCACGCAACAAAGCCTCTCATCAGTCCCCTGCGGGATTATTACAGCCTCTCCCGATCCCGAGTCACCCATGGTCTCACATCGCCCTAGATTTCGTCACTGGTCTACCAGAATCCAATGGGAACACAGTAATCCTAACCACGGTAGACCGGTTCTCCAAGGCCGTGCATTTTGCGGCTCTGCCTAAGCTTCCCACAGCCTTCCAAACGGCCGAGCTCCTGGTTAATTTAGTGTTCCGCGTGCACGGGATTCCGATGGACATCGTGTCGGACCGAGGGCCCCAATTTACCTCTCAGGTGTGGAGGGCCTTCTGCAAGGCGTTGGGCGCGACCATCAGTCTCTCGTCCGGCTTCCATCCGCAGTCCAATGGTCAGGCAGAAAGGACTAATCAGGGCCTGGAATCTGCCTTGCGTTGTATGGCTGCTCGCAATCCCAAAAGCTGGAGCTCCCACCTTGCCTGGGTTGAATATGCCCACAATTCCTTGGTGTCTTCCGCCACAGGTCTATCCCCCTTCGAGGCCTCCCTAGGCTACCAACCACCTCTATTCCCCGAGCAAGAGGCTGATGTGGCAGTTCCCTCCGTTGGGCACCACCTTCGCAGGTGCCGAAGACTGTGGAACACCACCAGGACCTCCCTCCTCCGCACTCGAGACGTCAACCGGCAGTCAGCTGACCGCCATCGAAGACCGGGCCCCTCCTACGCTCCTGGTCAAGCAGTATGGCTGTCTACCGCTCACATCCCCCTGCGTTCCGAATCGAAGAAACTCTCCCCCCGCTACATCGGCCCCTACATCAGAAGAAGATCATAAATCCTACGTCAGTACGATTGAAACTCCCCCGCCACATGCGCATCCACCCCACCTTCCATGTCTCCCAGCTCAAACCCATGGTTTCGCCGCCTCCCGGACTTGATTCCTTCGCTCTTCGTATCCTGGTTCCACCGCTACTGGTTTCCCAGCGTTCCTGCCGCCTCCCGGACTTGATTCCTTCGCTCTTCGTATCCTGGTTCCACCACTCCTGCCCTCCCAGCGTTCCAGTCATCTCCTGGGCTTGGCTCATTCGTTCCTGGCGCCCTGGTTCTCCGCTCTTGGCTTCCTGTTCTCCTGTCCACCTCGCAGATCCCCTGCACCGCCAGTACCGCTCCTGCCGCTTCCCCTGTGTTCTCAGTCGTCTGTTTTGGTTATTTATTTTTCTTTGTTCCGTTATTGTTTTAATAAAGGTTTTTGTTTACTACTTCTGGTTTTGGGCCTCTTTGTGCATCTGCCTTTTGGGTTCCCCTTAGTCTCGGGTGGTTTTGCGACACCTAACAATAACTTCAAATGATGCAGTACTAGCTGCACCACCGTACCACACATTAGGAGTGTTGTGGTGATTTACCTCATTTGTTCAGTTCTCTGTTAACAAGCTAAGCTAAGACCGTAAACAAACAAACAAAAAAAACTACAAAAACAGCAGATAATCTGATTCCTCCTCTCTCCTCTCATGATTAATTAGTTAAGCACCATTGATTAAACTAGAACTGAAATCCCAGGTTTTATTGGTTGGTGTTTGGGAGGGTTTTTGGTTTTGAATGTGTAGATGTCGTAGTGTGATTGTTGCTAAATTATCTACTATCTAACAAAGATCTACTGAATACTCCTCATTTAAACTCTGAAAATGTGGAATCCACTGTAAGTCTGAAATCACATTTTACACTCATGCTGGAATGATTACTGATTCAGCATCATCAATTCAACTTCTTTTACTTTCATCTGTAATGCATTCTGGGTAATATTATTACATCTGCTACTTGGATTCCACCTACTGCTGCAGGGTGACGTCTTTCATTTCTCTGATTGATCTGATTATTTCTCTCCAGGTTGTGGGGTTGTGACCTAACAGAGGAAAGTTGTGAAGTGTTGTCCTCAGTTCTCAGTTTAAACTCCTCCAGTCTGAAACATCTGTACCTGGATAACAATGACCTGAAGGATTCAGGAGTGAAGCTGCTCTCTGCTGGACTGGAGAATCCACACTGTAAACTGGAGATACTGGAGTAAGATCTTCACTTTCACACTGTAGATACAGAAGATCATTCATACAAAAACTGTTATTGATGTGTGTTAGAGTTTGATATTTTACTCATTTTCCCCACACAAGATAAAACACTTTATCATTAATATAATAGAATAGTTCTACATGTTGAAGATTTCTCAGTGATGTTGTCTGATTGTGGATCTGAATGGAGATGGAGGAGGAGGTGGGAGAAGATGATGTATGATTTTTATTAAATGATTTTCTTCTGCAGGTTGAGGAGATGCAGTATTACAGATGAAGGTTTTACTGCTCTGGCTTCAGCTCTGAAATCAAATCCATCATCACGTCTGAGTGAACTGTATCTGAGCTACAATCATCCAGGAGAATCAGGAGTAAAACTGCTCAAAGATCTACAGGAGGATCCACAATGTAACCTAAAGGAACTATAGTGAGTTACTGTTGATTTATACACAGACACACTGAGACACACACACATGCACACATTACATCCTATTTCGCTCTCGTGGAAGACGGACGCACTTTTCCCTCCTCCTCCCTTATCTTTCCTGCTTGGCTTCTCCTGTATCGTATTGTCTCGTCTACTCTACTCTACAGAGATTTTCTTAGCACAGCTCCTCAAAGAACAAATTATGGAATTGGTTAAATGGTCTCTAAATGCTATTGACACCATCTTCTCATCGAGAAGTTCGGGTTTGGGGGAACCCACATGCCCCGACGGAACGCAGATGGCAGGATACGCGATGGACTTGTGGGAGAAGTGGAGGGTTGTGTACCTGGCACCTCTTTCGTTGGAGGACGTAGAGGATGTTTACCTATTCGGAATTTTGATTGTGGGGTTTTTGCTGATTGGACTAGGCTTTGCCCTGCTGTATCGGGAAATTAAAAGAGTTGGGTCAGTTGTCAAAGGTCCCCAGAAACTGCCCAATTTGCGACTGTGAATATTAATCGCAATATGGATTCCATCTTGGAGAAACTAACGGTTTTGCGAAATGAGATGAACCAGAGACGCATTCATTCTGAGAGTTTGTGTTAAATTTGTATTAGTGCTCAGACAAAACAACAAGTCATTTCTGCTCTTGGTTCCTTTGTTATCAGCAACGGACTCGCTGATAAGTAAATTCCTCCAGAGGATCTGCTGCGACGTACCTACCCCCCCTTCACTGACTGTTTTTCATTCTGGGCAGTAAGAGCTGTAAACAGCCATGTTACCGCGAACTTTGTACAGACTTTTTCTTGCTGCAGGAATGGTGGACTGACAGAACTTTCCTAACCCAAACCAACGTCTCCACTCTCAGCTTTATTCCACCACTATGGTAGGACGGGTCCGTAGCGCGCGCTGGTATGGCTGCGAATCGCAGGATGGCTGCCTACCGTAGTGGTTACTTTTTCACATCCCCATATCCCTAACCCGTGGCTGGTTGTGTGATTATGTTATGTTATGTTTATATGTGCTTGTGTGCTGTAAGGGTTTTTTTTTTTTTGTTACCATAGTGTGCTCCTTAAGGAAACACAATCTGGTTGCTGGTTTTTTTTATCTCCTACTTTCCCTATGTGTTCATTATTTTCTTGTTTTCTTATCCTGTCTTCCTGTCCTGTCTCTCCCTTGTCATTGAATGTTCTGGACAGGTTGATGGCTAATTTCGCTGTAATTGTACATGCTGCAATTTATAGTGACAATAAAGTACTACTACTACTACTACTACACACACATGCACACACTACACACTCATGTACACATCACACACACATGCACACATTACACACTCATGTACACATCACACACACATGCACACATTACACACACATGCACACAATACACACACATGCACACAATACACACACATGCACACATTACACACACATGCACACAATACACACAATACACACACATGCACACATTACACACACACACATGCACACACATGCACACAATACACACATGCACACATTACACACACATGCACACATTACACACACACACATGCACACATTACAGACACACACATGCACACAATACACACATGCACACATTACACATACATGCAGTGGTATGTCTCTCTTATTGTGGAATCAGAACTGCTCATTAGCAGAACTTCATCTGTATCAGGGTTCTTTAGTGAACAATGAATCATGTGTGTGTGTGTGTGTGTGTGCGTGCGTGTGTGTGTGCTGGTGTTTATACTGGTTATGATTGTGTTGAGTCTGATAGTTGACTGTAACATCTGATCATGTCTGATCTCTTCTACAGCTTCAGATTCACACATTGAATTATGAAGAGAAGATGAATAGCAGTAAAGATAAACACCATCTACTCTTCACACTGGGATTCTACATGGTGACGCTTTGTTCAGCTTCTTACTGCCAAAACCTGTAAACATGCTTTCTGTATAACTGTGTGCATGACATCACTTCCTGTACAAGATCTACACTCTCAAACCCACTCTGAAGTGCTAATAGACCTTCATCTCCTCCTTCTATACATCAGTACTGAAGTAATGAGACTGGAGAGTGTTACTCGATAAAAGACAATCAAAGTTAATCCCCAACTTTATTCCAGCCCACACACTTTCAGTACCACTTACTCACAGAATACATGCCCCCCAGCAAACCATGCAGGGTCAAAGAAAAAAACAACTCCATCTGCAGTTTCACAACAAAAGCCTCTCTTCTGTACTGAGGTGCTAGAAAACATTTACTTTATATGAATATGGAACTTATCAAACAAAAAAAAAACAAAAAAAAAACTAATTACAACCAATATTCCAGTTAAACACAGTTAAACCTTTTAAACATCAAGATATACTGCATATAAAAAATAACATTGTATTTGAATAGTTATGTAGTTTAAATTTCTTTAGAGCATATTTCAAATACAGAACATTTTCATTCCTTCCTTTTAATAAAGTTTCCATTGCCCTACACTCAATGCCTTAAGTAAATTGTTAGCTGATGCCCCCTTTTTGGTTAGGCAGTCTGCAAGTTGCAGACCATACCATTTTGTGCCATACCATAGCACATGCTCTATCTTCTGTGTTTGTAAAAGTTCTTTGATGCTGCTTATCTCAAGACAGAGTCTCTTCTCCGAGACTGACTTTGTGGACTTCAGTGCATCAACAAGAGAATAACTATCTGTGACACAGATTACTAGTGGAGCATGTTCAGCATCACCAGTAGTGAGTTCAGAGAACAGTGTAGCTAGAAAAATAACGTTATCAATTCCATCAGACATTGCCAATGTTTCACCAACAAGTGTGCTTCGTACAATTCTCTTGACTCTCTTAGACTGCCAAGAAAGAGGTGAGAACTTTCCATTTTCTCCCATCAAAACAATCAAGTGTCCTCCTTGAGTGCCTCCATCTGAAAGATTTCCAAATGAGGCATCACTGAACACGATCATTTTAAGAGCACTGTCTCTGCCCAAGTGTTGGAAGTTCAGAACCACCTTCTTGGATTTAAGTTTGCACACTATTCTGTTTGCTTCATAAACCGTCTGGCAAGTACCCCAGTTATGGTGCAGTCTTTGTCTACCCAATAAAAAACAGCTGGGTCAACTTTAGAAATTTTACCTTCTGCTCTTATCACTATTTCCTTCACTCTATTGTACCAGTAGAATGAGGCATCTGCTAGACCATACACACACTTTTTTAGCTTCCATATTGTCCCTTTACAGTCAGTTTTAGGGGGAGGCTTGATGTAAATGTCACGTGACAGCTGTATTCCCTGTAGAAAGGCAGATTTTATGTCCATGGAATGAAGTGACCACAGTCTTTGACAAATAACTGCCAAGAGTAATCGAAGTGACTCTGAAGCACATGTGGGTGAATCCTTTTGAAGCTCTGACATTTCTAACTCTTCAAAACCTCTAGCCACTAACTGTGCTTTTGGAACTAGACCAGTTTGTGTCTCCTTGAGGGTGCACACCCATCTGGTAGATATGTATTTTTGTCCCTCATCTCTAACCTCCTCAAACACATTGTTATCTCTCCAACTCTTGATCTCTTCTTGTTTGGCGAGGTCAAATGATAGATCTTTTGTTACCCATACATCCTCACTTATGTCTGTGTCATTAACATCAATTACAGCAGGTTCTATCTGGAGGCTCTTTACATTAGACATGTCAACTGAACCCATGCTGCCTGCCACATCACTTGGTTCTAGAAACAGCAGATTGTACCAGTTATTGTATTTACCTGTTGCTTTGCCTGCCCGTCCTAAGACTTTTGCTTTGTAAAACTCCACTAACTCTATCTCTGTATTTCAGAACTTGTCCTGTTATAAGTCGAACATCAGTTATCTGCTCTGTACCACTGCATGTATCTATGTTGTCATTTGTGTGCTGTGCTGCTTCCTGCTTTACCTCAGTGGTTGCTCCCGTGTACTCACTTCGCCTCAAACTCTGCTGCGCCTCAGCTACAGTTTCTGTGCCCTCCATGTTGTTCTTCACAGATCCTGCTATTTGTGTTTGCAGAATGTTTGTGTCGCTTTCTGCATCATCCTTTATGACACATTGATCCTCATTTTCTGCATTCACTTTTCTCAATCTGAGGTGGTGTACTCTAATACAGGTTCCCCCATGTCTGACAAACACCACTGCAACATCTTGACCAATTACAACTCCTGGTCCATTCCACTCTGGACAATCCACTCTCTTGTAATACACTTTGTCACCCATCTCATATTTCTCATCTGTTTGACGTATTTGTTTCCGCAGTGCTCTCCATATTCTTTCTGAACATTCTGCTTCTGTAAAAGCCTTTCTTGATGCATGTAAAGCAGAAATGTGTTTAGCCACCCATTCACTTTTTGTGGTGCCTTCTAAAGCTGGAAGCTTGTCGGTTAGCACAGAGGGCAGATTGGGATTCTGTCCAAACACTAACTGATGAGGACTGTAGCCATGAACATTCTGCATGGTGTTCTTTGCCATAAGAGCCCAGTCCAATGCTGTGTCCCAGTCACAACCGTTACTTGTTTTCACTTTCAGTAAGATCTCAGTGTTTGATTGTGTCGTTCCATAAGTCCATTGCTCCATGGACTGTAAGCAGCTGTTGTCTTTATTTCTATGTTGAAGTTTTCTGCCATATCTTTCACCTCTTCATTGTTGAATTCTCCCCCATTGTCACTAAATAGTCTCTGGGGTGGACCATGCACACTTATCCAGACATGGACAAAGTGTTTCACTATTTCACTGGACTTCTTTGTGGTCAGAATGTTTTTGTTTATTTTATGTGTGTTTTGTCATGCACACCCAATAACATACACCAGGGAAGAGCTGCTTAACATCGGGCAGCTTACCGCTAACAGTTTCTCGCCAATTTTTACAAACTCGGATAGTTTTATGGACATTTTTGTTTGTGGAGCAGCGGCTCTTTGCGCGGCATGGAGGAGACGCAGACGGGGAAAGCGCGCCGGTGCGCTAGTGAAACTTAGACAGTGAGGATTTCGAACTGTGCTTCCATTGATTCACTTGGCAAACCTCCGCTCTCTAAACAACAAAATGGATGAGCTGCTTCTCCTGAACAAAATTAAAAGAGACTTTGCACATTCCACTGCACTTTGTTTTACTGAAACTTGGCTCAGCGAATCCGTTCCTGACAGTGGATTACTTCTGCCGGGCTTTCGTCTACACCGAGCGGATCGCGTAACGGGACTCTCAAGTAAAACTAAAGGCGGTGGAATATGTTTTTACATCAATGAAAACTGGTGCACAGATGTCACAGTATTAAACAAACACTGCAGCCTGGATTTAGAAACATTGTTTATTAACTGCAAGCCGTTTTATTTACCGCGGTAGTTCTCCTCCTTTATCTTGGTCGGTGTTTACATTCCACCTCAGGCTAATGTGGATGCTGCACAGAAAAGCCTGGCTGACCAGATAACCTGTCTGGAGCAGAAATATGCAGATTCACTTTTTATCATACTTGGGGACTTTAACAGGGCAAAACTGAACCACGAACTTCCAAAATACAGACAACACATCAATTGTCCCACCAGGGGCAATAACACATTGGACCACTGCTATACTGTAATTAAAGATGCGTACCGCTCTGTGCCCCATGCAGCTCTGGGACATTCTGATCACTGCTTGGTTCATCTTGTTCTGACATACAGGCAGAAACTAAAATCAGCTAAGCCTGTGGTTAAAACTGTGAAGAAGTGGACCAGCGAGGCAAAGCAGGAACTGAAGGACTGTTTTGACTGTACTGATTGGACTGTACTGACACTGTGACATTGTACATTAGCTTTTACGAGGACGTTTGTGTGCCCACCAAAACCTTCTGTAAATACAACAACGACAAACCATGGTTTACAGCCAAATTAAGAAAACTTTGTCAAGCAAAGGAGGATGCCTACAGAAGTGGGGACAGATCCCAGTACACACAGGCCAGAAACATGCTGAACAAAGAGATCAGAGTCGCCAAAAACAGCTACACTCAAAAGCTGAAAAACAGCCAACGACTCTACATCAGTATGGAGAGGCCTGCAAGAGATAACCAACTACAGGAGATCACCCAACTCCATTGAGGCAAACAAAGACCTGGCTGATGACCTTAATGTTTTCTATTGTAGGTTCAAGAAGGACACATTCACACCCACCCTCCACCCCTGCACATCAACAGACCATATCACACCATCAGCTATCACCACACATTCCCCCATGGATACACAATCTGCATTACAAATAGGTGAGATGGACGTGAGACGACTCTTCCAAAGACAAAAAAACAGGAAGGCACCAGGCCCAGATGGAGTCTCACCGTCATGTCTCAAAGCCTGTGCGGACCAACTGGCTCCTATTTTTACAAAGATCTTCAACGAGTCACTGGAGCTGCTTCAACGAGTCCCATCCTGCTTCAAACGTTCCACCATCATCCCAATCCCCAAGAAACCCTCACAGGACTTAATGACTACAGACCCGTTGCTTTAACATCTGTGGTCATGAAATCCTTCGAACGACTGGTTATGACACATCTGAAGAACATCACTGGCCCCCTGCTGGACCCTCTGCAGTTTGCCTATCGGGCAAACAGGTCGGTGGATGATGCAGTCAACATGGGATTGTACTACATCTTAGAACATCTGGACAGCCCACGGACTTATGTAAGAATCCTTTTTGTGGATTTTACCTCACCATTATACCAGAACTCCTCCACCTCAAACTGTCTCAGCTCAGTGTGTCCCCCGCCATCTGTCAGTGGATCACCAGCTTTCTGACAGACCGGACACAACAGGTGAGGCTGGGAGATATCACATCTACCACAAGAACAGTCAGCACTGGTGCACCACAGGGCTGTGTCCTCTCTCCACTGCTATTCTCTCTCTACTCTAATGACTGTACCTCTACAGACCCAACAGTGAAACTTCTAAAGTTTGCAGATGACACTACGACCATTGGACTAATCCAGGATGGAGATGAGTCTGCATATCGGCAGGAGATTGATCGGCTGGTGCTCTGGTGCAGTCAGAACAACCTAGAGTTGAACACACTAAAGACTGTAGAGATGACAGTGGATTTTAAAAGAAAACCTTTGACACTGCTCCCCATCACCATATTCAACAGAACTGTGTCTACCGTGGAGACCTTCAGGTTCTTGGGAACTACTATTTCCAATGACCTAAAGTGATTATTTCCAATGACCAACACAAACTCCATCCTCAAAAAGGCCCAGCAAAGGATGTACTTTCTGTGTCAACTGAAGAAACACGGTCTGCCACAGGAGCTGTTGAAACAGTTCTACACGGCAGTCATTGAATCTGTCCTGTGCACATCCATCACAGTGTGGTTCGGTTCAGCCACAAAACAGGACAGATGCAGATTGCAAAGAGTGGTGGATAGAGCGGCAAAAATCATCGGTGCGCCTTTGCCCACCCTCCAGGACTTATACAAAACAAGGATCAGAAACCGGGCAGAAAAAATTCTCACAGACTTCTCACACCCTGGTCACGAACTTTTTACCCTCCTACCCTCAATGTTTCTGTCTTCCTTAGATTGTTTATCTTATTTTTGTTAAGCTGACTGACACAGCTATCTAGCCATCCCTGTCCACACACAGTTCGTGTGCATGCAGTGTCTATTATGGCTGAACCAAAACACTCTGTCATAAACATTTCTGCTTCAGTAGGCGACTCTTTTGCATATAAGGCAATGTTACATTCCTCTACATCATTTGATTTATAATCTTCAGTCAGTTTGACTTGCTCACCTCTGTGTGGACAGTCCTTGGCCCAATGGAATGTGCTTTGACAAACGGCACACTTTGATCTGCGTCCATACTTATCCAGAGGGTTAGTGCCAGGCAGTGGCGTCCTCTGTTGGTCATTTTGAGACCATAACTTGCCCCTTTGTCACCTCTGCTCTGCTACATACACTGTCTCCTGGTTAATTCGGTCTTTCACATCCAAGCACGCTTTATCTAGTAGCTTGAATGCTAATACTGCATCGGGAAGTTCCATCTTGTATTTACGCACCCGTGAGTACCACTGTTCAAAATCAATTATATAGTCTGACATGGACACACTACTGTCTCTCATAATCCGGTCAAAACTAGAGTATGCTTCATATGTTCGGTCTTTTTCTTCTTTAAGAAACAAATCATCAAGTTTCCCAAGTAAAGTGTTCATGCCAGTGTCCTTATTCAAATCATCTACCGGTATTTCCATCGCCGTTTCTCTAGCCCTTTCCGATAGTGCCAAAGCCACGGCAAGCGCTTGTTTACTTTTTTCAAGTTCCGAAACTCTTGTCCAGATCGCAACTTCATCAAAGGTTGGCGGGACTCTGTAGTTGCTAACCATCCGCTACCAATGTTACTCGATAAAAAACAATCAGAGTTAATCCCCAACTTTATTCCAGCCGGCACACTTTCAGTACCACTTACTCACAGAATACACGCCCCCCAGCAAACCATGCAGGGTCAAAGAAAAAAAACAACTCCATCTGCAGTTTCACAACAAAAGCCTATCTTCTGTACTGAGGTGTTAGAAAACATTTACTTTATATGAATATGGAGAGTCCATCAGGTTTGTGGTACCAGCTGAATTAATCTGATAGACTGAACACCCAGGACCTGGTACAGGTGAGTTAGAAGCTGTGAAATGGAGTAAGGGTCCATGTGGACTGCTTTAAAAAAAACCTGCATAAGCTTGATGCATTATCATGCTGTTCACTGGAGCTACTGGAGATGTTGAGATTCTGCCTGAAGGAGAACATGAGGAGGATTACTCGGGTGGCCAGAGAATCTCCAAAGATCTTCACTGGGAAATTACAGACGTTAGTGAGGTCTTGAGGTCAGAACGTCTTCCTACAGAACCACAAGATATTTAGAGGACTGGCTGTAGAAAGTCTCTTCTGTATGATTCTCATCCTGGAACTTTCTAAGGGACCTTGTTGAATGGTCAGAACAGACCTGAAAAGACATCAAACAGTAGAGGTCATGGGTTGAGGGGTACAGTTTTGTACAGGATATTACCCACAATCCACTGTGACCCAGTGATGTTTCCACCAGTAACCAGTAGGTTTTTGGAATGGTATATATTTGCAAAATTATGAGTCATTTTTATTTCCATTTACATATTTGGCATTTAGCAGAAACTTTTATTCAAAGTGACTTACAGTACTGTGAGAATAAATTGTCTAAGCAATTGAGGGTTAAGGGCCTTGCTCAAGGGCAACACTGGCAACCTGGCAGTGGTGGGGCTTGAACCAGCGATCTTTCGATTACTAGTCCAGTACATTAACCACTAGGCTATTTAACCATTCATTTTATCCAACGAAATGATTAAAGCAATAAACTACAATAGATTAAAATGATGATAAACAAAGTGATGATTCTTATTAATGATGTTAAATATAGAAGATGATGATAATGTAAGTATTTAATAAAAGATGCAGTAAGTGTAGCAGTTCTGTTAATGATTAATAATAATATTAACCCCCTGACGCATAGTGGTCACTACAGTGGCGGCTATTTAATAGCTGTTTTTTTACAAGCACAGGTTTCCATGCTTCAAATGTATATTAACCTCTACAGTGGACACTACAGTTTCAATCATTTCACTTCTACACTGATTTAATGTTCATTATCTATACAGTTGATTTAAGTTTATGATTTATTTTCTTACTCCTCTGTTGTGCTGACAGTCTCATCATCTTTAATCAGATGCACTTTATTCTTCTGCTCATAACAATAAACACATTAATGCACATAAATGCAGCTTCATTCTGTACTAGTTTTAATAAAAAAAATTTATTTTACATCATGATGCAAATGGTTCTTTTTATTTTTAAAATGTAATGAACAAAACAGATATTGATTTTATTTTAAAAAAACATTTATAAAAATAATTAACAAATAACATGTATTTGTATCTTACCTGATTAAAACAAGTAAAGGAGACATGGTGTTGTGCAGTGTAAGTTAAAGGTGTTTCTCTGTTAAGTGTGATGCTCTTAATGAAGTAGAAACAGAAGAAAAGCTGCTGCTTACCGTGCATTTGCTGTTCAATAACTGCTGAATCTAACGATTGACCTTTCTAAAACCAGCCAAGAATGGTGTTTAAAATAAAAGGTGTATAAATATTTGACAATAATTACCCACAAGCTTTTATTAAGTAATACAAGTGTTTCATTTATTTATGGAGATCTGGTATCTCAATGGCATTTAAACCATATTTCATTAAAACCGACAAAAAGAAGAAAAAGGTTTTAATATTGATGCACAGCCTTTAGATTTGGCATGTATTGCAGCATCTACTTAACATGTATATTTATAAATCTAATTTTAATAATATTTATCTGTGATACATGTGAAATCTGTAAATATGTGACAGTAACAAGACTTGGATTTTGGATGGAAGGTCACACTTGAAAAATAATAATTTCAATAGCATTTTTACTGTGTTACATAGGGCATTAAAACAAGCTGTGAATTGTGGCAGTTATCATGCAGAACCTCTTTAACACTTTAATAGCACTTGATATCTGACCACATGCAGCAAGATTTAATGGCATCAGGCACTGAGGTTTTAGTTTGCAATGTAATTTGAATACTAAACGCTCCATGCCTAAACTCCAAGATGTACACCTCTAGTGACCCAAAAGCACAAGAAAAGTTGGTGCTAATAGGATAAAAAAACAACAACATGTAAATAAGCCACAGAAGTTTTTGGATACTGTTCTGTGGAGTGATGAAACACACCTGTAACGTTTTGGTCCTACATAGATCAGCAGTGTGTCTGGAGGAGGAACAATGAAGCATTCACTTAAAGGGCACCCTGCCTACAGTGCAGCATGGTGGTGGATCTGTGATGCTTTGTGGCTGCTTTGTTTCTTCTGGCACTGGAATTCTTCAGTGTGTGGGGGGCAAGATGGATTCAATCAAACATCAGGAAATCCTAGGAGAAAACGTTATGCCTTTTCTGAGAAAGCTGAGGCTCTGGCATCATTGGACCTTTTACCAGGCCAGTGATCCTTAAAGTCTACCAAGGTTTGGTTTCAGAAGAAGTCCTTGAAGATTCTGAAGTGGCTGTCACAGTATTTGAAGGAGACCCTGGGTCATGATCCTAGGGTGGGTTGTAAGCCAAAAATAGGTTACAGTGATACATAATTATAATTAAATCAGATTTTAACGAGCACAAACACAAAATAAACTTGTACACGAATGCCCTCTTGTGGAGGCTTTACGTAATGTATCTTGTAAACCACAGTGGGACCAAATTGCCACCATTTTTATTAATTAGGCTTATTTCATGTGTGTTTTGATGCATGAGTCGCACTAAAAAATGTGGGTTACTTAAAAAAAGTTTAAAAAACCCTGCTCTATACACTTAAATTATAGCCAGTCCAACATGTGCATGTATGAGGTGGTACACAACCAGATTTATTAAGACAAACATTACAGACCAAGTTAGTGACCAGAATGGCTTTTCTCTTAACTTAAACTTACAGTTTGATATCATATTTAATGTGTGTGTGCAGATGTGAGATCTCTAAATGCAGCGTTGCCAGCTGCAGGTGAGTGCTTAACACTGTCCAGGTGAGCATGTACACAGTGTGTCTATCTAATCTCTAATGCTGAAAGTGAGAAGCAAAAAACCACACACACACAGCAGGCCAGTGATTCCTACAACCTCTCTGCAGGTAAAGATTTCAGCTTTCTAAAAATGTAACCCTCAAAAAACAGCTCAAAAGGGTCCAGATCAACCCAAAGTTACAGCTGAGACTGCCAGAACATACACAAGTACATTTGACCCCTGCATGTTTCCATGCTTACATTAACAACATTAACGATTAAAGTCCTCACAAGTGAAAAGATTTACATGAACTTGTAATATAGTGAGCATGCTCAGGAAATCGACACACACCTACATCACCTAAAGCAGACCTCTCCCACAATGGTGATTTACCAACACAAAACATGCCATGCTAAACTGTACGTGCACTATAGACTGCATTAACGTCAGTGATTGTATCAGTAATTCTTAGCAACAGTGGACAGAACTGGTCTTGTGTGCCACATCAATGCATTATTGTATTTTAGTAACATGATAATATGGTAGCAAAGCTCAGTCTGCATCTCCATGTGTTGCAGGCCGCAGGCTTAGAACCCCTGGATTATAGATCATGAGAGAGTCTAGATTTTAGTTCTTATCCACTATTGTTAAAGTAAACAGTATAGTGTTGCTTCAAATACGAGCTTAAGAAAAATCACATATGCTCTTAAACAGACGTACCAGGCTGTATTAATCACTGCCAAAGCAACTGATCTCTCATTGAGCTCTCATTACCATCTGTGTTTCTTCTTTCTTTATGTTGAGCCTCCATCCAAGACTAAAGGAAGACAAGCATCAAGGCTCTTCTCTGTTCTAGCGCCCAAGTGGAATGAACTTCCTCTGTCTGTCCGAACATCTGAGTCTCTTGCTGTGTTTAAAAAACGATTAAAAACCCACCTTTTTATGAAGCACTTAAGCTGACTTGTACTTATTTACTAACATTTTGTTCCATCCTTTTCCATTTCCCAAAAAAAAAAAAAAAAAAAAAAACACTTTGGTTCTAACAGGTTTTAGCAGATTTGTGTTCTTCGACTGTTGTTTACCTAAACTTGAGAAATGAAATGTTCACTATGGAAGCACTTCTGTAAGTCCCTCTGGATAAGAGCGTCTGCTAAATGCTGAAAATGTAAATGTAAATGTAGAGGACAGGAAAGCTGAGACGAGAACAGAGAGACATGAAGTGGTGATGCAGGGACAGAAAGAGTAAAAAGAATAATATAAGAATGTAGAAATATGATCTGAGTAGAAAGACAGAAACAAACCTGAGAGAGTTAATATAAGCAGTAGAATGAAGTACTTTATAAATACTGTGGTTCATATGGTATGTTTCTAGGGTGTCTGATGATAAAAAAAAACATGAATGTGCCAGATATTCATTAATCAGCGTGCTGAATCACATGTGATCCAGCACATACTCGGGTAACATCTCATCAATCCAACACTAATGCAGCATGGACAATCAAGTGTGATTAAGAATGAGATTTGATTAAACACTGATCTAAGTGCTTGGTAAGATATTAGATTAGACACTAGATTTAAATTCTCTATCAGGACATTACAAATGTGACTGCTTCAGCCAGACTAACTCAATCTAACTATCGTACACTTCAAATACAACTTTAAATTCAGACTGTGTCACCTGGCAATATTAAGCATCAATTTACTTTGAGCAGCATGAATGATAATAGTGACTTATCCAACAAGGATATCCAGCTACTTTAATCTAATCTCCCAAACTGAACTAACTGCATTGATTAAATCATCAAAGCCATCGTCATGTATATTGGACCCTGTTCCAACTTGTTTACTTAAAGATTTACTCCCCACCATTGTGGAGCCCCTGCTTACTTTAATAAATGCATCTCTTAGCCTTGTACAATCCCCTCCAAAAGTATTGGAACAGTGAGGCCAATCCCTTTATTTGAATATGAGACAAAAGATTTCAGCTTTTATTTCCAGGTATTTACATCTGGATCTGATACACAGTTCAGAAGATAGCACCTTTTGTCTAAACCCACCCATTTCTTGTGAGCAAAAGTATTGGAACATGTGACTGTCAGGTGTGCTTTGTTGCCCAGGTGTGTCCTGTTACATTATTTAAACAATAAATAGCGCTGAATGTCTACACTCAGTTTCAGATTTGGGTTTTGCCTGTGCAGACTGTGCATTTATAGTTAGAGGAGTAACCAGCATGAAAACCAGAGAGATGTCTATGGGTGAAAAAACAAGCAATTGTGAAGTTGAGAGAAGATGGAAAATTAATCAGAGCCATTGCACAAATATTGGCCATAGCCAGTACAACTGTTTGGAATGTCCTGAAGAAGAAAGTCGTCACTGGTGTACTAAGTAACAGATGTTGAACAGGTAGACAGAGGAAAACAACAGTAGTTGATGACAGAAACATTGTGCGTGCTGTAAAGAAAGACCCTAAAACAACTGTTAGTGACATCAGCAACAACCTCCAGAGGACAGGAGTGAAGGTATCACAATCTACAGTACTGTTCGGAGAAGACTTCATGAACAAAAGTACAGAGGCTTCACCAGAAGATGCAAACCACTAATGAGCAAGAAGAATAGGAAGGCCAGGCTGGAATTTGTCAAGAAGTACAGAGACAAGCCTCAGAAATTCTGGGACAAAGATGAACCTTTACCAATGTGATGGAAAGGCTAAAGTTTGGAGAAAGAAAGGATCTGCTCATGATCCCAAACATACACGCTCATCTTTGAAACACAGTGGAGGTAATGTCATGGCTTGGGCTTGGATGGCTTCTTCTGGGACGGGCTCATTAATCTTCACTGATGATGTCACGCATGATGGCAGCAGTACATTGAACTCAGAAGTCTACAGAAACATTTTGTCTGTTAATTTAAAGAAAGATGCAACCAAACTGATTGGGAGATCCTTCATCATGCAGCAAGATAATGACCCAAAACACACTGCCAAAACTACAAAGGAGATCATCAGGGGCAAGAAGTGGAAGGTTTTGGACTGGCCTAGTCACTCTCCAGACTTAAACCCTATAGAGCATGCATTTTACCTGCTAAAGAGGAGACTGAAGGGAGTAACCCCCCAAAACAAACATCAACTGAAAAAGGCTGCAGTAAAAGCCTGGAAAAACATCACAAAAGAAGAATGTAAAAGTTTAGTGATGTCAATAGTTCACAGGCTTGATGCAGTTATTGCAAGCAAAGGATTTGCAACTAAATATTAAGTCTTATTCACTTTAATCTGTTTTAAGTTGATCTGTTCCAATACTTTTGCTCACAAGAAAAATGGGTGGGTTCAGACAAAAGGTGCTATCTTCTGAACTGTGTATCAGATCCAGATGTAAATACCTGAAAATAAAAGCTGAACTGTTGATCTTTTGTCAAACCCAAATGTTTTCAGTCTACAGCAAAAATAAAGGGATTGGCCTCACTGTTCCAATACTTTTGGAGACACCCCCGATATTAATATCAAATTTTGCTACCTTGCCTTAAATGTATTCCTAATTCAAACAACACTTAAATGAGAAAAAAAGATTTATTTCAAAAGGAAAAAAAAATACAGGGAAGGGAAGAGACGTACTGTGGTTGCATTTCATTAAGTTTCAGAAAAATCCTCTTTTGTGCAGAGATGTGAGTGTGTTTGTTTCTGCTTTAAAACATAAGCGCCATGAACCAATCAGATCTAACACAATTAAACAAGTTTATAGTTTATTTCTCAATTATTTATTATTATACTACTAGCTCTCTCTCTCTCTCTCTCTCTCTCTCTATCTGTGTGTGTGTGTGTGTGTGTGTGTGTTGCTCGCCCTCCGTGATACTGAAAGTTTTCGGATTTGAATATCGATAATAAACAGCTTTTATTACGAGTTATGATTAATTCTCTCTACTGATGCGATGCTGAATGGGTTGATTAGATTACAGTCTATAAGAACTGTGCAGAAATAAAAGACTCGGTTCCTTTTGTTAATTTCAAAGATCCGTTCAATAGAATCTGATCGTTGGCGAACGACCCATCACTAGTATATCTGCAGTTAGCACTGAGCATGTGAGTGAGAGGGGTGCGCCTGTTTAGCGGAGCAGCCTTGTGATGTCAGGAACAACATCAGTGAGCTTCAAATGCAGATCTGCTCTGATAAAAGCGAGAGAGCTACTGATAACCTTACTGATAACTTTACTGATAACTTTACTGATAACTTTATAGACGTAATGAAGTACAGTGTCTGTGTAGCCCCGAATATTTTTAAAAACACATTCGTTTTAATTAAACTGTTTTTATTAAAATAGAATTATAAGAACTTTGAAACAGATTTTATTAGTAATTTACACATTTTGTTTAATATCTTTTTATTTATAATTATTAAATGATTAATTTTTTCGGTGCATGTAATTACTTTTCCGAGATTATCTGGCGTACCACCTCGTGCTGCTTCACGTACCACCAGTGGTACGCATACCACAGTTTGAGAACCACTGGACTATTCCATGAATTATTCTTTATTCTTTATTTTTCTCTCTTTATCTGTATAATTTCATGCTGAGGCCTTCATGCATTTAAAGGACCCCTCCTGCCTAGGGTCTACAACATGTTGGATTGTCTTTGCTAGAATTCACTTAGCTTAGTTCTTTTCCAAATTGGATAGATCTGAGATACAGAACTAAGCTAAGTGAATTCTAGCAAAGACAATCCAACATGTTGTAATGTCTATGAATAAAATCCTCAGACAGACTGTCTGGGTAAGTCTACCAGTTATGTATCATTTCTATTTTAATACTGTGTTGGAGATATAGTATAGATATATCCTGAACACAAAGCTAAAGAACATTTGTACTGCATGTTTAAATCACATGTATTGATTTCTGTGTATTAGAGCTGTTTAATCTATATAATCAGTATTTAGATTTTGTTCTGTTATTATGTTAGTGATATTAAAAGTTAACTTTTACAATCAGATACGTTTTAAGATTACTTTGTGTAATAAAACTCTTCCCACACTAAGAGCAATGCTATGGTTTCTCTCCAGTGTGAATGCGCTGGTGTCTTTTAAAATGACTCTGTTGATTAAAACTCTTCTCACACTGTGAGCACTGATACGGTTTCTCTCCAGTGTGAATGCGCTGGTGTGTTTTCAGATAACTCTGTCTATTAAAACTCTTTCCACACTGTGAGCACTGATACGGTTTCTCCTCAGTGTGAATGCGCTGGTGTATTTTGAGATCACTCTGTGTATTAAAACTCATCCCACACTGTGAGCACTGATACGGTTTTTCTCCAGTGTGAATGCGCTGGTGTCTTTTAAAATGACTCAGTTGATTAAAACTCTTCCCACACTGTAAGCACTGATATGGTTTCTCTCCAGTGTGAATGCGCTGGTGTCTTTGAAAATGACTCAGTTGATTAAAACTCTTCCCACACTGTAAGCACTGATATGGTTTCTCTCCAGTGTGAATGCGCTGGTGTATTTTGAGAGGACTTTGATGATTAAAACTCTTCCCACACTGTGAGCACTGATATGGTTTCTCTCCAGTGTGAATGCGCTGGTGTTTTTTTAGATCACTCTGTGTATTGAAACTCTTCCCACACTGTGAGCACTGATATGGTGTCTCTCCAGTGTGAATGCGCTGGTGTATTTTGAGATCACTGTGTATAAAAACTCTTCTCACACTGTGAGCACTGATATGGTTTCTCTCCAGTGTGAATGCGCTGGTGTATTTTGAGATTACTCTGTGTATAAAAACTCTTCTCACACTGTGAGCACTGATATGGTTTCTCTCCAGTGTGAATGCGCTGGTGTATTTTGAGATTACTCTGTCGATTAAAACTCTTCCCGCACTGTGAGCACTGATATGGTTTCTCTCCAGTGTGAATGCGCTGGTGTATTTTGAGATTACTCTGTGTATTAAAACTCTTCTCACACTGTGAGCACTGATACAGTCTCTCACTAGTGTGAATGCACTGGTGTATTTTGAGATCACTCTGTGTATTGAAACTCTTCCCACACTGTGAGCACTGATATGGTTTCACTCCAGTGTGAATGCGCTGGTGTATTTTGAGAGCACTTTGTCGATTAAAACTCTTCCCACACTGTGAGCACTGATATGGTTTCACTCCAGTGTGAATGCGCTGGTGTATTTTGAGATCACTCTGTGTATTAAAACTCTTCCCACACTGTGAGCACTGACAAGGTTTTTCTCCAGTGTGAATGCGCTGGTGTCTTTTAAAATGACTCAGTTGATTAAAACTCTTCCCACACTGTAAGCACTGATACAGTTTCTCTCCAGTGTGAATGCGCTGGTGTATTTTGAGAGCACTTAGATGATTAAAACTCTTTCCACACTGCGAGCACTGATACGGTTTCTCTCCAGTGTGAATGCGCTGGTGTTTTTTTAGATCACCCTGTGTATTAAAACTCTTCCCACACTGTGAGCACTGATACGGTTTCTCTCCAGTGTGAAAGCGCTGGTGTGTTTTGAGATAACCCTGTGTATTAAAACTCTTTCCACACTCTAAGCACTGATACGGTTTCTCTCCAGTGTGAATGCGCTGGTGTATTTTGAGAGCACCCCGTGTACTGAAGCTCCTCCCACACTGTGAGCAGACGTTTCCTTCTTCCTGTGTGGGACTGAGAGACGTGTTAATGCTGTCAGTACCAGAGGACGTTTGCTGATTACTGGAGCTTCTGGTGGGCGTCAGATCCTCATGTTCAGTCTTAATCTTCACCAGAGAACCACTGGACTATTCCATGAATTATTCTATATTCTTTATTTTTCTCTCTTTATCTGTATAATTTCATGCTGAGGCCTTCATGCATTTAAAGGACCCCTCCTGCCTAGGGTCTGCTGTATCTCAGATCTATCCAATTTGGAAAAGAACTAAGCTAAGTGAATTCTAGCAAAGACAATCCAACATGTTGTAATGTCTATGAATAAAATCCTCAGACAGACTGTCTGGGTAAGTCTACCAGTTATGTATCATTTCTATTTTAATACTGTGTTGGAGATATAGTATAGATATATCCTGAACACAAAGCTAAAGAACATTTGTACTGCATGTTTAAATCACATGTATTGATTTCTGTGTTTACATTATAAATAATCAAATACATTTATAACATTATAAATCATCAAATACATTTATAACATTATAAATCATCAAATACATTTATAACATTATAAATAATCAAATACATTTATAACATTATAAATCATCAAATACATTTATAACATTATAAATAATCAAATACATTTATAACATTATAAATCATCAAATACATTTATAACATTATAAATCATCAAATACATTTATAACATTATAAATAATCAAATACATTTATAACATTATAAATAATCAAATACATTTATAACATTATAAATCATCAAATACATTTATAACATTATAAATAATAAAATACATTTATAACATTATAAATCATCAAATACATTTATAACATTATAAATAATAAATACATTTATAACATTATAAATAATCAAATACATTTATAACATTATAAATCATCAAATACATTTATAACATTATAAATCATCAAATACATTTATAACATTATAAATAATCAAATACATTTATAACATTATAAATAATCAAATACATTTATAACATTATAAATCATCAAATACATTTATAACATTATAAATAATAAATACATTTATAATAGGGCTGCACGATATTGGAAAAAACTGACATTGCGATATTTTTTTTCCTGCGATATATATTGCGATATTTAAAAAATGCAGGAATTTTCACCACATCATTAATAACGTGTCTGTGTAAAAAGTGGCCAGAAATGTTACAAAACATGTTACAGATCGCAGGACACAGTAGTTGTTGCGACACGTTATTGGAAAAAACTGACATTGCGATTTATTTTCTTCCTGCGATATATATTGCGATATTAAAAAAATATATTAATAATATTAATAATGCATGTATCTTACTCTAAATAAGGGGCTCATCTGTGAAAAATGGTGGTGCCTACAAGGGATACAAGAGATTATGACAAGCTACATCTTTGTACTCGGTTGAAACTGAGCATTAAACTAAGAAAGCTTCAATATCACATGAAGGAATTAACAGGATTGACAAAATGGGTCATTTAATGCTTTATTTCACAATCAAAACCTCTTCAAGTAGTAAACATTATTTAAAAAAAACTATACAAACAAAAGACCTTTGGGCTTCAGCCCAGGGGCCTTAAATAATTGAGGGCCCCGGATTGGCTGTTTTTTTTTATTTTTTATTTTGTTAGTTATTTTGGTTAATAAGAATAGGGAAGCTTACAAACCAGTGATTTTGTAAATCATTTACACGTTATTCATATTTCTGACTGTTGATTGGCCAGATAAACTATAACGAGCTGTAGTAGTACTAGCGAACTAGTATGTGAGTGACATTCAGCTCAGCCAATCAGAATGCAGCACCGGGTTTCTACATGTGCGTTCGGACGTGCTGCGGTTAGTTTTGTATGTGAGACTCGCTGTATATATATGTATATATGTAGGGGGACCACAACCAGCCGTAGCCCCTGGGCCCACAGGCAGGGTAAATCACCTCTGCATGTTAGCGCTGTCCCACCTCATTCCATTGGTTTTAATGGCAAGATGCTAAATGCTAAATGCGAAACCCGATGGAATTGCTAAGTAGCCGCGTTCCGATAACCTGCCTTCTAAGTCAATGACTTATTAGAATCCTCTCTACTGAGGCAGCTGCCTGTGTAGGTAGTACAGCGAGGCGGCTCACTAGGTTTTTGAACACACTGGTAGATACGTCATGGAAAATGAGAACGGTGTGAATTTTCGTTTTGTGTCAAGCAGCAAAAAAGTTGTAGCATGACGTATTTGATTTAATTTGCATTAAGTAACATTGCACGTCCTGCGATGTGACTATCGCACATGCACACATCGCAATGTCGATGCTGAAACGAAATATCGTGCAGCCCTAGTTTATAACATTATAAATAATAAAGATTGTTAGTAAATGTTAAACTGAGATCTGATGCTAAAGTCCTGTAACGTGATTCATCCTGCATTCATCATTTCCTGCTCACACTGATCTGCATGAGTACAATACAAGCTTTCACTGTATGATGCTTCATCCCAGCTGCCTCTGATTCTATTCAATCAAAATCTTATTTTACTCAAGATAAAAAATATCTTACTGAGATCATCTTTATCTTCAGCTTCTTCCTTCTTCACAGATTTCATCTGGAAACCTCCACACTGTTGGTCCTCTGGGGTGAGGTGTTCCTCAGGGATCGAGGTTCCTTCACCTGAAATTTCTTTGTATTGTGAAATAAAAATAATAAGTTTGTTATTGTTGGTAGTAACGACCAACTTCTTTATTAAGCACTTAAGTTAGAACTAACAGACACGTACTTCTATACTATCTGTCAAAAAAGACGATCTATAAACCTTTGTTCAAACAGGGTTTCAGCAGATTTAATAATAATAATAACAATACAACCCCCCAAAAAATACTTGGGACAGTATGGAAAATGGAAAATAATAAAACACAGAGTTTCTTACACTGACTTTGACTTTGATTTGATGTCAGACAGGATGAAGCTGAGATATTTCATCTTTTATCTGCTCAACTTCATTTCATTTATTAATAAACATCCATTCCTGCATTTCAGGCCTGTAACACATTCCAAAAATAGTTGGGACCGTTCTTTATTGGGGACAGGTCAGGACAGCAGGCAGGCCAGTCCAGTACCCGTACCCTCTTATTCCTCAGCCACGCCTTTGTAATGAGTGCAGCAGGTGGATTTGCATCGTCTTGTTAAAAAATGCTGGACATCCCTGGAAAAGACGACGTCTTGAAGGCAGCACATGTTGCTGATAACAGTCTGGATCCTTTTTGTCTTTGGTCCGGATCACACGCTGTCCATTTTTCCATAAAAAGACCTGATTTGCTGATTCATCTGACCACAATAGATGTTTCCACCTTTGGGAAAGATGGCGGCGCATGCACCTGAGCGTCTCACCAGGCTTAGCGATCTAGTGTTTATTTATTTGCCAATTTACTGCGTTTTCACTTGAATCACTCGTGTGAACAACACATACGACAGACGCTGCTGGACATTCATTTATATCGCTTTAAGTGTTGGTTTGGACCGTCCATTCAAGTTCAACCAGCTACTTCCAGAGGTGAGCAGAACACCGCGTCCAAGCGAGCTGTTCATCCCAACAGGAAGAGCCAAAACAGGGGAAATGTGGAGGATAGCGCGCTAAGCTAAAACTACCTTGTATCTTCCTTGCCAATATGCCATGAGAAAATAAAAATCTGGACCCTGACACAGAAGAGGATCATGGACTGCAGCTAAACCACAGCGTGGTGGAACTGATGAAGAGCTTCTGTGGTGATGTTTGCCTTTATGTAAACAAAACCTGGTGCATGGACTCTGTCATAGTTAATACCTACTGCTCTGTTGACCTGGAATACCTGGTTATAACATGTAGACCCTTTATAACCAGGTATTATAACCACCAGAGGCTTCCTGCATTGTTACTGCTGCAGTTTATATCCCTCCAGATGCTAATGCTAACGCAGCTATAAAAGACCTTTGTGAACCCAGATGGAGTCTTTATTGTTTCTGGGGACTTTAATCACTGCAGTTTAAGTCCAAAGTTTCATCAGAAGCTCCACCCCTCCCCCACCTGGGTCAGTCTGATCACCTGTCTTTGTTCCTGCTCCCCAAGTACACCCCAGTCATCAGACGTCTGATACCCACAATAAGGACAGTTAAGATCTGGACGGAAGCTGCAGACTCATCTCTCCAGGACCATCAGCACAAACAATCATGTATATATTAAATATATCAGCTTATATACTCGACTTTATTTATTCTCATTCATTACCCAATCATTCAGCCACTTGTATTCACCTGGCATTACTCTGTAATTATATACTAGTCTACACACTGTACAGTCAGCATGATCTGTTTAATATTCTTTACTTCTGTCTCCTCATTTCACTCACCTGCTCACTTATGTACTAAAAATACACAAATATTACAAGTAATTCAGACATGACCAAATTAGGAGAAATAATTTTATAAAAACGTTATAAAAAAGTCTTACTGAGTTCATCTGTATCTTCAGGTTCTTCCTTCTTCACAGGCTTCATCTGGAAACCTCCACACTGTTGGTCCTCTGAGAAGAGCAGTTCCACAGAAGCAACAAGTTCCGGAGGGATTAAAGTGACTTCACCTGAAATTCATCAATATGAGAAGAAGAAACTCAACAACTGGAGGAAACTAAAGGTTGTGGGTTTGATTTCCAATCACAAATAAATCCTAGTTAGATTAAAACTGAAATCCAGACTGGAGTGTAGCAGCACAGGACAGTACGGTACAGTACAGGTTCTAATCCCACTATCCACTTTCTCTTATTATTTCTACTGATTAGTGACTCCAATACTAACTGTACTGTACCATACTGTACTGTACCATACTGTACTGTACCACACTGTACTGTACCATACTGTACTGTACCACACTGTACTGTACCACACTGTACTGTACCATACTGTACTGTACCATACTGTGCTGTACCATACTGTACTGTACCATACTGTACTGTATCATACCATACTGTACCATACTGTGCTGTACCATACTGTACTGTACCATACTGTACCATACTGTACTGTACCATACTGTACTGCACCATACTGTACTGTACCATACTGTACTGCACCATACTGTACTGTACCATACTGTACCATACTGTACTGTACCACACTGTGCTGTACCATACTGTACTGTACCATACTGTACCATACTGTACTGTACCATACTGTACTGTACCACACTGTACTGTACCACACTGTACTGTACCATACTGTGCTGTACCATACTGTACTGTAACACACTGTACTGTACCATACTGTACTGTACCACACTGTACTGTACCATACTAACCACACTGTACTGTACCATACTGTACTGTACCACACTGTGCTGTACCATACTGTACTGTACCACACTGTACTGTACCATACTGTACTGTACCACACTGTACTGTACCATACTGTACTGAACCACACTGTACTGTACCATACTGTACTGTACCACACTGTACTGTACCACACTGCACCATACTGTACTGTACCATACTGTACTGTACCACACTGTACTGTACCACACTGCACCATACTGTACTGTACCATACTGTACCATACCACACTGTACTGTTCCACACTGTACTGCACCACACTGTACTGTACCATACTGTACTGTACCACACTGTACTGTACCACACTGTACTGTACCATACTGTACTGTACCATACTGTACTGTACCACACTGTACTGTACCATACTGTACTGTACCACACTGTACTGTTCCACACTGTACTGTACCACACTGTACTGTACCACACTGTACCATACTGTACTGTACCATACTGTACCACACTGTACTGTATCATACTGTACTGTACCACACTGTACTGTTCCACACTGTACTGTACCATACTATACTGTACCATACTGTACTGTACCATACTGTACTGTACCATACTCTACTGTACCACACTGTACCATACTGTACTGTACGACACTATACCACACTGTACTGTAACACACTGTACTGTAACACACTGTACTGTACCATACTGTACTGTACCACACTGTACTGTACTGTACCACACTGTACTGTACCATACTGTACCACACTGTACTGTACCACACTGTACTGTACTGTACTGTACCACACTGTACTGTACCATACTGTACTGTACCACACTGTACTGTTCCACACTGTACTGTACCATACTGTACTGTACCACACTGTACCACACTGTACTGTACCATACTGTACCACACTGTACTGTACCACACTGTACTGTATCATACTGTACTGTACCACACTGTACTTTACCATACTGTACTGTACCACACTGTACTGTTCCACACTGTACTGTACCATACTATACTGTACCATACTGTACTGTACCATACTGTACTATACTCTACTGTACCACACTGTACCATACTGTACTGTACCATACTATACCACACTGTACTGTAACACACTGTACTGTAACACACTGTACTGTACCATACTGTACTGTACCACACTGTACTGTACTGTACCACACTGTACTGTACCATACTGTACCACACTGTACCACACTGTACTGTACCACACTGTACTGTACCATACTGTACTGTACCACACTGTACTGTTCCACACTGTACTGTACCATACTGTACTGTACCACACTGTACCATACTGTACTGTACCATACTGTACCACACTGTACTGTACCACACTGTACTGTACCATACTGTACTGTACCATACTGTACCACACTGTACTGTACCACACTGTACTGTACCATACTGTACCACACTGTACTGTACCATACTGTACCACACTGTACTGTACTACACTGTACTGTACCACACTGTACTGTACCATACTGTACCACACTGTACTGTACTACACTGTACTGTACCACACTGTACTGTACCATACTGTACCACACTGTACTGTACCATACTGTACTGTACCATACTAGACTGTACCACACTGTACTGTATCATACTGTACTGTATCATACTGTACCACACTGTACTGTACCATACTGTACCTGTACCATACTGTACTGTACCACACTGTACTGTACCATACTGAACCACACTGTACTGTACCATACTGTACTGTACCATACTAGACTGTACCACACTGTACTGTATCATACTGTACTGTACCATACTGTACTGCACCACACTGTACTGTACCATACTGTACTGTACCACACTGTACTGTATCATACTGTACTGTACCATACTGTACTGTACCACACTGTACTGTACCATACTGTACTGTACCACACTGTACTGTACCACACTGTACTCTACCATACTGTACTGTACCACACTGTACTGTATCACACTGTACTGTACCACACTGTACCATACTGTACTGTACCATACTGTACTGTACCACACTGTACTGTACCACACTGTTCTGTACCACACTGTTCTGTACCATACTGTACTGTACCATACTGTACTGTACCATACTGTACTGCACCACACTGTACTGTACTATACTGTACTATACTGTACTGTACCACACTGTACCATACTGTACTGTACCATGCTGTACTGTACCATACTATACTATAGTACTCTGTACTGTACCATACCACACTGTACTGTACCATACTGTACTATATCACACTGTACTGTACCATACTGTACTATATCACACTACTGTACCAAACTGTACTGTACCACACTGTGCTGTACCACACTGTAGTGTACCTCACTGTACTGGCATCATGCTCCACATTTACTTACAGAAGAAATCATCATCATCTTCATCCTCCTCCTTTTGTATTGTTCTCTTCTGGAATTCTTCATTTTGTAGATCCACAGGGGTGACGTGTCCCTCTTCTGCTGACTGCATTATTAAAGCTCTAACAGACAGACAGACAGACAGACAGACAGACAGATGTGCTGTATTCATAATTAAAGGGAAATTCTTTAGACTGTTGTAACTGGCTGTTGTTATTGTTATGAACTGAAGCTGGTCTGTACACAACCAAACTGACACTTTGCTTAAGTTTGCAATCACATTATTTCAAATTCCTACAGTAAAATGATCTCAAAATCACAAGATTAGTACTAGAGTAAAATGTTCTTTATGATCATAGGGGTGACATTTAATAACAATTTGATTTGCTTATTTTATTGCTCTTCAAAAAGTGGTATTAACACAACCGAATAGACACTTCACATGAGTTTGAGATCCGATCACAACAAATTCCTACAGTAAAAATGAAAAGAAATCTTGAATCGAGTGGATTTTGTGCATCAGAACACGGTAAATAATGTTTAATAAACTGTAAACAGCAGTTTTACCCTCTTTAACACTTCGGGTACCGTAATACATGGTTTAGACGCGCAGTAAACAATTAAAGACGCTCGCTTATACACTTTTCACCTGACTGTGACTATAAAACTCTACAAACCACCTGTAAACAAAGTTCCACTATAAACAAAGTTCCACTATAAACAAAGCTTAAAAATATCACGTGTTTATATAAAAATGTGAGATTTAAACATGAAGAAACTCAATCAGTTCCGCTCAATTGATTCATTTTGCTGGGTCGGTTCAAATGAATCGGTTCATCAGTACTGAATCATGTGTGATGCTAACAGTTAGCGGAGCAGCTAATAGTTTGTGTGTTTAAATGAAACTGGAGTTAAAGCTCCTCAAATCCTCACAGTGATGTTTTATTATGAACTCTAGTTTTTATTATGAATTAGAATGTAGTTATAATGAAATATAAGAGTTATAATTAAATACATATTTTACTTACAGATGAGGCTCTACAGTACAAACACAGCAGCTTCTTGTTCTTCTTATGATGGTTAATGGCGGATGGCAGAACAACTTAAACTTGTTCTACATACTGTTTGTTAATTTTAAAATCACATGGATTAAGTTTGTAAAGTTTAAATGAACAAGAGAGATCACCATGAATGAAACTATTATTGAAAGTAAATGGTAGTGCAGCTGAGATGAGTAACCTTAAATAATAACAGACTACTTATTGTCCTGTACGATATAGTTTATTTGTATCTGCACCAAAACTTTATCTTGTGTGACTAAACGAGAAGAAACAAACTAGTGTGTGAATAAGAGCATGTCCTGTATTAGGATATATTTACAAATAAATCTGACACGTTCATTCTAGTTGTTTGACAGCAAGGCTGAAGACAGCAGTGTGAAAACCTCTGACTTGCGGTGGAGCAATAAAACCCCTGACAGTAGTTCACTCAATACTTTAAAGTATGTATTTAATCACAAACTACCTAACATACAACATGAAATTTAAAAAGAACATACCGCTATAAACACATATTTCAAATAAACCGACGCTCGACGCAGCGAAAGAAAAAAACGTCATGATTTTTGCACATGCGCGTTAAAGGGGAAACAGGGGGGAACTGAATTCTCCGTAACAGGTGTTTGCAGAGATACGCGCTCGATAGTTCGGGCTGTGGTCATAACATGGCGACCGCTGCTTTGAGTGCAGCCTTCACAAGTAGACAAATTGTTTCAACGTAAAAAAAAAAGGTAACTCATAAAAGCCTGTTTAATTTGATCATTCACAAAGAACAAACATATACTTTTGTTTACTGTCTGATTCTGTATGTCTAACTGTTTAAAAACTGAAATCCTCTCTTTTGTAGATTCAAGTTACACTCGCGACTTTGAACTCAGAAAGTTGCAGATTTGGAGGAGCAGTTGAAGGCTACATCGAGTTAAAGTAAAAGTGAGCTCTTCGGTTTATGTGGAGAGAAATATAAAGTTTTCTAGAAAATCACGGTGAGTTTGTGAATATAAAGTTGTAATATATGAATGTTATTAATCCGTATTTGATGGAGAAATGTTTAGGATTGATTTTATTACCTTATATTTTTTCGGTAAGGAAAAATGCGTCACATTTAACACCGTTATTTAGGCGTGTCAACAACAACACAGATATTTTTTACAATTTCGTTTTCTGTGTTTTTCTCTCATCCGCCCGAACTCACAAACCCACGATTAATGAAAACAGGATAAAGAGATTTCTGAAAACTGCTTCTTTGTTTTCGTCTGGATACTAAAATGTAACTGTACACCGATGTTGTGACGTCAGCGCGCTCGTGTTTACATACATGCAGGCGGTGGACAAAATAACAGAAACACAATCAATAATAAACATAAAACATCAAATAATAAACATGTATGAGAGGATTATATGAAGAGTTCAAACTTTACTGATGAAAGGTTGGAATTCATTACTGATAATGTGTCCACGCTGTGTGTGATTATAAAGAAAGCACTAATCTAACACATTGATGAGAGTGAGATTGTTATTAATACACTTTCATTTATTTAAGATTGTAATTAAGAATTAAGAATGTAAACCAGATCAGAGTTATTGGCATACTGGTGTAAAACTAATAAAAAATAAATAAATGTCTTAGCTGGAATGTAAAACTGCTCTGTAATGCTTTTAGAGTATGTGACTTTAGTTTAACTAAACTAGCTGCTAGGTAGTTAAGCTGTGTGATTACTGTATCATGTCCTTGGTGGTGTTTCTCTGAAACTGAAACGTTTAGGTGCCCTCGTGCTTTTTTATATAGTTATTTTTTGTTTGTTTTACCTTTACTTCAGTGTTACTCCAGTGTGATGGAGGGTGTAAGACCAGATTCACCTCAACCCAGCTGTGTCTCCATGAAGAGCGACCGGTCAATGGATTGTCCACGTCACTTTAAAGATAGAGGATGTTCTACTGATCTGAGGTCAGTATAATCTCATGGTGTTTTAGTGCCTTAGATCACTGTGCCACCTATGCACCAGCTCCAAACTAAGTGAAGTTTAAAAAAAATAGTTAACATGACTAAAATAATATATATATACACTGTATTGCCAAAAGTATTCGCTCACCTGTCTTGAGTGACTCCCATTCTTAATCCATAGGGTTTAATATGATGTCAGCCCACCCGTTGCAGATATAACAGCTTCAACTCTTTTAGGGAAGGCTTTCCACAAGGTTTAGGAGTGTGTTTATGGAAATTTTTGAACATTCTTCCAGAAGCACATTTGTGAGGTCAGATACTGATGTTGGACGAGAAGGCCTGGCTCGCAGTCTCTGCTCTAATTCATCCCAAAGGTTTTCTATCGGGTTGAGGTCAGGACTCTGTGCAGGCCAGTCAAGTTCTTCGACACCAGACTCGCTCATCCACGTCTTTATGGACCTTGCTTTGTGCACTGGTGCGCAGTCATGTTGGAACAGGAATGGACCATCCCCAAACTGTTTCCACAATGTTGGAAGCATGAAATTGTCCAAAATCTCTTGGTATGCGGAAGCATTAAGAGTTCCTTTCACTGGAACTAAGGGGTCAAGCCCAACTGCTGAAAAACAACCCCACACCATAATCCCCCCTCCACCAAACTTTACACTTGGCACAATGCAGTCAGACAAGTACCGTTCTCCTGGCAACCGCCAAACCCAGACTAATCCATCGGATTGCTAGACGGAAAAGCGTGATTCTTCACTCCAGAAAACATGTCTCCACTGCTCTGGAGTCCAGTGGCGGCATGCTTTACACCACTGCATCTGATGATTTGCATTGCGCTTGGTGATGTAAGGCTTGGATGCAGCTGCTCGGCCATGGAAACCCATTCCATGAAGCTCTCTACACAAGTCAACTTTATTTATATAGCGCTTTTTACAATAGACATTGTCTCAAAGCAACTTTACAAAATCCAGGACCAACAGATACAAAAACCCCTGTTGAGCAAGCCGAGGAAAAACTCCCTGAAAATTACAGGAAGAAACCTTGAGAGGAACCAGACTCAGCAGGGCCCATCCTTCTTGGGTGGTCTGGAGGAAACTTTAAATAAATAGGATTTACACAAATCATACAAACACAAAATTAAATGAACTAAAAGTTATAACTGGCAATAAATAAAGAAATAAATAATAATAGAGTTATTATTCGGTCTAGTCTTTAATAAAGTCTGTAGTGAATTCTTGTCATTCTTGGTGCAAATACTCCCGACTCGTCACATCTGGCAGGAGCAGCATCGTTGGCACTGCAGTCTCGACTTTAATCCTTAACCTCGGCGGGTAAACAGGTTTTCATCTGAATGCCCTTGGGGTAAAACAATAGAGAATGTAGTTATTAATGTACAATGCTAGTTAAGTAAAACAGTTTTACAGAGAGTTTTAGACTCCGGCAGCCCTAATTATTACAGCATAACTAAAAGTGAGAGCGAGCAGGTAACAAGGTCATGAAGGCTTTCACAGGACATCAGCACCCACCTCTCCTACCCAAACCTGAGTGATCGGACAGGAGAGGCAGAACGACAGCAACCCAACATCCTTGATCACCACAAGTTTCTATTACCAAGAACCCCAATGCTCTGCGTCTTTGTCTATACTAATCAAAAGCCTGAGAAAATAAATATGTTTTCAGTCTAGACTTAAACATTGAGACTGTGTCCGAATCCCGAACAGAGGCAGGAAGATTATTCCTATTGTTCTTAAACTAATCTGGAGGCCACATGAAGTTTGGAGGTCTGTAGCGATTGACTCTACAGAAAGTTAGTGACCTCTGCGCACTATCGCCTCAGCATCTCTGTCTTCGTGATTGAGTTCCTATCGTGCCCAATTGCTTCCACTTTGTTATAATACCACTGATAGTTGACTGTGGAATATTTAGTAGAGAGGAAATTTCACAACTGGACTTGTTGCACAGGTGGCATCTTATCACGGTACCACGCTGGAACTCACTGAGCTCCTAAGAGCGACCCATTCTTTCACTAATGTTTGTAGAAGCAGTCTGTATGCCTAGGTGCTTGGTTTTATACACCTGTGGCCATGGAAGTGATTGGAACACCTAAATTTAATGATTTGGATGGGGGAGTAAATACTTTTGGCAATATAGTGCATATATACACTGCCTGGCCAAAAAATTGTCACACACTCTAATATTTTGTTAAACCGCCTTTAGCTTTGATTACGGCACGCATTCGCTGTGGCATCGTTTCCACAAGCTTCTGCAATGTCACAACATTTATTTCTGTCCAGAGTTGCATTAATTTTTCCCCAAAATCTTGTATTGATGATGGGAGATTTGGACCACTGTGCAAAGTCTTCTCCAGCACATCCTAAAGATTCTCAATGGGGTTAAGGTCTGGACTCTGTGGTGGCCAATCCATGTGTGAAAATGATGTCTCATTCTCCCTGAACCACTCTTTCACAATTTGACCCTGATGAATCCTGGCATTGTCATCTTGGAATATGCCCGTGCCATCAGGGAAGAAAAAATCCATTGATGGAATAACCTGGTGGTTCAGTATATTCAGGTAGTCAGCTGACCTCATTCTTTGGGCACATAACGTTGCTGAACCTAGACCTGACCAACTGCAGCAACCCCAGATCATAGCACTGCCCCCACAGGCTTGTACGGTAGGCACTAGGTATGATGGGTGCATCACTTCAGCCGCCTCTCTTCTTACCCTGATGCACCCATCACTCTGGAACAGGGTAAATCTGGACTCATCAGACCACATGACCTTCTTCCATTGCTCCAGAGTCCAATCTTTATGCTCCCAAGCAAATTGAAGCCATTTTTGCCGGTTAGCCACACTGACAAGTGGTTTTCTTAACACAGCTGTTTAGTCCCAATTCCTTGAGTTCCCTTCGCATTGTGCATGTGGAAATGCTCTTACTTTCACTATTAAACATATCCCTGAGTTCTACTGTTGTTTTTCTACCATTTGATTTAACCAAATGTTCATTTAAGATTTTTTTCCGACCACATTCCTTTCTCGAAGATGATGTTTCCTCACTGTCCTTCCACTTTTTAATAATGCGTTGGACAGTTCTTAACCTGATTTTAGTCGTTTCAGCTTCTCCTTAGATGTTTTCTCTGCTTGATGCATGCCAATAATTTGACTCTTCTGAAACAGATTAACATCTTTTCCATGACCACAGGATGTGTCTTTCGACATGGTTGTTTAACAAATGAGAAGCTACTCACTGCATCAGTTAGGCTTAAATAACTTGTTGCCAGCTGAAACAATCACCCATGCAGTAATTATTCAATGGGAGGCTCTTACATATTTGCTTAGTTAAATCTAGGTGGTGACCTTTTTTTGGCCAGGCAGTGACAGTGGTGCTTGAAAGTTTGTGAAACCTTTAAAATTTTCTATATTTCTGGATAAGTATGACCTAAAACATCATCAGATTTTCACTCAAGTCCTAAAAGTAGATAAAGAGAACCCAGTTAAACAAATGAGACAAAAATATTATACTTGGTCATTTATTTATTGAGGAAAATGATCCAATATTACATATTTGTGAGTGGCAAAAGTATGTGAACCTCTAGGATTCGCAGTTAATTTGAAGGTGAAATTAGAGTTAGGTGTTTTCAATCAATGGACAATCAGGTGTGAGTGGGCACCCTGTTTTATTTAAAGAACAGGGATCTATCAAAGTCTGCTCTTCACAACACATGTTTGTGGAAGTGTATCATGGCACGAACAAAGGAGATTTCTGAGGACCTCAGAAAAAGAGTTGTTGATGCTCATCAGACTGGAAAAGGTTACAATACCATCTCTAAAGAGTCTGGACTCCACCAATCCACAGTCAGACAGATTGTGTACAAATGGAGGAAATTCAAGAACATTGTTACCCTCCCCAGGATTGGTCGACCAACAAACATCACTTCAAAAGCAAGGCGTGTAATAGTCACAAAAGAGGTCACAAAGGACCCCAGGGTAACTTCTAAGCAACTGAAGGCCTCTCTTACATTGGCTAATGTTAATGCTCATGAGTCCACCATCAGGAGAACACTGAACAACAATGGTGTGCATGGCAGGGTTGCAAGGAGAAAGCCACTGCTCTCCAAAAAGAACATTGCTGCTCGTCTGCAGTTTGCTACAGATCACGTGGACAAGCCAGAAGGCTATTGAAAGAATGTTTTGTGGACGGATGAGACCAAAATAGAACTTTTTGGTTTAAATGAAAAGCGTTATGTTTGGAGAAAAGAAAACACTGCATTCCAGCATAAAAACCTTATCCCATCTGTGAAACATGGTGGTGGTAGTATCATGGTTTGGGCCTGTTTTGCTGCATCTGGGCCAGGACGGCTTGCCATCATTGATGAAACAATGAATTCTGAATTATATCAGAGAATTCTTAAGGAAAATGTCAGGACATCTGTCCATGAACTGAATCTCAAGAGAAGGTGGGTCATGCAGCAAGACAACGACCCTAAGCACACAAGTCGTTCTACAAAGAATGGTTAAAGAAGAATAAAGTTAATGTTTTGGAATGGCCAAGTCAAAGTCCTGACCTTAATCCAATCTAAATGTTGTGGAAGGACCTGAAGCTAGCAGTTAATGTGAGGAAACCCACCAACATCCCAGAGTTGAAGCTGTTCTGTATGGAGGAATGGGCTAAAATTCCTCCAAGCCATTGTGCAGGACTGATCAACAGTTACCGGAAATGTTTAGTTGCAGTTATTGCTGCAAAGGGGGGGTCACACCAGATACTGAAAGCAAAGGTTCACATACTTTTGCCACTCACAAATATGTAATATTGGATCATTTTTCTCAATAAATAAATGACCAAGTATAATATTTTTGTCTCATTTGTTTAACTGGGGTCTCTTTATCTACTTTTAGGACTTATGTGAAATTAATATCAGCTGGTTTAGTCCTAATTGATGGCCTATAAAAAGGTTTCTCATTACCAAGGTGTCACACAAGAAGCATCTTTTGATGGGTAAAAGCAAAGAGCTCTCTCAAGACCTTTACAACCTTACTGTTGCTAAACATACTGATGGTATTGGTTACAGACATATTTCTAAACTTCTAAATGTTCCAGTGAGCATTGTTGGGGCCATTATCCGGAAGTGGAAAGAACATCATTTCACCATAAACCGGCCACGACCAGGTGCTCCTCGCAAAATTTCTGACAGGGGAGTCAAAAGAAAAATCAGAAGAGTTGTCCAAGAGCCAAGGACCACCCATGGAGAGCTTCAGAAAGACCTGGAATTAGCAGGTGCAGTTGTTTCGAAGAAAACATTAAGTACAATGCACTCAACCACCATGGCCTCTATGCATGCTCACCGCGCAAGACTCCATTGCTGAAGAAAAAGCATGTTAAAGCTTGTTTAAAGTTTACTGCACAACATTTGGACAAACCTATAAAATACTGGGAGAATATAGTCTGGTCAAATGAGACCAAAATTGAACTCTTTGGATGTCATAGCACACACCATGTTTGAATGAGAAATGGCACTGCACATCACCCCAAAAACACCATACCAACAGTGAAGTTTGGAGGTGGGAACATCATGGTGTGGGGCTGTTTCTCAGCATATGGTACTGGCAGACTTTATATAATTGAAGAAAGGATGAATGGAGAAATGTACCGAGACATTCTTGATAAGAATCTGCTGCCATCTACCAGAATGCTAAAGATGAAATGAGGGTGGACATTTCAGCAAGACAATGATCCCAAACACACAGCCAAGGAAACTCTCAAGTGGTTTCAGACAAAGAAAATAAAGCTGATAGAATGTCCCAGTCAATCAATCACCCGACTTGAATCCAATTGAAAATCTATGGAAAGAACTGAAGATCAGAGTTCATAGCAGAGGCCCCCAGAACCTTCAAGATTTGAAGACAGTTTGTGTGGAAGAACGGGCCAAAATCAGAATCAGAATCAGAATCGGGCTTTATTGGCCAAGTATGCTCACATATACAAGGAATTTGCTTTTGGTTACACAGATGCTTGCAGTGCACGAAAAATACAATACAGACAATCTTATTCACACAGCTCACTCTCTCTCTAACACACACATTCATACCTGTAAACATAGAAAACATTGTAAACATTTAGCATGTGCAATTTACATTGTAGTTTTAAAAAGGTGCAGTTTTGTGCAATATAAAAACTATAGAAAATATAAAAATATATAAATATGAAATGCAAGTAAAGGTGAAAATCCTGTGTATGCCATTACATAAATGAAATAGGTAGTTTTTGATGTGCAAGTGTCCCGAGTATTAACAGTACAGTAGTGTTCAATTGTTCATGAGCGTAATGGAGTTTGGATAAAAGCTTCTCTGTAGCCTGGTCGTTCGGGTCTTCATGTGGCTGAAGCGTCGGCCTGATGGAAGGCACCGAAACAGGTGATGACCAGGGTGAGACGGGTCAGTGATGATTTTCTCTGCACGCTTCCTGGTTCTGGAGGCATGCAGGTCCAGCAGTGTGGGCAGCTTTACACCGATGGTCCTCTCTGCAGACTTGATGATGCGCTGCAGTCTCTTGGTGTCATGTTTTGTGATAGCGCTGCCCCACACTGTGATGGATGTGGTGACGATGGACTCTATGATGGCTGTGTAGAACTGCACCATCAGCTCTTGGGGTAGGTTGAACTTCCTCAGCTGGTACAGAAAGTACATCCTCTGTTGAGCCCTCTTGATGATGGAGTTGATGTTGCTGTCCCACTTCAGGTCCTTGGAGATCGTTGTGCCCAGGAACTTGTAGGACTCCACAGCCATCACAGTCCTGTCTAGGATGGTGAGTGCTGGCAGGGTTGGGGGTCTCCTCCTGAAGTCCACGGTCATCTCCACTGTTTTTGCTGTGTTCAGCTCCAGATTGTTCTGACTGCTCCAGAGGACAACCTGATCAACCACCCGTCTATAAGCAGACTCATTACTGTCACTGATGAGACCAATGACTGTAGTGTCATCTGCAAACTTCAGGATTTTAACAGAGGAGTCCATGGAGGTACAGTCATTTGTGTACAGCGAGAAGAGCAGTGGGGAGAGTACACAACCCTGTGGGGCACCTGTGCTGATGGTTCTGGTCCCTGAAGTACACTTTCCCAGCCTCACCTGCTGTTTTCTGCCAGTAAGAAAGTCAGTTATCCACTGGCAGGTGGAGGCTGGTACGCTGAGTTCAGCCAGTTTGCTGTGTAATTGTCCTGGAATAATTGTGTTGAAGGCTGAGCTGAAGTCCAGGAACAGAATTCTTGCATAAGTTCCCGGGTGATCAAGGTGTTGAAGGATGAAGTGGAGACCCATGTTCACTGCATCGTCCACCGACCGGTTGGCCCGATAGGCAAATTGCAGGGGGTCTAGCAGGGGGTCCGTGCACACCTGAACAATGCATGCAACTAGTTTCTCCATACAGAAGGCGTGTTGAAGCTGTCATTACCAACAAAGGCTTTTCTACTAGTATTAAATAAATTTCAGTAAGCGTCTTCAATACTTTTTCCCTGTGTCATTCACCTTTATTACACATGACTTCATTTATGGACTTATTTGTTTACATTTCTTTGTATGTGTGGATTACTATGGTTGTTACCAACATCTTGTGAAAATTTCATGACAAAAGCCCCATCAGAAATATATTTACTGAGAAAAATGTTGATGCGTTCAATACTTATTTTCCCCGCTGTATATACAGTGTATCACAAAAGTGAGTACACCCCTCACATTTCTGCAGATATTTAAGTATATCTTTTCATGGGACAACACTGACAAAATGACACTTTGACACAATGAAAAGTAGTCTGTGTGCAGCTTATATAACAGTGTAAATTTATTCTTCCCTCAAAATAACTCAATATACAGCCATTAATGTCTAAACCACCGGCAACAAAAGTGAGTACACCCCTAAGAGACTACACCCCTAAATGTCCAAATTGAGCACTGCTTGTCATTTTCCCTCCAAAATGTCATGTGATTTGTTAGTGTTACTAGGTCTCAGGTGTGCATAGGGAGCAGGTGTGTTCAATTTAGTAGTACAGCTCTCACACTCTCTCATACTGGTCACTGAAAGTTCCAACATGGCACCTCATGGCAAAGAACTCTCTGAGGATCTTAAAAGACAAATTGTTGCGCTACATGAAGATGGCCAAGGCTACAAGAAGATTGCCAACACCCTGAAACTGAGCTGCAGCACAGTGGCCAAGATCATCTAGCGTAAAAGAGCAGGTTCCACTCAGAACAGACCTCGCGTTGGTCGTCCAAAGAACCTGAGTACACGTGCTCAGCGTCACATCCAACTGCTGTCTTTGAAAGATAGGCGCAGGAGTGCTGTCAGCATTGCTGCAGAGATTGAAAAGGTGGGGGGTCAGCCTGTCAGTGCTCAGACCATACGCCACACACTACATCAAATTGGTCTGCATGGCTGTCACCCCAGAAGGAAGCCTCTTCTGAAGTCTCTACACAAGAAAGCCCGCAAACAGTTTGCTGAAGACATGTCAACAAAGGACATGGATTACTGGAACCATGTCCTATGGTCTGATGAGACCAATATTAATTTGTTTGGTTCAGATGGTCTCAAGCATGTGTGGCGGCAATCAGGTGAGGAGTACAAAGATAAGTGTGTCATGCCTACAGTCAAGCATGGTGGTGGGAATGCCATGGTCTGGGGCTGCATGAGTGCAGCAGGTGTTGGGGAGTTACATTTCATTGAGGGACACATGAACTCCAATATGTACTGTGAAATACTGAAGCAGAGCATGATCCCCTCCCTCCGGAAACTGGGTCGCAGGGCAGTGTTCCAGCATGATAATGACCCCAAACACACCTCTAAGACGACCACTGCTTTATTGAAGAGGCTGAGGGTAAAGGTGATGGACTGGCCAAGCATGTCTCCAGACCTAAACCCAATAGAACATCTTTGGGGCATCCTCAAGCGGAAGGTGGAGGAGCGCAAAGTCTCGAATATCCGCCAGCTCCGTGATGTCGTCATGGAGGAGTGGAAAAGCATTCCAGTGGCAACCTGTGAAGCTCTGGTAAACTCCATGCCCAGGAGAGTTAAGGCAGTTCTTGGAAATAATGGTGGCCACACAAAATATTGACACTTCAGGAACTTTCACTTAGGGGTGTACTCACTTTTGTTGCCGGTGGTTTAGACATTAATGGCTGTATATTGAGTTATTTTGAGGGAAGAATAAATTTACACTGTTATATAAGCTGCACACAGACTACTTTTCATTGTGTCAAAGTGTCATTTTGTCAGTGTTGTCCCATGAAAAGATATACTTAAATATCTGCAGAAATGTGAGGGGTGTACTCACTTTTGTGATACACTGTATATATATAATGTATTAATTTATAATTTTTTTATTAGTAAGGAGTAGTAACTGGTTAACTGTACAAACTCCATTACATTCTTCTGCTGATCTGATGTAGTAATGCTAAGTCTAAGACTACAGTTTACAAGAGTCAAATTTAAGAACAAGTGCAAATAAAAGCTTGATATTATTGTTAATATTTATATCAAAATTGTAATAATAATATTGATCATTTATTTATGAATGTAAAATCATATCAGTCATGGTTGTGTTATTAGCATACTGGTGTATGCTAAAAAAAAAAAGCATTGTCGATCGTTAAAGTCCACTTTAAAGTCCACTTAAATCTACGATTTAGTGAAAATGCTAATACCAAAACATATAACATATAAAACTAATAAAAATTTTTTTAAAACAAGCTAAAACCAAAATCCTAAAGTTTTGGTTTTATTTCTAAATATATAAACTCCTCTAAATGTAATATATTTACCAATTAAATCTTCCATGAAGTTTCCAGCTTGAATTAGGATGGAAGAATCACATTTCAGATTAAAACATTCACCCATTTATTGGTTCCTATATGTTTTATTTTACCTGTACCCCAGTGTGATGGAGGGTAGTCTGGTCAAATGAGACCAAAATTGAACTCTTTGGATGTCATAGCACACACCATGTTTGAATGAGAAATGGCACTGCACATCACCCCAAAAACACCATACCAACAGTGAAGTTTGGAGGTGGGAACATCATGGTGTGGGGCTGTTTCTCAGCATATGGTACTGGCAGACTTTATATAATTGAAGAAAGGATGAATGGAGAAATGTACCGAGACATTCTTGATAAGAATCTGCTGCCATCTACCAGAATGCTAAAGATGAAATGAGGGTGGACATTTCAGCAAGACAATGATCCCAAACACACAGCCAAGGAAACTCTCAAGTGGTTTCAGACAAAGAAAATAAAGCTGATAGAATGTCCCAGTCAATCAATCACCCGACTTGAATCCAATTGAAAATCTATGGAAAGAACTGAAGATCAGAGTTCATAGCAGAGGCCCCCAGAACCTTCAAGATTTGAAGACAGTTTGTGTGGAAGAACGGGCCAAAATCAGAATCAGAATCAGAATCGGGCTTTATTGGCCAAGTATGCTCACATATACAAGGAATTTGCTTTTGGTTACACAGATGCTTGCAGTGCACGAAAAATACAATACAGACAATCTTATTCACACAGCTCACTCTCTCTCTAACACACACATTCATACCTGTAAACATAGAAAACATTGTAAACATTTAGCATGTGCAATTTACATTGTAGTTTTAAAAAGGTGCAGTTTTGTGCAATATAAAAACTATAGAAAATATAAAAATATATAAATATGAAATGCAAGTAAAGGTGAAAATCCTGTGTATGCCATTACATAAATGAAATAGGTAGTTTTTGATGTGCAAGTGTCCCGAGTATTAACAGTACAGTAGTGTTCAATTGTTCATGAGCGTAATGGAGTTTGGATAAAAGCTTCTCTGTAGCCTGGTCGTTCGGGTCTTCATGTGGCTGAAGCGTCGGCCTGATGGAAGGCACCGAAACAGGTGATGACCAGGGTGAGACGGGTCAGTGATGATTTTCTCTGCACGCTTCCTGGTTCTGGAGGCATGCAGGTCCAGCAGTGTGGGCAGCTTTACACCGATGGTCCTCTCTGCAGACTTGATGATGCGCTGCAGTCTCTTGGTGTCATGTTTTGTGATAGCGCTGCCCCACACTGTGATGGATGTGGTGACGATGGACTCTATGATGGCTGTGTAGAACTGCACCATCAGCTCTTGGGGTAGGTTGAACTTCCTCAGCTGGTACAGAAAGTACATCCTCTGTTGAGCCCTCTTGATGATGGAGTTGATGTTGCTGTCCCACTTCAGGTCCTTGGAGATCGTTGTGCCCAGGAACTTGTAGGACTCCACAGCCATCACAGTCCTGTCTAGGATGGTGAGTGCTGGCAGGGTTGGGGGTCTCCTCCTGAAGTCCACGGTCATCTCCACTGTTTTTGCTGTGTTCAGCTCCAGATTGTTCTGACTGCTCCAGAGGACAACCTGATCAACCACCCGTCTATAAGCAGACTCATTACTGTCACTGATGAGACCAATGACTGTAGTGTCATCTGCAAACTTCAGGATTTTAACAGAGGAGTCCATGGAGGTACAGTCATTTGTGTACAGCGAGAAGAGCAGTGGGGAGAGTACACAACCCTGTGGGGCACCTGTGCTGATGGTTCTGGTCCCTGAAGTACACTTTCCCAGCCTCACCTGCTGTTTTCTGCCAGTAAGAAAGTCAGTTATCCACTGGCAGGTGGAGGCTGGTACGCTGAGTTCAGCCAGTTTGCTGTGTAATTGTCCTGGAATAATTGTGTTGAAGGCTGAGCTGAAGTCCAGGAACAGAATTCTTGCATAAGTTCCCGGGTGATCAAGGTGTTGAAGGATGAAGTGGAGACCCATGTTCACTGCATCGTCCACCGACCGGTTGGCCCGATAGGCAAATTGCAGGGGGTCTAGCAGGGGGTCCGTGCACACCTGAACAATGCATGCAACTAGTTTCTCCATACAGAAGGCGTGTTGAAGCTGTCATTACCAACAAAGGCTTTTCTACTAGTATTAAATAAATTTCAGTAAGCGTCTTCAATACTTTTTCCCTGTGTCATTCACCTTTATTACACATGACTTCATTTATGGACTTATTTGTTTACATTTCTTTGTATGTGTGGATTACTATGGTTGTTACCAACATCTTGTGAAAATTTCATGACAAAAGCCCCATCAGAAATATATTTACTGAGAAAAATGTTGATGCGTTCAATACTTATTTTCCCCGCTGTATATACAGTGTATCACAAAAGTGAGTACACCCCTCACATTTCTGCAGATATTTAAGTATATCTTTTCATGGGACAACACTGACAAAATGACACTTTGACACAATGAAAAGTAGTCTGTGTGCAGCTTATATAACAGTGTAAATTTATTCTTCCCTCAAAATAACTCAATATACAGCCATTAATGTCTAAACCACCGGCAACAAAAGTGAGTACACCCCTAAGAGACTACACCCCTAAATGTCCAAATTGAGCACTGCTTGTCATTTTCCCTCCAAAATGTCATGTGATTTGTTAGTGTTACTAGGTCTCAGGTGTGCATAGGGAGCAGGTGTGTTCAATTTAGTAGTACAGCTCTCACACTCTCTCATACTGGTCACTGAAAGTTCCAACATGGCACCTCATGGCAAAGAACTCTCTGAGGATCTTAAAAGACAAATTGTTGCGCTACATGAAGATGGCCAAGGCTACAAGAAGATTGCCAACACCCTGAAACTGAGCTGCAGCACAGTGGCCAAGATCATCTAGCGTAAAAGAGCAGGTTCCACTCAGAACAGACCTCGCGTTGGTCGTCCAAAGAACCTGAGTACACGTGCTCAGCGTCACATCCAACTGCTGTCTTTGAAAGATAGGCGCAGGAGTGCTGTCAGCATTGCTGCAGAGATTGAAAAGGTGGGGGGTCAGCCTGTCAGTGCTCAGACCATACGCCACACACTACATCAAATTGGTCTGCATGGCTGTCACCCCAGAAGGAAGCCTCTTCTGAAGTCTCTACACAAGAAAGCCCGCAAACAGTTTGCTGAAGACATGTCAACAAAGGACATGGATTACTGGAACCATGTCCTATGGTCTGATGAGACCAATATTAATTTGTTTGGTTCAGATGGTCTCAAGCATGTGTGGCGGCAATCAGGTGAGGAGTACAAAGATAAGTGTGTCATGCCTACAGTCAAGCATGGTGGTGGGAATGCCATGGTCTGGGGCTGCATGAGTGCAGCAGGTGTTGGGGAGTTACATTTCATTGAGGGACACATGAACTCCAATATGTACTGTGAAATACTGAAGCAGAGCATGATCCCCTCCCTCCGGAAACTGGGTCGCAGGGCAGTGTTCCAGCATGATAATGACCCCAAACACACCTCTAAGACGACCACTGCTTTATTGAAGAGGCTGAGGGTAAAGGTGATGGACTGGCCAAGCATGTCTCCAGACCTAAACCCAATAGAACATCTTTGGGGCATCCTCAAGCGGAAGGTGGAGGAGCGCAAAGTCTCGAATATCCGCCAGCTCCGTGATGTCGTCATGGAGGAGTGGAAAAGCATTCCAGTGGCAACCTGTGAAGCTCTGGTAAACTCCATGCCCAGGAGAGTTAAGGCAGTTCTTGGAAATAATGGTGGCCACACAAAATATTGACACTTCAGGAACTTTCACTTAGGGGTGTACTCACTTTTGTTGCCGGTGGTTTAGACATTAATGGCTGTATATTGAGTTATTTTGAGGGAAGAATAAATTTACACTGTTATATAAGCTGCACACAGACTACTTTTCATTGTGTCAAAGTGTCATTTTGTCAGTGTTGTCCCATGAAAAGATATACTTAAATATCTGCAGAAATGTGAGGGGTGTACTCACTTTTGTGATACACTGTATATATATAATGTATTAATTTATAATTTTTTTATTAGTAAGGAGTAGTAACTGGTTAACTGTACAAACTCCATTACATTCTTCTGCTGATCTGATGTAGTAATGCTAAGTCTAAGACTACAGTTTACAAGAGTCAAATTTAAGAACAAGTGCAAATAAAAGCTTGATATTATTGTTAATATTTATATCAAAATTGTAATAATAATATTGATCATTTATTTATGAATGTAAAATCATATCAGTCATGGTTGTGTTATTAGCATACTGGTGTATGCTAAAAAAAAAAAGCATTGTCGATCGTTAAAGTCCACTTTAAAGTCCACTTAAATCTACGATTTAGTGAAAATGCTAATACCAAAACATATAACATATAAAACTAATAAAATTTTTTTTAAAACAAGCTAAAACCAAAATCCTAAAGTTTTGGTTTTATTTCTAAATATATAAACTCCTCTAAATGTAATATATTTACCAATTAAATCTTCCATGAAGTTTCCAGCTTGAATTAGGATGGAAGAATCACATTTCAGATTAAAACATTCACCCATTTATTGGTTCCTATATGTTTTATTTTACCTGTACCCCAGTGTGATGGAGGGTACGAGACCAGATACACCTGAACCCAGCTGTGTCTCCATGAAGAGCGACCAGTCAATAGATCCTCCACGTAACTTTAAAGGTGGTGGTGGTTCTACTGATCTGAGGTCAGTATAATCTCATGTTTTAGTGCAGTGTTTTTACTTCCAGTTTTACCTGATCAAATGTATTAATCTCATAAAACATCACTAAACTCCACATTAAAGTCCACTAAGCAATTCATTCATAAAAATACTAATCACCTAGGAAATGTTTCAATAACAGGATGATAGAACCTGCTAGTGTTCAATACTGTCTTATTTGTCATTTTTACAGACAACAAAAGGAGAAATTAAATGTTACTTACAGAGATCAGCTGGAATCCACGTTTAAGGTTTGTCTGTATGTGTAATAATAATAATGTTAATCTAGCTTGCCGATTGGCTAAATGAATGCTGTGAGGGATTTTATGTTGATTTTGGATTTTGGACCCTTCTTAGATGTTGTTCTGGTTCTTTTAGACCTGAATGATCTCTTGATTTTTGCCATATGCGGTTGATGGGACTTATTAGGGGCAGTAAACAAATAATCTTTTCCTCTAATTTCCTCAACAGGAACTGGAGCTCAAAGTCATCAGCATGTTAAAGAATGAGCTAAACAAGTTCAAAAAGCTCCTGAATATTGATTACCCAGCATGCTCTGAGCAGGAGGTGAAGGATGTGGAAGATCTGAGTAGGTTTAGAGAGGGGGCGCTAAAGATCACACTGAATGTTCTAAAAATCATGAACCAGACAGACCTCGCTAACACCCTGCAGAGGAGTAAGAGACCTAAATACTTAAATTAAGAACTAAAGGTACTTCACCTAAATTTCTTTAAATATTAGAATTTAAATATTAGATAAAAATAAAATTTTACAGTAACACTTACTAAAATGATCTAGGCTATTGATTGGTCATTAGATTCAATAATACAGTATATTGATTTACAAGCTCTAGGTACTTGATATTAGATGAGAATTATAACGATATTGGTCAGTACATCTCTACAAATCAGTCACTCATGAAGATAATAGAGGTTTATAGTCATAAAGAAAATATTATAGAAATAAACCTGTTACTAATTGAAATATTACATTATATACTGTGTTAATTGATCATGCAGTAAAATGTTGATCACTTTTATTTGTTTATTAGAACTTTTAGACTCTGTATATCAGAAAAAACTCAAATCAAATCTGAGAGAGAAATGTAAAAGAATCAGTGAAGGAATCTCCCAGCATGGAAGCTCAGCACTTCTGAATGAGATCTACACAGAGCTCTACATCACAGAGGGTTGGAGTGGAGACGTCAATAATGAACATGAGGTCAGACAGATTGAAGCAGCATCCAGGAGACCAGCAACACAAGAGAATCCCATCAAATGCAATGACCTCTTTAAAGACACGTCCATCAGAACTGTGCTGACTAAAGGAATCGCTGGAATTGGAAAAACAGTCTCAGTGCAGAAGTTCATTCTGGACTGGGCTGAAGGAGAATCAAATCAGGACCTCATTTTCATATTTCCACTTCCTTTTAGAGAGCTGAACTTGATGAAGCAGGAAAATCTCAGTCTGATGGAACTTCTTCATCAGTTTTTCCCAGAAGTGAAAGACCTATCATCATTAGATTGTGATGCTTACAAAGTTTTGTTCATCTTTGATGGTCTGGATGAGTGTCGACTCCCTCTACATTTTCAAAATAATGAGCAATTATGTAACATAACAAAGTCAGCAAAAATGGATGTGCTGCTGACAAACCTCATCAAGGGGAACCTGCTTCCCTCTGCTCACCTCTGGATTACCTCTCGACCAGCTGCAGCCAATCAGATCCCTCCTGAGTGTGTAGACCAGGTAACAGAGGTACGAGGGTTCAGTGACCCTCAGAAAGAGGAGTACTTCAGGAAGAGGATCAGTGATGAGAACCTAGCTAGTAAAATCATCACTCACATGAAGTCATCAAGAAGCCTCTACATCATGTGTCACATTCCAGTCTTCTGCTGGATCTCAGCCTCTGTTCTACAGAGAATTCTGGATGGAGTCGAGGGGAAAGAGATCCCCAAAACTCTGACTCAGATGTTCACTTACTTTCTGATCTTTCAGATGAAACACAAAGAACAAAAGTACCATGGGAAATCTGACCCTGATCCACACCAGACCAGAGAGACGATACTGGCACTGGGGAAACTGGCCTTCCAACAGCTAGAGAATGGAAACCTGATCTTTTATGAAGAAGACCTGACAGAATGTGGCATTGATGTCAAAAACACATCAGTGTACTCAGGAGTCTGCACCCAAATCTTCAAAAAAGAGGCTGGGATGCACCTGGGTCAGGTCTTCAGCTTTGTGCACCTGAGTGTTCAGGAGTTTCTGGCTGCTTTATATGCATTTCTCACCTTCATCAGCATAAACAGAAATGTGCTGGTGATGCAAATCACTGGATTCCTCAACATCTTTAGAAATCCTATGTCTGACTTTCTGAAGAGTGCAGTGGACAAGGCCTTACAGAGTGAGAATGGACACCTGGATCTTTTCCTCCGCTTCCTCCTGGGTCTCTCACTGGAGTCCAATCAGACTCTCTTACAAGGCCTACTGCCACAAACAGAAAGTTGCTCTTACAACAAAGAGGAAACAGTCAGTTACATCAAGGAGAAGATCAGTGAGAATCCCTCTCCAGAGAAATCCATCAATCTGTTCCACTGTCTGAATGAACTGAACGATGATTTTCTAGTGCAGGAAGTCAAAAAATACCTGAACAGAAGAGGTTCTCTTCATAATGATGGACACCGCCTGTCTCATGCTCAGTGGTCGGCTTTTGTATTTGTGCTGCTGAACTCAGATCAGAAGCTGAATGAGTTTGATTTGAGGAAATATTATCCATCACATGAAGGTCTTCTGAAGATGCTGCCAGTGGTGAAAGAATAAAAAAAAGCTATGTGAGTCATTTATTAATAAACATTTGATTCATAATTATTAAATGTATGAAACTGAGAAGGTGCAAAACTGCAGTGCTGCAGTCTGATCTCCAAAATGTGTCTGAAATGAACGTCTAACTTAATAATGTTACCAGTTTCTGCACCAGTTAAATGGTGGAAATCATCAACCACAGAGCTCCAAAAACATCAGGACTAAATGATTAATGCAAGTTCAGTAATAAAGAGAGAAATGCATTAACAATAGACAATCTTTTTAAATAAAGACACTCATGTTAACATGAACAGGGCACTCAGGTGGTGCAGAGGTAAAGTACACTAGCCCACTTTTGCTGAGATCTGAGGATGTTAGCATGGAGGGAATTGATCTGACTGATGTGTAATCATGTTTTCAGGAGAATTAATTTTACTCTGATGAAAACACTGTAATAATGATCAGATCATTTTGCTGTACGACAGTATCATGAATCTGGAATACACAGAGCTCAGTTTACATTTCAGGTGAAATTCTACGTTATCTACTAATACTCACTCACCTAATACTCACTCATACTCATCATTACTCTACTAATACTCACTCACTCATTATTACTCTACTAATACTCACTCATACTCATTATTACTCCAGTAATACTCACTCACTCATTATTACTTTACTAATACTCACTCATACTCATTATTACTCTACTAATACTCACTCATACTTATTATTACTCTACTAATACTCACTCATACTCATTATTACTCCACTAATACTCACTCATACTCATTATTACTCCAATAATACTCACTCATACTCATTACTACTCCACTAATACTCACTCACTCATTACTACTCCACTAATACTCACTCACTCATTACTACTCTACTAATACTCACTCATACTCATTATTACTCTACTAATACTCACTCATACTCATTATTACTCCACTAATACTCACTCATACTCATTATTACTCCAATAATACTCACTCATACTCATTACTACTCCACTAATACTCACTCACTCATTATTACTCTACTAATACTCACTCATACTCATTATTACTCTACTAATACTCACTCATACTCATTACTACTCCACTAATACTTACTCATACTTATTATTACTCTACTAATACTCACTCATACTCATTATTACTCCCCTAATACTCACTCATACTCATTACTACTCCACTAATACTCACTTATACTCATTAATACTCCACTAATACTTACTCATACTCATTACTACTCTACTATTACTCACTCATACTCATTACTACTCAACTAATACTCATTATTACTCTACTAATACTCACTCATACTCATTATTACTCCACTAATACTTATTCATACTCATTACTACTCCACTAATACTCATACTCATTTTTACTCCAGTAATACTCACTCATACTCATTACTACTCCAATATTACTCACTCACTCATTATTACTCTACTAATACTCACTCATACTCATTATTACTCTACTAATACTCATACTCATTATTACTCTACTAATACTCACTCATACTCATTATTACTCCACAAATACTCACTCATACTCATTATTACTCTACTAATACTTACTTATAATTACTCCACTAATACTCACTCATACTCATTATTACTCCACTAATACTCACTCATACTTATTACTACGCCACTAATACTCACACACTTATTATTACTCTACTAATACTCACTCATACTCATTACTACTCCACTAATACTCACTCATACTCATTATTACTCCACTATACTCATTCATGCTCATTATTACTCCAGTAATACTCACTCATACTCATTATTACTCCACTATACTCACTCATACTCATTATTACTCCACTAATACTCACATACTCATTATTACTCTATTAATACTTACCCAAACTCATTATTACTCTATTAATACTTACCCGAACTCATTATTACTCTACTAATACTCAATCATATTTATTATTTCTCCACTAATACCTTACTCATTAATACTCCACTAATACTCACCCATACTTATTATTACTCCAGTAACTCACTCACACACATAAATACTCCAGTAATACTTACTCACACTCATTAATATTAATACTCACTCACTCATTAGTACTCCAGTAATACTCACTTATACTCATTATTAGTCCACTAATACTCACTCATGCTCATTATTACTCTAATAATAGTAATGAGTATGGTGAGTATTATTGGAGTAATAATGAGTATGAGTGAGTATTAGTGGAATAATAATGAGTATGAGTAAGTATTAGCTGAGTAATAATGAGTATGTGTTAGGGTGCCTGCGGCGTCTGGTGAACGTACCACCAGTTCCCAGCATCACAGGCGTTACAGAGTGGCAAACAGCATGGCCTCAAATAGGAGGCCAACTGATTAGGGCGAACGACCTGCAGCTGCGATCTACCTATTTAAGGGGGCGTCGCCAGATTGCAGGCATCGCACCTTTGTCTCTTGTTTGGCTCTAATGCACAGCACTACCTCTTCCTTTTTAGGGAAAGTCCGGTTACCCCAGGCGCTGTTAGGGTGTTTGGGTGAGTAGGTCGTATGGCCGAGGTAACCTAGGGTTTTGTTTCTATTTTAGGGAAAGCTGGTGCGATTCCGTGCAGCCATCGAGCTGCTGTTTGTTTTTGGTGTTGCTAACTAGCCACCGCTTGCGCAGCTAGCAGCGGGCTAGCGCTAGGCTAACAGCCAACCTCAGCAGCCTTTAATAGCCTTTTTGATTCTTGGGTTTGCCACTGCCGATTTGGCTTAGAGGATTAAGCCGCTGCTTTCTCTACCGGTGCAACCCCGGTTTGAATCAGCTCATCTGTACTGACACTATGTTTCTCTCTTAAGTCGGCTCCTTCCCAGCAGCAGACGCTGACTGGTGACAACGCCGACTTGGCTTTTTGTAAAAACCTTTTTTCTATAGTCTCGTTTTATACCCGGATTATTATCTGGACTTTGCCTCCCTCCACGCTCCCTTTAAACGTGAAGGGCTCTTTTTTCCGTAAGTGAGCAACCAGGGTTCACGCCTTGTGTGTGTTTTCTCTTTTTCAGTTGCCTGCGGCGCCAGCGGCTAGTTCGGGATTTCCCCGGATTGTTTTTTGTTTTCTTTTTTTACCTTTATGTTGTTTATTATTTATAATTGTTATAATCTTTGCATCTTCGGGTCCAAAGCCTATGAGTGAGTATTACTGGAGTATTAATGAGTATGAGTGAGTTTTAGTAGAGTAATAATGAGTATAGTGGAGTAATAATGAGTATGGTATTAGTGAAGTAATAATAAATATGAGTGAGTATTAGTAGAGTAATAATGCGTATGAGTGAGTATTAGTGGAGTAATGAGTGAGTGAGTATAGTGAAGTAATAATGAGCATGAGTGAGTATTAGTGGGGTAATAATAAGTATGACTGGAGTATTAATGAGTATGAGTGAGTTTTAGTAGAGTAATAATGAGTATAGTGGAGTAATAATGAGTATGGTATTAGTGAAGTAATAATAAATATGAGTGAGTATTAGTAGAGTAATAATGCGTATGAGTGAGTATTAGTGGAGTAATGAGTGAGTGAGTATAGTGAAGTAATAATGAGCATGAGTGAGTATTAGTGGGGTAATAATAAGTATGACTGTGTATAAGTGGACTAATAATGAGTATGAGTGAGTATAGTGAAGTAATAATGAGTATGAGTGAGTATTAGTAGAGTAATAATGAGTATGAGAGAGTATAGTGAAGTAATAATGAGTATGAGAGAGTATAGTGAAGTAATAATGAGTATGAGTGAGTATTAGTGGGGTAATAATTAGTATGAGTGAGTATTAGTGGAGTAATAATGAGTATGAGTGAGTATTATTGAAGTAATAATGAGTATGAGTGAGTATTAGTAGAGTAATAATGAGTATGAGTGAGTATTAGTGGAGTAATAATGAGTATGGGTGAGTATTACTGGAGTAGTAATGAGTATGGTATTAGTGGAGTTATGATAAATATGAGTGAGTATTACAGGAGTAATAATAAATATGAGTTAGTATTACAGGAGTCATAATGAGTATGATTGAGTATTACTGGAGTAATAATGAGTATGAGTGAGTATTAGTGGAGTAATAATGAGTATGAGTGAGTATAGTGGAGTAAAAATGAGTATGAGAGTATTAGTGGAGTAATAATGAGTATGAGTGAGTTTAGTAAAGTAATAATGAATGAGTATTACTGGAGTAATAATGAGTATGAGTGAGTATTACAGGAGTAATTATTAGTGGAGTAATAATGAGTGGATATAGTGGAGTAATAATGAGTATGAGTGAGTATTAGTTAAGTAATAATGAGTATGAATGAGTATAGTGAAGTAGTAATGAGTATGAGTGAGTATTAGTAGAGTAATAATGAGTATGAGTGAGTATAGTGAAGTAATAATGAGTATGAGTGAGTATTAGTGGGACAGTAATTAGTGTGAGTGAGTATTAGTAGTGTAATAATGAGTGTGGGTGACTTAGTGGAGTAATAATGAGTATGAGTGAGTATCAGTAGAGTAATAATGAGTATGGGTGACTATTAGTGGAGTAATAATGAGTATGCGTGAGTATTAGAGTAATAATGAGTATGTGTGATTATTATTGAAGTAATAATGAGTATGAGTGAGTATTAGTGGAGTAATAATAAATATGAGTATTACAGGAGTCATAATGAGTATGATTGAGTATTACAGGAGTAATAATGAGTTTGAGTGAGTATAGTAAAGTAATAATGAATGAGTATTACTGGAGTAATAATGAGTATGAGTGAGTATTACAGGAGTAATAATGAGTATGAGTGGGTATTGGTGGAGTCATAATGAGTGCGTGAGTATTAGTGGAGTAATAATGCGTGAATATTAGTAGAGTAATAATGAGTGAGTGAGTATTAGTAGAGTAATAATAAGTATGAGTGAGTAGCAGGGCCGGAGTGGGCCCCTTTTTCAGCCCGGGAGTTTCATGCCCAAACCCGGCCCACTTTTTCCATGGAGGAGGATAATAAATAATTGAATAAATGAAACAGCAGCTAGCTCTTACAATGCCTTTTTATTGAGTATATAACAGAAAACACTTCACTTCAAATTTAAATCAGATATAAAGATTTAAAAGGTAAAAAATGTGATAAAAATGAAAACGTATTTGTACAGGAGCGATAAGTTAACGGTGTCATTGTCTATAGACATGAGACATGGCTTATCTGCTGCTCTGAGGCTAAAATACATTTAAGGGTTAGCCTATTTTGCTGAATAACATAACAGGCTTGAAGTTTTTTTTTTTTTTTTTTAACAATTTAGCCTAAATTATGATGGTGTAAAATTGATAGTGATTTAGGCTATTTGTCTCTATTTGTTAAAATAAATCTTTCTGAATGTCTAAACAATTTAACATATATCATGTATATTCTCTACATTATATCTTACATTACAAATAACTGTCTTAGTGTAAATAACTGTCAGACTATCCTCTACCTGTCCCTTCAGTAATCATGGGCTCACATGGATCATCAGTACAGCAGCGTCGGAACAAAAACATTCCATTAATGAGTTAGGCTATTTAATATATTACACTTCAAATTATGCTTATTATTTTCAGCTTGAAGCTGGATATTTGTGATTAATGGTGTGTACTGGGTTCTACAAGATAAATTACGCTAAGTTGACAGTGCAAATGTTGCGCAATAGCCTTACAGCGACAATACAACAATATTTCCATCTCTCTCTTTACCGGTTGCAACTGGGGTCTGTCCTCTTGAAAACAGCTCTGTTAATTTGGCACATTTGGCAGCTTTCTTTTTTTTAATTTGGCCTTTTCGGCTCTTCCTGCCCTCCATCACCACCAACTGATGTTTTGCGCTATTCTGTTTACTTTTACCGGCGCTCCAGAAAAGACGCCTCGTGGGCCAAACCAACTTAAACATTTGGGAGGGGGGAATTCACAGATGGTAGAACCCATCTGCTTTACTGTGATGTAGAGGTTGCGCTGTCAGATGAATGGAGGATGAATGCAAAAAAAAAATTAGATAAGTGACAGATAAGTGTCAAAATTATTTTTCCCAACCGGCCCAAACTCGAGATTGACATGAGCCAGCCCATCGGAAATTCTCCCGAATCTCCCGATTAGCCACTCCGGGCCTGGTGAGTAGTGGAGTAATAATGAGTATGAATTAGCTGCAATCTCCCTGGGTAATGAAATTACTCTGATTGGTCAGAATCGGACAGTTTGTAACTGGTAGTGGTAAAGCACCTTTTCTGGGAGGGATTCAGATGAAACCAGTAACAATGTTATTGTTTAAGGTACAGAAAAGAGGAGGTGAAATTAAGGAAACTAGAACAGAGATCATCCATATAAAAATTTAAATTATATATATATACAGTATATATATATATATATATATTTACATTGCATTAACTGATATCTCAGTAAACACGGAACAAACTACAATGAAATTTGTTTAAAAAGTTTTTCTGTTCATTTTTTATTTTATGTTATTTTGTAAATGTTAAATGCATCTGCGTTAAAATGCTAAGGAAGTGCTGAGAGAGCGTCTATAAAGTGCATGAAGCTAAGGTGTAGTAATTACCCAGTGGCATGTACCATCTAATACTAATGTATTACATCCTACAGTATAGTTACAGTAAGTATTCAAAAATTGTGAAAAATTAACAATTTAATGTTCATTTTTATTTTTTTAATTAATTACTGTACCTATACTATGAGACTTTTAATTTGAATTGTGCTTGTAGTAACTAGTGCAGATGCTTAGTTAACTACTACATCCCTCATCATAAGAACATTTTCATTTTTATTATTTTTTTTTATCATAATTTGATTACTTACTGTACCCAAACTGTAGGACTTTTAATTTGTACTGTGATTGTAGTAACTAGTACAGGGTACTACTTTCTCAATTTTTGTAATTTTTTAAAAATATTTGATTTGTTAATGCACCTATACTGTGGAACTTTAAATTTGTATTGTGGATGTAGTAACTAGTACAACCCTTGTCATATCAAAATTAGCATTTTTTGATTTTTGTTAATATTTCACATTATTTGATTACCTACTATACCTACACTGTGGGACTTTTAATTTGTATTGTGGTTGTAGTAACTACAGGGTGGGCCATAAGTTTCCATACATAGGAAAAATAAACATTTTAATTTTTTATAAAAGAACATTTGTATTTATATTATATGCTGTACATGACTGCCATTGTTCTGGAAACCCGGCCATCAGTATGATTTCAATTTATTGCTCTTTATTCAAACGCATTTTTCTGAAATATAAAAATTGTAATATAATATAAAAAAATTAATTGTGGTTGTAGTAACTAGTACAGGTGACTAATTAACTACTACAACCCTCATCATATCAACATTTGCATTTTTTTAATTTTTTATTATTTGACATTATTTAATTAACTTTTGTACCTATACTGTGGGACTTTTAATGTGTATTGTAGTTGTAGTAACTATTGCAGATGCTTAGTTCACTACTACAACCCTCATCATATCAAAAATTGTGTTTCTGGATGTTTACTGTAACCATACTCTAGGACTTAATACAGGTGTATTAGATAGTACATGCCGCTGGGTAATTACTACACCTCAGCTTCATGCACTTTATAGACGCTCTCTCAGCACTTGCTTAGCATTTCAGCGCAGATGCACCTAACATTTACAAAATAACATGAAATAAAAAATGAACAGAAAAACTTTTTAAACAAATTTGATTGTAGTTTGTTCAGTGTATCAGTTCATGCAGTGTAATTACATTTTGGATGTTTATTAGCCAAGAATGAGCCAAAAGAAAGTCGAATGTCCAATATACACATATTAATATTCCTCACAACCTACAAAACTGTTTTTTATAGATACTGCTTTTATTTTAATTAAATTTTAATTTATAGTTAAAATCAGTAAATCCATAATACTTTTATATTTTAACTGAAAAAAATCTATTAAACTTTGATATAATTTAATATAATAAAGTTAAACTATTTTTAATATACACATATTAATGTCCCTCACATCCTACAAAAGTTGTTTTATAGATACTGCCTTTATTATTATTATTTTTTTAATTTATAGGTAAAATTAATAAATACATATTACTTGTATATTGGACACAAAAAATCTAAACTCATATTAGTGTCTCTCACAACCTACAAATCTTGTTTTATAATTACTGCTTTTATTTTTAATTTATTTTAATTTATAGTTAAGATCAATGAATCCATAATACTTTTAGATTGAAACTAAATAAATCTATTAAACTCTGTTATGATTTAATTTATTAAAACCAAACTATTTTTATATACACATATTAATGACCCTCACATCCTACAAATCTTGTTTTTTAAATACTGCTTTTATTTTTTATTTATTTGAATGTGTAGTTAAGATCTATAATACTTTTATATTGGTCACAAATAAATCTATTAAACTCTGATATGATTTAATATAATAAACCCAAACTATTTTTATAAACACATATTAGTGTCTCTCACCACCTACAAACCTTGTTTTATAATTATTGATTTTATTTTTAATTTATTTTAATTTATAGTTAAGATCAATAAATCCATAATACTTTTATATTGGACACAAATAAATCTATTAAACTCTAATATAATTTAATATAATAAACCCAAACTATTTTTTATAAACACCACATCCTACAAACCTTGTTTTAAAGATACTGCGTTTATTTTTAATTAATTTTTAATTCATAGTTAAGATCAATAAATCCATAATACTTTTATATTGGACACAAATAAACCTATTAAACTCTAATATGATTTAATATAATAAAGCCAAACTATTTTTACTATATACATATATTAATGTCCCTCACAACCTACAAACCTTGTTTTATAGATACTGCAATTATTTTTATTTTTATTTTAATTTATAGTAAAGATCAATAAATTCATAACTCCTTTATACTGGAGATAAATAAATCTATTAAACTCTGATACCATTTAATATTTTGAAGTCAAACTATTTTAATATACACATTTTAATGTCCCTCACAACCTACAAACGTTGTTTGATAGATACTGCTTTTAGGTTTTTTTTATTTTAATTTATAGTTAGGATCAATGAATCCATAATACTTTTATATTGGAGAAAAATAAATCTATTAAACTCTGATATGATTTAATATAATAAACTCAAACTATTTTGAATATACACATATTAGTGTCTCTCACCACCTACAAACCTTGTTTTATAGATAATGCTTTTATTTTTATTTTATTTTAATTAATAGTTAAGATAAATGAATTCATAATACTTTTATATTGGAGATAAATAAATCTATTAAACTCTGACATGATTTAATATATTAAACCCAAACTATTTTAATATACACATATTAATGTCCCTCACAACGTACAAACATTGTTTTATAATTACTGCTTTATTTTTATTTTATTTTAATTTATAGTTAAAATCCATAATAATACATCCTTAATCAGTGTATATCGGAGATAAATCTATTAAACTCTGATATAATTAAAACACATATTAATGTCCCTCACATCTTACAAAAGTTATTTTATAGATAAAGCTTTTATTTAGATTTTATTTTAATTTACAGTTAAAATCCATAGTAATAAATTCATAATAAGTGTATATAAGAGATAAACTATTAAACTATCTATTAAACTCTGATATGATTTTACATAATAAAGTAAAATTATTTTTTATATACACAAAATAATGTCCCTCACATCCTACTTACTTATTTCCAGTATAATATGATTTAGTATTATGGATTTTTTTTTAATCATAAATAAAAATAAAAATAAAAGTAGCTTCTATAAAACAAGGGTTGTAGGTTGTGAGGGACATAAATATGTGTTTAGTAAAAATAGTTTGACTTTATTATATTAAATCATGTCAAAGTTTAATAAATTTATCTCTGATACACACTTATTATGGATTTACCGATATTAACTATATATTAAAATAAAAATAAAAGCAATATCTATAAAACAAGGTTTTTAGTATATAAGGGACATTAATATGTGTATATTAAAAATAGTGTATATTAACAATATATTATTAAAGATTAAACATTTATTTATTAAAAATATATTTAAAATATTGGCCCTGTCCACGCTGCCCTCTGCTTCTCTGTTGTTGCTGGACCAGAAGCCAGTGATGGTCCTCATTCCACTCCAGACCTCCTTCATGTTTGCACTCCAGCTCAAGTATTTGATACACTGCCGATTTTGCAAGTTTTCCCACCTACAAAGAATAGAGAGGTCTGTAATTTTTATCGTAGGTACACTTCAACTGTGAGAGACATAATCTAAAAATAAATACAGATAATCACATTGTATGATTTTTTAAATAATTAATTTGCATTTTATTGCATGAAATAAGTATTTGATACAATGGAAAAACAGAACAATTCATATTTGGTACAGAAACCTTTACAGAGGTCAGACGTTTCCTGTAGTTCTTGCACACACTGAAGCAGGGATTTTGGCCCACTCCGGCCCACACAGATCTTCTCCAGATCTTACAGATTTCAGGGCTGTTGCTGGGCAACATTAAGTTTCAGCTTCCTCCAAAGATTTTCTATTGGGTTCAGGTCAGGAGACTGGCTAGGCCACTCCAGGACCTTGAAATGCTTCTTACGGAGCCACTCCTTAGTTGTCCTGGCTGTGTGTTTCGGGTCATTGTTATGCTGGAAGACCCAGCCACGACCCATCTTCAATGCTCTTACTGAGGGAAGGAGGTTGTCTGCCAAAATCTTGTTATACGTGACCCCATCCATCCTCCCTTCAATACGGTGCAGTCGTCCTGTCCCCTTTGCAGGAAAGCACTTACCAATTATAATGTTTTTACCCCCATGCTTCACAGTTGGGATGGTGTTCTTGGGGTTGTACTCATCCTTCAACACGGCGAGTGGAGTTGATACCAAAAAGCTCTATTTGACCACATGACCTTTTCCCATGCCTCCTCTGAATCATCCAGATGGTCACTGGCGAACTTCAAACAGGCCTGGACATGTGCTGGCGTGAGCAGGGGGACCTTGCGTGCCCTGCAATCTTTTAATCCATGGCAGCGTAGTGTGTTACAAATGGTAATCTTTGAGACTGTGGTCCCAGCTCTCTTCAGGTATTTCATGTTTTATCTGCTCAACTTCATTTCATTTATGAATAAACATCCATTCCTGCATTTCACGCCTGCAACACATTCCAGAAAATGTTTGAATGGGGGCAATTTAGCGCTAGTAATGAGGTAAAAAAAAAAAAGCATCCAGGACAGGCTAAGTTTTTGATGAGAAAAAATGATCAGAGGATGATATAACCACATGGGTGAGGGATTACTTTGGCAAATCTTTGTCAAGCACTACGATACACACTTAAAATACAAATACCACTTAAAACTTTACTGTACAAAAAAGGAGCCTTATGTTAACCATGTCCAGAAGCAGCATTGACTTCTCTGGGCTCTGAGGCATCTAGGATGGACCATCACACAGTGAAAACGTGAACTGTGGTCAGATGAATCAGCATTCCAGGTCTTTTTTGGAAAATATGGACACTGTGTGCTCCGGACCAAATATGAAAAGGACCATCCAGACTGTTATCAGCAACAAGTCCAAAAGCCAGGGTCTGTCATGGTATGGGGCTGTGTCAGTGCCCTTTGCTGTTCCAGGGCTGTCCATGCATTTTTCAACAAGACAATGCAAAACCATATGTTGCACACATTACAAAGGCATGTCTGGGGAAGAAAAGAGTACAGGTTCTGGACTGGCCTGCTTGCAGTCTCAATAGCGAATGTGTGGAATTTTGAAAAGAAAAATGCTACAATGACGCCAAAACATCCTTTAAGTAAGGTAAAAAGGAATGGCAAAATTACAAAGTGGTAAATGCTTTACTGTCCCAACTTTTTTGAAACATGTTGCAGGCGTGAAATGCAGGAATGGATGTTTATTAATAAATGAAATAAAGTTGACCACAGAAAACATGAAATATCTTAGGTTCATCCTGTCTGCAATGCAACGTAAATGTAAGAAATTCTGTGTTTTTATTAACTGCGTTTTCCATACTGTCCCAACTTTTTTCTGATTTGGGGTTGAATATTAATCCAAAACTCATTAAAATGTAAAATATATATGTAGCCTTTTTATGTATAAAAATGTACAGCTATGTACAGTATGGCTAGATTAGTCAAGAATACCTTGATTGATCCAGTTCCAGTTCATTCCAAAACTGAGGTTTGTGTGGACTACTGGAGTTTCTTTTAACCATGTTAATAAGGTAGTGCACTAACTGAGTCAGAAGGTTCCTAATAAGAAAAATAGAAAATTACATGCTTAATAGTCATCAAAAGTGGCTTAGGATTCATGTAAGCATAATGGGGAAAAAAAGTATTTTACTGAGGGGGTTTATTAAACAAAACCAAAAATACTTTCAGATGATCTGAAAAAGCATGGCTGTAAGGTTAGAAGTATCACAGGCCAAAACTTCAGCACAGAGTGGCAGTGAGACTCCAAGGTAGGAACAAGGGCATGGCCAGGGTGCCAGTCTGTCACAGGGCTTTGGTTATCCACTCTCCTCAGACAATTTTGTCTGTTTAGATGCCTGACCACCTGGAACACCCTGTAAGAATATATGAAATTGTAATGTTTCTAAATGGTTCATCACTAATGTTAGATTCTTACAACAGGGCTAATTGAATTGGCATAAACAAATTTAGTATTTCTGAACGTAACTGTTGGTGGGTGAATTACTGTGCTCTTATCTAAAGCAACTTACAACTGTGATGAATACCATGTAAGCAGTTGAGGGTTTAGGGCCTTGCTCAAGGGCCCAACAGTCACAACCTTACATTGGTGGTGCTTAAACCAGGGACCCTCCAGTTATTAGACCACTGACTGTAAACTCATTAACATGATGTAAACACTGTATTTTACCTACTAAAAAGTGCTACACAATGCTGTGACTAAGATAATCTCCCATTAGTAAGTCTATCTGCTATTAGTTAGTCGAGTGTCAACACGGACATAACTGACTATGTCTTACCCTATCCCGGATAAAATAAGGAGGGTCAGGAAGGTCATTTGGTGTACAAACTTGAATAACTTTAACTTAGGTGTGTACCTATACTGTAGCTCCGCCCGCCTCCTCCTCTGCTGAATAAACCAGTACAATCTGGTTTGAGTGAAAGTAGAAGTAGCAGTGCTGTTTACTGAACAGAGAAATATGCAGTTGTTCAGGAGAAAATCACCATAAGAAACTGAATGTACAGATGCATTGTGTGAATACACTTCATAAAGAAGAATTCTGTTGTGCTTCAGTGTTGCTCTACATGTGTGAGCAGCTTTAAAGCTTCAGTCTGTAGGAAGAAATTTAAGCGTTAAAAAGAATCTCTCTGAGAAGCCAAGGAAAGTCAGGAGGTGAGTGAATTTATTTCTCAGTTAAAATAATGATGAAGATTATTACTGATCTGTGTCAAAGCATTTTTTTGCTTTAAAACATTGATTAAACTAATAGTTTTAATCACTGTGTAACGATATGGGCTATGACGAGACAAGAGGGTGCGGACAAAAGCAGAGCTGTATAACAGTATTTAATTATAACAAGTCATGACAGGATTACACAACACAGGTTAGAACAAGACAGGACAAACAACCTATGTGTAGTATTAAGCTTTGGGGAAAAGGTGTTAGCCATTAATTATATAATTAATAACTTTAAATAAATCATGGACAACACTGGAATTTAGTTTATTTTAATTTAAGTTGGTAAATTTTAGAAAAACCAAATTAAGGGTAAATCAGTTCTGCTCTGTAGTTCTTTAAGTCAACTATTTTTCACTCCTGGTTATAAAAAGGTTAAAAAAAGTTTAAAACATAGCATAAAACAGTTATTAAGAAGTGAATAAACAATTGAACAACAAGAAAAGTAAAATAAAGGTGTAAATGCTAAATCAAAGCTAAGACTTATAACTGAAACACTTTGGCGAGAATCAGGAAACAGGCCTAATTGCGATGTTTGATATTAATCAATAATAAATATACGTTGTTAAAAGTAATGGCAGAGCCCTTTGATGGAGCATAAAAATAATTGAGTTTCCTCTTGGAGCAGTCCTCTGGAGTCAGCAAGGTTACCTCACGTTGGAGCTTTCGACTCTACAACGTGGAACGTGGAGCTTGATGTTGGTTGACTTTCATAGTTTTTAAAATGTTGCTTTGGCCAATAGCACTGTTACAGAAGTCCAGTAGAGGTGACCCACGCACCGTAACTTAGACTAATTTACTATGACCGTAACTTAGTAACTGTGAACTAGGAGTCGAGACTGCAAGCTCTGAGATCTGCAAAACAGCCAAGAAGCCACAAGCCATTTACCTCTCCTTCTGCTGATCGACTTTGCCTGGTTCTTCTCTTGTGCTGTTCTTTCCTTTCTGTTGCTGTTCACCTCTCAACTCCGATGTTCTTAAGTCCTTTGATGCTCTGAGATGTTCTGTCAGTCTCTTTCTTACTGCCCCTTTTCAAGGGAAAATAGGAGGAGTGGTTTGGTCGGAGATAATCAGTAAGCCATAAGAACTTCTTCGGAGAGTGTAACGAAATTGGAAACTCTTCCTGTATCTCACCAAAATAGCAAATTACTAGTGGCCACTAGATGGCACTATCGATACATCTTCCACATGACCAGTTAATCATAGGTACACTGATACAAGTTTGTCTCAAAATATGTTCTATAGCTTTAACACACATTACTATGATTGTGAGTTATTATGATAAACATAGTCTATTGAGTGAATAGAACTTAATGCACACAAAACATGCAGATAAAATTTAGAACAACATACATTCATTGGAAACAATAGGACATAAAATAATCTCCAATACTATCAATTGGGTCGCAAGTTATATCTTAAGATACAAAGAGAAGGATAATTAGAGCATAAACTGAAGCAATGACAAACTTGTGGTTCTGTGTGTGTGTGTTTGTGTGTGTATGTATAAGTGTGGACATGTGAAAGGTGGTGAGTGGCCCAGCGCTGTTTGGCAAAGAAGGAAAGGGGCCCTCACAATGGCTGATTGTCTTTGAGAATACACTACACAAATAGTTCAGCATACGAACAGCTAGTAAGCTGTATTTATGAGGTAAAGATGTAGAAATTTCATCTGGCCCTTTTGACAATACTGAAAGAATCACTTATAGGGCTTTTCCACCAAAAGAACTCTCGTTCTTGAACCAGTTCTGTTCAGGTTTCTTCGAACCTTGGTGTTTTGTAGAGAACCGACCCGCGTTTTCACCAGTTTTTGGGAACCAAGCCTACGTCATCAACGGTGGGTGTTACATACAGAAAGCAAAGAGTGATAACATGATGTTAGAGTGTGTAGGTTACCTGTGAGCATTTGTGCTGCTGTTACAGATGTTTGTTTTTATACAAAAAGCATCGCTCATCTATTGGTGATAAGAAGACATAGACATGTTTGTCGCAGTTGTTGTTTTCTTTAGTTCATTGATGTGAGAAGCGACCGTGACTCTCGGGGCAGATAGCCGATTTGCTCAGCGCTCGGCTTGAGTGATAAAACAACACTAAAGTCCCACGACACGAACATCCATTTGTGTGAAATGACCATTAAACCTAGTCTAACATACAGCACACGTATTTGTGTTTAGCTGGATTTACTTTACGTGTGGTGTTTTTGCAGCTCGGGGTTCTGAATCCGCAAAAAGCTTCAGATAAATAGAGCGTAACGTGGCTGAATGTACTAAAAGTACAACACAGAAACTAAACTTCTGGGTCAGTTATATCACACACAGTTCATTGCTTTGAAAATATCAGTGAATATCAGCGGCAAACTGGCTTAAAATGTAATCAGGTAAACTTTAAAAGATGAAAGTGGTTTAAATTCTATATAATGTTATAATGTTTCATGTAAAAGCATCCGCTCCAAACCTCTACACTGTGACACGCCCACCAATGATGTCACGGTTCGCGCTGAAAAACCAAGTATTCTGTGGTGCCAGATTAGAACGCTAGTTTACTGTCTGGAACCTCTTTTTTCTTTTACTAACTGTGGCCAAGTTAGCACTTGTGGGGCTCTGAACAAGCTGGGACTTGCAGTGCATTGCAAGTTGCTCTGGATGAAAGTACCTGCAACAGACTGTAAATGTAAATTACTAGCATGCAATTCAATTCACATTTTTTATTACTTTATTAAGTGTTAAGCAATTAAGGACCACTGTTGTAACTTTAATAAAAGTACACTGCATTTACAGTTCCAAAGAACTGTTACAATTCCACTTGTGTATATGAGTGTAAATGTACTCATTACTTTGCTTTTTGGTTATTCCTCTTAATAGGTCAACTTTGATGTATTTGATGGAGCGGTTGGCTTTGTCTATGTGAATAATAGTCACTGGAAGTTTGTGGTGGGTAATTTTAAATTATCATTATAGTTAAACTTATAATATAGAACATGCAGAGTGCAAATTTGTCAATACTTTACAATAAAAAAACACTTAAATGCAAATATATTTGATATACATATACAGACTAACCCTATATCACTGCAAAAAATGAAATCTTGACAAGGCAGAAAATCTTAAAAATAAACAATAGATCTTGTTTTTTTTATTTTAAGATTAACTGACTTGACTAGATTTGCATGTGCAAGATTAATAATCTAGATTTAAGAAACTTTGTCTATAATTGTCTTAATTAGAAAAAATTGCTAATTATACAGACTTCTTACAATGAAACAAGAAACTTTTTCTAGAGAACTGAAAAGTATTGACCCTCTCCACTACGTAAAAAGAAATTTAAGACAATTTTACTTAATTTAAGAATACAATGTGTCCTGAATATTTCTTTTTTAAGATTATAAAGCTAAACATCCCCACTCATGTTTCCCTTAATTTGATGACACATTTTTATGTGACTGACAAGAATTCTATTGGTATTTTCGATTTGCTGTTGGGTTTCTTTTAACCAAATGCTCATTACACAAAACACACATTTCAAAAAAGGTGAAGCATTTTTTTTTGTTTTATAACACATTTTACAAAAAGTGCAAATAAATAAAGTACAATAGTGCAAAAAAACTAAGACATATCCTTTCTGTATATTCTTTTGTACATTATTTATACACATGCACTTTAAACTTTACAGCCATTCTGATTGTGGGTTCATACAGATGAAAAAACTGGGTCCAAAAAACAAAACAAAACAGGCCACAGTTTATCTTCTCTTTCTTTCAAACCTCCCTTGTTCTCTCTACCCAGTGTTTATTTGACTTAAGTGTTAAAGCTACAAATACAGATACTATTAACAAGTAGATAACAAATATACTATTAACAAGTAGATAACAAGCCACAGCTAGTGGTGGGTGGATTGATCCAAATATCGATATTATCGATACCAACGTTGGTATTGCATTGATTCTAGTGTAATGGGATCGATACTTTAGTTTAACTTTTTCTCTGCTACATTCAGCACGTTTCTCCCGTTTCATCAGAAAGTAGAGACCATGTGTGTACAGACTCGCTCCTCTCACATCTTACATGAAACAAGAAATCTAAGCACTTTAAACAACTGAATTTATTTACAACCCTACTGAGAACAGCTCTTTACAAAAAAATGTATTACAATAATACAACTCATGAGAATTCAGATTAAGCAATTTGATGATGCATCTACCTTAATTATTAAAAAAGTATCGGATTGATATTAGCGATACTGGCAAGGACGGATTAAGGATAGTCTGGGCTCCTGGGCAAAGAGTTGCCCAGGGTCATACCCCCCCACCCCCACCCCGAGACTCCCCCCCCCCTCCAAAAACATAAATAAATTAATACATTAAACAACCTGTCAATAACTAACCCTAACACAAGAATCTATTTTATATAAGTTTCTTTCTACTCTTCTTTCTTGCACAGTCATCCACTAATTCATCAAAATTAAGCTGTCTGACCAAATCTGATTCAATGGCCAGAAGTGACAGTGAGTTCAGGCGGTTTTGGCGCATCCTAATCCTGAGTTCATTCTTAATACGAGCCAGTTTGGAGAATGAACGCTCACCTTCACAATTTGTGATAGGCACAGTCAAAAAAAGTCTAAGTGCTATGTAGACATTTGGAAAGGTTGACTGTAAATTCAAATTGATCATGGTTTTGAGCATTTTACTAGGACATTTTTCTTTTTCTGTTATGAATGATTTGTATTGTATCAATTCATCTGCCAGGCTCATGTTCAGATCTGAAGGATATGCTGCAGCGAGTGAGTTAGCCTTTAAAGTGAGCTCACTGTTGGACATATTGTCAGGCACGAAAAGAACATCAAATAGCTCAGTTAAGTGTGTGTATGCATTCAAACTGCTTGAAATTGCTTGTCTTAAATTTAAATAATTGCAAAATTGCTAAATTAATTTGTGTCTCTGCGCTTAAGAGAAATTGAACATAATAATTTTGAAACAATACAAATTCAGAAACATTAAGTAAGGGCCTGAATCGCATATTTGCAACAAAACGTCTGTTATGAAATATGGTAGCTTGCCTGGCAATTTGTAGGTCCCTAGAAAGTCAAGGAGCCATGGTAAACGACTTCTATGGAAGTCAAGGGCCCCATAGCAGGGGCCCTCGTGATCAAGGGCCCTCTAATGGTATGCCCTGCTCTTCTCTAGGGCCCCCTGGTAGAGGCTCTCATAACCAGGACCCTCTAAAAATATGCCCCCCTCTTTCCTAGGACCCCTAATAGCCAGAAGTCGAAGTCAGAGCAGTGCCACAACGCCTCATCCATTTTCATAAGGGGCCCAAAAGCATGGCTAGGGGCCCCAAAAGCATGGCTAGGGCCCCCAAAAGCATGGCTAGGGCCCACAAGCATGGCTAGGGGCAGCAAAAGCATGGCTAGGGGCCCCAAAAGCATGGCTAGGGCCCCCAAGAGGCCCTGGGGTCAAAGTCCCTAATAGTCAAAGGATCCTTAAAATGGAGGGCCCTCGGAAATAAAAATATATTGTATCATAAATGTTGATAGGCATCGCAAAATGTTTTGGGCCAGGGCCCCCCCGGGGCCCCCTGACCTCAAGGGCCCCTGGGCGCTGGCCCCACTGGCCCGGTCAGTAATCCAGCCATGGATACTGGCGCTGTATTTACTTGGTATTGGAATCGGATCTATACCAAATTTTGCAATATCGCACACCACTAGCTACGTCACACACGAAACAAAAGCAAGCGAATCCCGCCTGGACTATTTTTATGTAAAAAATAAAGGGGGGGGGGGGGTGTTTGCCTATAACAGCTGCTTAAACAGTCAGCGGTATTGTTGAGCTGTTTTTGTTTAATTATATTTGTGTTTTAGAGCTGTAATAAATGCAACAGATTTTATCAATTCAAACAGCTAACCAAAACCGTGCTGCCTAATGAAATGAATTGCTCCCCTTGTACAACATGAGATGGTTCCTCCTCAGTTCCCGCCGGAACTTTTTTTCAACCGACATTTCAGTCTTTTTCTGCTGCTAAGTGCTAACCATAAACAACTGAAATGGAGAAACCCTGGATGATATTTCCACCGCAGCACTTACAGGTGAGCTAATAACTTATATTTTCTGTTTGAGTTTTGTGAGCCAGTATTGTGCTTGTTCAGAGTCTTATCTAGGTTTATTTGCGTTAGCATTGACCTAAATAACTTAGCTAGCTAGCTTAACTTTAAAGTCAGCATTTTTTCTTAATTGTTTTCAGGTTTGATAACCAAGTGTAGTTGGACCATAGAACATACTTTTAAATTAAAATTGTGAGTGGTAACACTGGATTCTTGGATAATGCAATTTATTAGGTAACTGGGTAAACAGATCTGCTCCTTACAGTAGGTCTGTATGTAGTGTCTCAAATCACTCCGTGTTCCCTATATAGTGCACTACACTGTCTGTGGTGGAAGCGCTAATATGTCATGTCCTACCAAGTGCACTAAATATGGAAGGGGGAGTGATTTGGTACGAAGCCTCACAGTAAACATGAGTGCTGCTTTCTGTAAGAGGGAAACACAACGAAGTTTCATTTAGACTTGAAAAAGATGAAAGTTAAAATGAGAGTTTTTAAATGTCAGTGAAGTGAGTTTGAGCTTCTGAACTGTTTTGAAACTGTTCATGGACAAGCGGCTCCACAGAGGGTCACTTCAGCCTGGTAAACGTGGTGTTAGGGATAGGAAAATAACTTTGTGGAGAACACAATGTGCTAAAAGTTTAAGGGTAAGGAAGACTATAAAAGTGTGGTGATTTATTAGATGCGTTTTGGAGGAATAACTTGTAACCAGAAGTGATAAATCAGGATAAATGAATGATTATTGCAATAATATTATTGCAGTATAATCATGTCATGGCTCATGTTGTGTTATTGTGGAGCCTGTAGTGATGAACACAAGTAATAATAAGTAGTTTTGTTTTGTTTTTCTGATTGTTTACTTTGCTGCTATAAAGAGCATTTTTAATCAGCTTATGTTTGTGAAATTGTCATTTGATGTATACGAAACAATATTTTGAAAAACCATTTACTTATTGTAAAGAATACATTTGAATACACAGTTAATATCTGCTGTTTGAATTATTTTAGTAATTCTTGTAACTCATCTCTTAGTATTTTGTTTATTTGTAATGTTATGTAAATTATACTTTGTTTCGTTTAGAAGGCAGTGTACATAAATGTATATTTATACTTTTTGTAAACTCTTTGTTTTAAATATCTCTTAAATCATATTTTTTTCTCCTTAGGGCCCAAATAAATTGTGACAATAGTGATCTCAGTTTTAGATCAGAAATAGAGATTAAATAAAAATTGAGATGCTTCAGTTCTAGTTCTCTAACATACTGTATGTTCTCATGGCTGTTTGTGCTTGTTTACAGGTGATGGATGAGTTGGATGGATGATTCTTTAATCTGGCAATCACAAGTACACCACAGAACTGATGGAAAGCATTCTGTTCAAAAGTTCAGTTCTTTGGAGTCATGAAAAATGTAATGAAGCCACCAGTGACTCTGGATGAAGGTAAATTCAATTTAAGTCATTACTCAAAATGTATTCAGCAGTTTGTACCCCTAGAGGCACCGCTGTCTAAAATATTTTAAAGCATCACTTTATTACTTATAATGAACTTCATTCATGAAAACACATCAATGTAATTTAATATTGTAGTTAGGTTTTTTTGTAATACTGTAATATTGTGGCTCAGAATGCATTGTAACCAGCATGCATTGTAATGGGCATCATACACACATCAGTCGTAACATCAACACCACCTTAATCTACACTCATCGTCTATTTTATCAGCTCCACTTATCATACTGGAGTACTTTGTAGTTCTACCATTACAGTCTGTAGTCCATCAGTTTCTCTGCATGCTTTATCCCTCTTCCATCCTGTTCTTCAGGACCCCCAGAGTATCAACACAGAGCAGGTTTTCTTTGGGTGGTGGATTATTCTCAGCACTGCAGTGACACTGATGTGATGGTGGTGTGTTGGTGTGTGTTGCACTGATATGAGTGGATAAGACAGCAGTGCTAATTGAGTTTTTAAGCATCTCAGTTCCACTGCTGATTCCACCAGCCAACGATGTTCTTTGGGCAGCATCCTGTGACCACTAATGAAGGACTAGTGCATGACCAACACAAACTGCAGCAAGACATGAGCGAACGTCTCAGACTTTACATCTACAAGGTAGGAGTGTCTGTAGAGTGGACAATGAGTGGACACAATGTTTTAAAAACTCCAGCAGCACTGCTATGTCTGATCCACTTGTACTAGTTCAACTCACACTAAAACACCACCACCATGTCAGTCACTGCAGTGCTGAGACAATCCTTCAGTGAATTAATACCTGCTCTGTGTTGGTCCTGTGGGGGTCCTGACCATTGAAGAACAGGTGGCTAACAAAGTATGCAGAGAAACTGATGGACTACAGTCTGTAATTGTAGAACTACAAAGTACTCCAGTATGGTAAGTGGAGCTGATAAAATAGACAGTAAGTGTAGATACAAGGAGGTGGTGTTAATGTTATGGTTAATCGATGTAAATAGCTAGCAAACAGTAATTATAAACAATTATTAACATTTATGGCTGAAAGAAAAGCCTAATTTAAGTTTTAAAATCACTAAATTGGCTAATCACTGAACACAAACATTAGATTGTTGTTTGTGAATAGTACTTAGAAGGTTGGCCAGATTAGAGTCTCTAATGTTACTTAAATGTTTGTTAGAAACTTTGTCTGTTTAAGAGTGTTAAACACGAACAGACAACTGTTCGCTTGATGCTACAATACATTCTCATTAAAGATAGAAATTTGCGTTATGCTTGCAGTAAAAACTTGATGAAATAAAAGTGATTTAAAATAATTTCTGGATGAAATACTGCTTTATTAGTATATGATTGTTTTATAGATATAGTTGAGTGTTAAGTCTTTATTTGCCACTCGACCCTGAAGCAAAACAGTTTATCAGTAATCAGTAAAATATCCCATGTGCTATTTTTATCATCCTCAACAAGCGGTAGTCTGAAGCCCCGTCTAAAGTCATGTCTGTTCATGAGAAATGTTGTGAGCTCTCAGGTTGGTCTAGAACTTTGTACACGTTTGGTGGTGTCCGTTTTATTCTGGGTAGATTTGAAGTCTGGTGGTTTCGGTGACTGAAGGTAAAATAAATGTGTAATTATTGTAAATTCTGTGGTGTGGCCAGGCAAAAATTAAGTGAATTAGAAATGACATTTTGTAAAAATTCTGGAAGGGAAAAAATTGATTTAAAAAGTGATTTCAATTTCAGTAAGACATTGCTTTTCTTTGAATAGTGCAACAGTCCATTGAGCTTTTGAACGGCCTTCCAGCACTCTTCCCATCAGGAGTTGCACCACCACAGAAACTGGGACAGCCAAGTGAGGCTCTTTCATATTCTCATGGTAAGTATTGTCAACTGTTATTTATTTGTTGTTTAGATAGTTTACTAAACTGCTTGCAAAGAAACTTTAAGTTGTTATTTAAATCCTGAATAAAGTTTGTTCTGTTCATGTCTGTGGCTTATAGTGCCTTTGTTTTTTGTTTTTTCAGCCCTCTGAAAACGCTGGTGCTGTTCTTAGTAGATGCCGTCTATCAACCCCCTGCTTCTAACTGACCAGGATAACTGCATGATCAGTGTTGGGAAGAACCCAGTGACAACATTCCCTGAAGGCCTGCTGCACCAAGGTGTTTTATATGTCATGGCGTATACGCGCTGCAAGTCAGGTCCAGGTCCCTTTTTATTATTATTTTTTTATGTTTAAAGATGGTATATGAAGACCAAGCAATGTTGTTAATGTTGTAGACGTAGGGACATTGTTATTGGAAAGCCTTGACATCTAAGATTGACGTGTTTTAATAGAATTCTCAGAAGCGGCCTGAACATGCTTGTTGTGTATTTGGATAAAGCTGCCTTGTTTGCACACTTGTAATGTATTCATATAAAGCTGCCATGATGGCACACTTGTTAAAGTTAATAAAATTGATAGCAAAATTCAGATTTTCTGTTGTATTTTTGATAAACGGATTATCGAATGATGTCTTAATTTGAGTATAAAGTACATTCTTTTGAGTCTCAGATTACTAGCAGTGCAGTCTTACCAACAGACTTAAATGAGAGAAACAGACCTGTATTGAGTCTCTATCTTTCTTTTGTGCATGGAAACTGAATTTTTAATGCTTGTCATGATTAAAATGCTCTAATTTTCATATTTTCTGACAGGTTTTAAGGCATTTAGTGTGATGCAAAAATCTATGTATTATTGCTTATTTTAAGAAGTTTTACTAATAATAATTATAATAATGTGAGGGTTTTTAATTGTTTATTTCTTATTTTGAGAACTATTTTCTGGAGTTGATCTTATTTTAAGCTTTAAAGTGTTAATTTAAGAACATTCTAAAGCCTTTTTAGCTAAAAATATGTCCAAGCATTCTAATTTCAAGAAATTCTTTACCAAATAAGGTTTTATGAAAATGCTTAAAACAAGATTAATATGCTAGTTTAGCTGATTATGCTAGTTTTTGGATTATTAATATGAAATTAGAGCAAATGAGTGTTACTCAAATCTAGCCATAATGCCTTAAATCAAGTAATTTCTTACTAATTTTAAGATTATAAGAATTTATAGCACAATATTTTTTTTCTTGTTTTAGGAAATCTTGCTAAGATAAATTCTCACTATACTGGCAGATAATTTTGCTTGATTTAAGCACTTTTTCTCTTGATTTGCTCTTATTTTTCTTGTTTTTTTAAAGTGATTTTTTGCAGTGAATAACTCAACCGGCACTGATCTGATTTAACATTCTTATATAAATGAAAGTGTATTAATAACAATCTCACTCTCATCAATGTGTTAGATTAGTGCTTTCTTTATAATCACACACAGCGTGGACACATTATCAGTAATGAATTCCAACCTTTCTTCAGTAAAGTTTGAACTCTTGATGTAATCCTCTCATACATGTTTATTATTTGATGTTTTATGTTTATTATTGATTGTGTGTTTCTGAAATCTCTTTATCCTGTTTTCATTAATCGTGGGTTTGTGAGTTCGTGTGGATGAGAAAAAAACACAGAAGACTAAAGTGTAAAAAAGTATCTGTGTTGTTGTTGACATGCCTAAATAATGGTGTTAAATGTGAGGAATTTTCAGACAGTTTCCTTACCGAAAAAAATATCAGGTAATAAAATCAATCCTAAACATTTCTCCATCAAATACAAGTACTGATACAACACAGGTACTATGGGGCAGACGGTATCACACAGCCTCGTCTGATTCCCACCGGGGTGGAACACACAGCATCACCTAGTACTGATACAACACAGGTACTATGGGGCAGACGGTATCACACAGCGTCGTCTGATTCCCACCGGGGTGGAACACACAGCATCACCTAGTACTGATACAACACAGGTACTATGGGGCAGACGGTATCACACAGCGTCGTCTGATTCCCACCGGGGTGGAACACACAGCATCACCTAGTACTGATACAACACAGGTACTATGGGGCAGACGGTATCACACAGCGTCGTCTGATTCCCACCGGGGTGGAACACACAGCATCACCTAGTACTGATACAACACAGGTACTATGGGGCAGACGGTATCACACAGCGTCGTCTGATTCCCACCGGGGTGGAACACACAGCATCACCTAGTACTGATACAACACAGGTACTATGGGGCAGACGGTATCACACAGCGTCGTCTGATTCCCACCGGGGTGGAACACACAGCATCACCTAGTACTGATACAACACAGGTACTATGGGGCAGACGGTATCACACAGCGTCGTCTGATTCCCACCGGTGTGGAACACACAGCATCATTTAGTACTGATACAACACAGGTACTATGGGGCAGACGGTATCACACAGCCTTGTCTGATTCCCACCGGGGTGGAACACACAGCATCACCTAGTACTGATACAACACAGGTACTATGGGGCAGACGGTATCACACAGCGTCGTCTGATTCCCACCGGTGTGGAACACACAGCATCATTTAGTACTGATACAACACAGGTACTATGGGGCAGACGGTATCACACAGCCTTGTCTGATTCCCACCGGGGTGGAACACACAGCATCACCTAGTACTGATACAACACAGGTACTATGGGGCAGACGGTATCACACAGCGTCGTCTGATTCCCACCGGTGTGGAACACACAGCATCATTTAGTACTGATACAACACAGGTACTATGGGGCAGACGGTATCACACAGCGTCGTCTGATTCCCACCGAGGTGGAACACACAGCATCACCTAGTACTGATACAACACAGGTACTATGGGGCAGACGGTATCACACAGCGTCGTCTGACTCCCACCGGGGTGGAACACACAGCATCACCTAGTACTAATTTAATATTATCCTATTTGACCTTCAAACTTCATTCAATAACAATTTAGCAAATTTAAAATTTCTTACCGCGGTAATGTAACAAACACTCATACACTACTCTATAAAAAAATTATTAAGAGCATAAAAAACTAAAAGAAATATAGTAAAATTAGGGTAATAGAAAAAATTTAAAACTCAAGTTTTAACCTGGATTTAAAGATTTCTACATTTGATAAACATCTAATATCTCCTGGCAGTCTGTACCAGTTATATGCAGCCCAACAACTAAATGCTGCTTCACCATGTTTAGTTTGGAGTCCATGGAGAGATCTACTGGGTTTATATTATCTAAACATTTCTGAGATGTATTCTGGGCCGAACCCATTCAGTGATTTATAGACCAGTAGCAGCACTTTCAATTCTATTCTGTAACTAACCGGAAGCCAGTGTAGAGATTTTAGAACTGGAGTGATGAGCTCAGTTCTCTTCGTCTTAGTTAAAACTCTAGTAGCAGCGTTCTGAATGAGCTGTAACTGTTTAATCGTCTTTTTGGGAAGTCCAGTTAAGAGACCATTACAATAGTCCACCCTACTGGAGATAAAAGCATGGATGAGCATCTCTAGGTCTTGTTGACACAGTAGACCCTTGATTTTGGCTATATTTCTAAGATGGTAAAAGGCTGTTTTGGTGATGGTTTTAATATGGCTGGTGAATGTAAGATCTGAGTCTGTTAGAACGCCAAGATTTCGGACTTGGTCTTTGGTTTTTAGAGCCCAGGAACTGGGGTGTTTACTGACACTAGACCTCTTCTCTTTGCTGCCAAACACAACAATCTCTGTTTTGTTCTTATTTAACTGTAGAAAATTCTGACTCATCCAGTTATTGATGTTCTCCAGACACTGACACAGTGAATCTATTGGGCTGTAATCATCTGGTGAGAGAGCCAGATATATCTGTGTGTCATCTGCATAACTATAGTAATCAATGTTGTTAGCCTGTAGCATTTGGCCTAATGGCAGCATGTAAAGATAAACAGAAACAGAGCAAGTTTGAGCATCTGGAGTGATCAGTATTTCAAAGAAGACACAAAAATGATCAGAGAGGGCCAAGTCCTTGACCATAACAGAAGAAATGTTAAGACCTTTAGAAATAACTAGATCCAGAGTGTGCCCTCGAGTATGTGTAGGCCCTTTCACATGTTGCAATAGACCAAATGTGTCAAAAAGTTCTTTGGTGTTATTGTCCTTGGTATTATCTAAGTGGATGTTAAAATCCCCAGTTATGATGAAAAAGCTGTACTCAGTGGAGATAACTGAGAGTAGTTCAGCAAATTCATCTATAAAATGTGCAGAGTATCTTGGAGGTTTATAAATGGTTAAAAATAAAATTTTGGGAGTACCCTTTTGGGAGGTATTCAAAAGACATAAAATTGCCAAGTACAGTTTCTTTGCACTGGAATACATCTTTAAATAAGGCAGCTACTCCTCCTCCTTTTCTACCACTTCAACACACATTCATAAAACTGAAGTTTGCTGGTGCTGTTTCGTTAAGAAACTTCTGCTAACCATGTTTCAATTAGAAACAGAAAATCTAAACTGTAGGATAGAATTATGTCATTCACTAAAAATACACATAGTAGCTTTCATCAAGAGTCAGGAACTCAGCCTGAGCCGTGTTCTCCAGTGATGGTGATTGTATGTTTGATGGTCCTTCATGGTTGAAAGCAGGTGAGGGAGGTTGAGGATGCACGTATTGTGTCAAGTCAGTCCAAGGAGCAGATGGGTGTCCTTTAGTGCCTTTACTCCAGTCTTGCTTAGGTGGGTGCCATCTGGGTAAAAAAACATTCTCTGCGCCCCCAGAATAAATTAAAATTGTCAATATAATCCATACCTTTCAAACTGCAGGTTCTGCTTAGCCACGTGTTGAGGTTGAGTAGCCGTGAAAACATATTAGATCCTCGGGCTGGGAGAGGCCCACTGATGAACTTCGGAACAGTCAGCTTCTCAAGTGTATTAAACAGTTAAAGTTGTTCTTTAAGATTTCTGACTCCTCTCTGCGAATGTAATTTCTGCCCACGTGCAGAATAATTCAGTCGATCGCTCCATGCTGGGAGAGAATGTTGGGAAGTTCCTTATTTAATTCTGAGACAGTCACATTCGGGAGACAGCATGTAAGCATTGATCTGCTGCCTATATTCTTGATGGCAGAGTCACCGATGATCAGAGTTTTCAGAGCGGTCTCTGCATCAGACAAGGGCCTCTGCTTGATCAGCCTTGTGTGTTTGCTAGCCCGCTTTGAGTCCCCTTTTATAGTCAGCTTCACTGGTTTTGTTTCGTTACCATTACCACTGGGGATAACCTCAACCAGATTTCTGAGCGGTTCAAAATGATTCAGCAAAGGAATTGGTTTTGGTTGCACCCCTGCTATTTTCCCACAGGGTGCAATTGTGCTAGCTTTTGGAATAGTTTTAGCTTTCCGAGCCCATGATGAACAGTCTGGCGTGGAAGACATTAAGACGGCCACCTACTGCTTTTGTGCTTTTTGGCCCCTGTTTTGATTGAATTCTGTCAACCTTCGGGAAGTCTGTTAAGATCTCTAGCCTTAGCTTAGCTGGTTGTTCTGTGTTAGATTTTGACTCACCCTCGAGTGATCTGGAACCATTTATCCTGTCCGTTCCAAGTAGAATTGTAAGAATTGTGAGTCTGTAGCAGTTGGAGCAGCACGAAGAACCCGCTGTTGTGATAAGAGCCATGGTAGTCCTGATAACTGTGCCTGAGTTCAGTCTGACGGCTAGTGGAAAAATCCATTAACTAATTGTCAAATTTTATATAGTTCTGTAATTCTCGCGTAGTGAGCGTAATAAAATTTACATATTACAACTTTTCACAAACTCACCAAGATTTTCTAGAAAACTTTATATTTCTCTCCACATAAACCAAAGAGCTCACTTTTACTTTAACTCAATGCAGCCTTCAACTGCTCCTTTAAATTTGCAACTTTCTGACTTCAAAGTCGCGAGTGTAACCTGAATCTACAAAAGAGAGGATTTTAGTTTTTTGAACAGTTAGACATATAGAATCAGACAGTAATAAAAATCTATATTTTTGTTCTGTGTGAATGATAATATTAAACTGCCTTTATGTGTTACTAAAGAAGAACAGAAACGCAATAATTATTACTAGGGCTGTCGAAGTTAACGCGATAATAACGCATTAACGCATTCTCAATTTAACGCGATTAAAAAAAATAGTGCCGTTAACGCACTAATTACATTACGAGATTTTTTCACTTCTAAAACTAAAGCAATTCATTTTTCACCCACGGGAGACAGATTGAATAATTCTCACTGACCACGCTCACACGCACGTTTAATGTTATTTAGTTCCGTTTGACAAAAAAACCCCTTAAAAATAGAGCTAACAGCGAAGATAAACCGGTTACAAAAGCAGCGACCGCTGTTTGTGTTCAATACTCTGTTCACAGTGTCGATACAAGTGATTCAGGAATCGATTCATTGTAAGCGCAGCGTAAGTTTCTTTTCTCAGTTATCTCTCCGTGTTTACTGTTATGATAAATGATGCGGTTGTAAATAAACACCAACTACTACAGAACATTTTGTGTGACATGCTTACCTTATAAAGCTCAGGCTTAATTATACTGGTTATTACCACAGAGCGGGAGTCGACTCAGAGTCGTTTACGATTTACCGAGGTGAACCACGAACGTGCTGATAGAATCGGCTCAGATGGGATCGGACTGTATTATCTTTTTAAAGTAAATATTTCAATCAGCAGAATCGCATCGCATGTATGATGTGCACAACGTTAATTACGTGCGTTTATTAATGAACGTTTACGTTAGCTTGTCAGAAGCTTTCTCAATGATGTCTGTGCGGTGTTTTTTTTTTTACAATTAGTGATGGCAACCCAAGCAACTGTTCCACTGCACTATTTTACACTAAAAACTAAACAATTCCATAATGCTCCAGATTGCATCATTCTAAATAGGTATCGGCGAGTACAAAAATACATGTACTTGTACTCGGTTGGGAAAAAATGGTATCGATGCATCCCTAGTGAAAACACACTCACTTCGTGTAGAAACGTCCATCAAACCATCGTTACAATACAACCACAGAAAAGTCTGTTACAATAACTGCGCATCTGACATATATACGAAGTCAAGGTTCTCTGCTAGATAGTATTACTGCCTAATATGTGAGTGAATAAAACTCCCTTACAGTTTTCTCTTGTCCCAGCAGTTTTTAACATAAGTACATTTAGCATAAATATGTTCACCATTTTAATTGTAACATTTCACTTAAAAATCTTAAAAATTTACACAGATTTTTTAAAATGCGATTAATCGCGATTAACTATGTAAAATTCTGAGATTAATCGCGATTAAAAATTTTAATCGTTTGACAGCCCTAATTATTACATTTCAACAATTTATCTACCATTGAATGCTGCACTCAAACTAGCAGTCGCCGTTTTATTCCCACATTCCAAACTCTCATTCAGCTTCAAGTGCTGTCAGAAAATACCTGCTGTCCTCTCATACAGTCTTCTGCAAGTGTGTGCACCTCTGATCATATCTTAATAATCAACAACATCATTTACAGGAAACGTTCATTTAAAGGAAAATGATGGCATTTCCTGCACATTTTAATGCACTTTCTCTGCTTATTTATATTTTATTTATATTGTTGCTGTATGTATTGTACAGTATATACTGTTGCAGAATGAAGTATACCGTATACACTAGTGCACTATTCAGTATACAGTATGTATTGTTGCTGTATGTAGTATACAGTATACACTAGTGCACTATTCAGTATACAGTATGTATTGTTGCTGTATGTAGTATACAGTATACACTGTTGCAGAATGAAATATACAGTATACACTAGTGCACTATTCAGTATACAGTATGTATTGTTGCTGTATGTAGTGTACAGTATATACTGGTGCAGAATGAAGTATACCGTATACACTAGTGCACTATTCAGTATACAGTATGTATTGTTGCTGTATGTAGTATACAGTATGTATTGTTGCTGTATGTAGTATACAGTATACACTGTTGCAGAATGAAATATACAGTATACACTAGTGCACTATTCAGTATACAGTATGTATTGTTGCTGTATGAAGTGTACAGTATACAGTCCCTGACAGAAGTTCTGTCGCTTATCCATGTTGTGGAAACAAAAGCTTATAACCTGACTTTAAATTCATCCATTGGTTTTAGAAATGACTCATATGAAAGCTGAAACCCTCCCAAATGAGGTTTAATTCACGAAAATAAATTTGCTTCACTGCAGAAATATTGATCATTTAATGAACACAGAAAGGTCAGATTTTGGCAAGACAAAAGTTTTGTCGCCCACAGAAAGTAATGTGAAAATCAAACAAATAATTTACTTCAAATACAAAGATATGTTTCATAACATTGGTGAATGAAGTTGTGGTGCTATTAGAGCCATATTTAATATTTTGTGTGACTTCCATGAGCTTTAAGGACTGCATCCATGCGGTTCGACAATGATTCATACAATTTATTGATGAAGTCATCAGGAATAGCAAAGAATGCAGTCTTACATGCCTCCCAGAGTTCATCAAGATTCTTTGGTTTTGTCTTCCAAGCTTCCTCTTTCATCCTACCCCAAACATGCTCAATGATGTTCATGTCTGGTGACTGGGCTGGCCAGTCCTGGAGCACCTTGATCTTCTTCGCCTTGAGGAACTTTGATGTAGAGATGGATGTATGAGATGGAGCACCATCCTGCTGCAAAATTTGACCCCTTTTATGATTGGGAATGTAAGAGGTAGCTAATACTTCTTGATATTTTAAGCTATTGATATTGCCTTCCACCTTGCAATCGTTTCGCACACCCCCATACTGAATGTAACCCCAGACCATGATCTTTCCACCACCAAACTTAACAGTTTTCTGGGTGAATCTTGGATCCATACAGGCTCCAGTAGGTCTCCTGCAGTATTTGCGGCGGCTGTGGTGTAATTCAACTAAAGATTCATCTGAGAAATGCACCTTCTGCCACTTTTCCAGCGTCCATCCGTTTAGCAGGCTGTGGGCCTTGGCAAATGCCACACGGTTTTTTAATTGCCTTTTGTTTAGTGCTGGCTTCTGGGCACTGATTCGACCATGGAGGCCATTTCGAGACAGAATCCTACAAACTGTTCTAGTTGACACAGGGACTTGAGGTGACCAGGTCTGGTGGAGCTCTGCTGCAGTGGAAGAGGGGCTGGCTTTGGATTTTCTAACCAACAAACGTTTCTCCTTAGCAGTTGTCTTGCGGGGTCTGCCGGACCTGGGCTTGTCAAAAACATCTCCAGTCTCTTCAAATCTTTTTTTAATTCGTTGTACTTGACGCTGAGACACATTAAAGGTGCCAACCACCTCTGCAGTGGATCTGGTCTTCAGCCTCTTGATAATCAAGGCTTTGGTCGCAGGGTGGATTTTTGGCATGTTGTCAGAGGTGAAGTTGCAGTTCAAGTGAAGGTCTGGGGTGCTGGGGTTCTTTTAGTACACACCCACTAATTAACCGATCAATTAGTGAGCACAGGTGAGGCTGTAAACTAGGATTGGGTGCATTATATGACAAGGCGACAAAACTTTTGTCTTGCCAAAATCTGACCTTTCTGTGTTCATTAAATGATCAATATTTCTGCAGTGAAGCAAATTTATTTTCGTAAATTAAACCTCATTTGGGAGGGTTTCAGCTTTCATATGAGTCATTTCTAAAACCAATGGATGAATTTAAAGTCAGGTTATAAGCTTTTGTTTCCACAACATGGATAAGCGACAGAACTTATGTCAGGGACTGTATACTGGTGCAGAATGAAGTATACTGTATATTTCATTCTGCAACAGTATATACTGTACACTACACCAGACAACTTTAGCAGTTCAGCAATCAGGTCACTCTCAAAATTGGCTCCTTGATCAGTATGCTGAGGAAAGCCATATACACAAAAGACATGGTCCCACAATTTTCTGCCTACTTGTTTGGCTGTTTGATTCGTGCACGGGAAGGCGTGAGCCAGTTTAGTAAAATGATCTGTGACCACTAATACGTCGACTGATCGCTGCTTACTATCCTCGGCACACCAGAAGTCCAAACATACCAGTTCCATGGGTGCAGATGTTTGTATGCTCTCAAGTGGAGCTCTAGCGGATGGTTCTGGGGTTTTGGCAAGAATACACCTTTTGCAACACTTGACATACTGCTGGATATCTTGTTCCATCCTTGGCCAATAGAACCGCTGCCTTGCCAACTGAAGCGTTCTTGCCTGCCCTTGATGCCCTGCCAAATCATGGATGCCACTTAATGCTTTATCCCTTAAGCTTCGTGGAAGAATGTACTGATATCTGTTATGCTTACTTAAGGGGTTCTTGGATAAACGGTATAATATGCCATCTTGAATTCGAAGCTTCTCCCATTGCTTAGCTAGGCTGAGAGCAGTTGAAGAGAGTTTGGCTTTCTCTCGTCTGGAAGGACGTCTTTTGCGTATGACAAATGGAAGAATTGAGGATATGGTCGGGTCTTGTTCTTGGTGCTGCTGAAGTTCCTGTAAGGAAAGTGCGGGGAGTGTGTTTGGACCAGCCATTATGAACTGCTGAACCGACTGGACCAATTGCACAGCACGGGTCTCCTCTGCTATTTCACAACTACTACAAGATTCATAAAGGGCCTGTACATTCTCTGCACTAAGTGAGTTTGAGAAAGGAACAGCTTGGGAGCTCGAGACTGACATGACAAGTGACTTTGCTTGGTGACACTGCACTTTCAATCGGAATGTATCTTGGACTCCATCTTCGCTGACACCTTTGGCTTCACATAGGAGATGGTTGTACTGCTCATTATGGAGTCTGTGACCTATAGTCTTGGCAAAAGGGTACCGGCTGAGGGTATCAGCTACAACGTTTTGGCTGCCTGGTATGTGCTTTATGTCGAACGTGTAAGGGGCCAGCTTAGCAACCCAACGTTGTTCGCATGCGTCGAGTTTAGGTTTCGTCATTATATAAGTCAACGGGTTGTTATCTGTCCATACAGAAAACTCATGTCCCTTGAGCCAGTGGCTAAATTTTTCACAAATACTCCATTTCAAAGCTAGGAACTCCAAGCGATGAGCTGGGTATCTTTTCTGTGAGGTGCTGAGGGTTTTGCTAGCGAAGGCAATGAGTCTGGCTTTGGTCTCACCTGGTGGTATTTGTGAGAGAACAGCACCCAATCCGTCCAAGGAAGCATCAACGGATAGAAGCAGAGCTCTAGAAAAATCTGGGTGTGCCAAGACAGCGCAATGCAACAGCTTGTCTTTAAGAACTTCGACAGCCTGGATACATTCAGGAGTCCAATCATTGGGTTTTAGTCTTCTGAAGGTACCAACTCGAGTTGCTGGCTTTCTCACATTTCTCCTTTTCTGTCCAGCAGTCAAGGCAAAGAGAGGTTTTGCAATAGCAGAGCAGTTTGGAATGAATGGTATAATAAAATACCATCCCCAGGAAAGATCTGATTCTTTTAACAGATGGAGTAACACCATCCTGCTCCATGAGATCAGCTGTGGAAATTTCGGATATCGCACTAACCTTTTCAGGGTCCACAGCCACTCCTTTACCACTGATAATATGTCCCAAAAACCTGACAGACTTACGCATGAAATTACACTTTTTCTGGCTTAACTTTAGATTGTGCTGACGAAGTCTTTGAAAGACTACTTCCAGTCTCTCCAATGACTCTTTTTCTGTGGATGAGAAGACCAGCAGATCATGTAAATAGCACAACAGACTGCTAAAGTTTAAATCACCAAATATGCTTAACATCATTCGCATAAACGAGGCTGGACTGTTACAAAGCCCCTGTGGCATGCGGTTGTACTCATGCAAGCCTAGTGGTGTGGTAAATGCTGTGTACTTTTTATCTTCTTCATGCATAGGGATGTTATAGAAGCCAGATGTCAAGTCCATAGTGCTAAAATAAGTGTTACCACCTAAAGCTGCCAAACAATCTGACTGATGTGGTAAGGGGTGTGCGTCCTTTAGGGTACGAGCGTTAAGCCATCGGAAATCTGTGCATATTCTCAGAGAGCCATCCCTCTTCCAGACCATTACCAACGGAGAAGCATATTCACTGACAGACTTCCGTATTATTCCTTGTTCCTCCATTTCTGTTAAAACCTGCCGCAATTTCTGGTAATGAGCAGGGGGTACCCTTCTGTATGGAAGGCGAAATGGCCGTTCATCCACCAAACGGATACGATGGGTGAACCCTCGTGCTTCACCACAATCCAGGGCATGTTTGGAGAACACATCATGAAAATTAAGGAGAAGCTTTGAAAAGTTCTGTTTTGTAGAATCACTGACTTGGCATGACTCTATGTCAATATCCTTTAGACCAGCTTCCTCGAGCCTCTTTTTCACATCTCCGGAGCTTGTAACAGCACTGGATTCTAACGGGACATTTTTGGCTGAACTGGTGTTCTGGAACAGTGTGAAGTCTTCGGTGGCTAAACATGGTGAAACATCTGCCAATTTGCAGTTCCTCTTTAATGTGATAGGCTTGTCAGAAAGATTAACGACTTTCATCGGAATCCACCGATCGCCCCACATGGATGTAATGATACGACCAACCATGATGTTTCGTGGCATTGACTTTGATGAAGTGGGTTCAACAACCACAGTGCTTCCAAGAGAAACAGGTGCATCAGCAGGCAGCTTACCACAAGGTGTTCCTGTTTAGCAAGAAGAGTGACAGCTTGAGTCAGTTTAACTGTACCAATTTTGGTTGGTGTTTCTTTCTCCCGCCATCTGGACAAACCGGTCATCATGTCAAGGAAATGGCTGGCATCACTGCATGACTGATCATTATCCTGGGAAACCAACCTCCAATAATCATCACTTCCCTTCAGGTGTCGCATAATATGCTTTATTACATTAGAGCCAATAATTAAGTCATCTTTTTGCCCAGGGACCACAAGAACCGGAACAATACAGCTCAGACCATAAATTTTGAGTTCCATCTCATATACACATTTTGGGCGTGTTTGATGTCCTCCGCAGCCAACAAGGATAACCTGTTCATTTGATTGTTGATCTTTGAAAATTATATTCTCATTGAGCATCTTTTGTTCTATCTCTTCACTTAGTGTGCAAGCCATTGAACCAGAATCAATCATGCCCTTCACATGGAACTTTTCATTAACAATGACAGAAGTATAAAACAGCTCACTAAATGGTTCAACCCTCTGAGAATTCTGCACAACCACCTGAACGCCTTCCGGAATCAATTCGCACATGTTCACATACCGTTGCTCCAAAGCATCACTGTCAGTTCCATTGAGGGTATGATTGTCTCCGCCTACATGTCCCCTCTCCAAATGTAGGCTTATTCGTTTAAAGGCTGCTGTCCGTGTGATGTTTGTCCATTCTGATCAACAAATTCTGGTTTGCGGTTTTTACAGTCTCTCTTCCAGTGTCCTGGTTGTAAACATGCCAAACACAACCCATCCCATCTACAGTGCATGGTGGTAGAATGTTCTGTCGCCTGGCAGATTCTACATGGCTTTCGGAATTGTTGACGCTGAGGAGGGAAGTATGACGCATTTGTTGTCATTTGGTTATTTTGTTTTAAAACATGGTCAAGAAGGCAGGGCTCTAGAGTGCGACCAATTTGGTCGCACATGCGACCTAATTTCTCAATGGTGCGACAAAAAAAAATCTCAGGTCGCACCGGTGCGACCAGGCGTCCGAGGGAAAAAAAAACAACAGACACACATTAGGCCAATATCATGGTCTAAACCAATCAGAGATAGTGAAGGGCGGGACAATATTGTAGCGGTGATATGTGAGCGACATTCAGCTCAGCCAATCAGAATGCAGCACCAGGTTTATACACGTGCGTTCGGACGTTCTGCCGTAAGTTTAGTTTTGTATATGAGACTCGCCGGATGTCCCCAGAATGAAAGTTCGGGTTCTGGAGCTCGGCGGTGTAAAGTGTTGTAACGCTCACTTAAGTCCTGACTAAACAGTTAATTAAAGCTACTAGAAATGTTGAGATTCTGCCTGGAGGAGAACATGAGGAGGATTACTCGAGTGGCCAGAGAATCTACAAGGATCTTTACTGGGAAATTACAGATGTTAGTGAGGTCTTGAGGTTAGATCGTCTTCCAACATAACCACAAGGTGTTTAGAGGACTGGATGAAGAAAGTCTCTTCTGTATGATTCTAGTCTTGAAACTTCCAAGGGATCTTGTTATATGGTCAGAACAGACCTAAAAAGACATCAAACAGTAGAGGTCCTGGGTTGAGGGGTACATAATCCCGTTTTTTGCAAGTCCAAATCGGACCACAGTTTTGTTCAGGCTATTACCCACAATCCACTGTGATCCTGTGATGTTTCTACCAGTAACCAGTGGGTTTTGGAGTCATTTTTATTTCCATTTACATGTTTGGTATTTAGCAGATACTTTTATCCAAAGTGACTTACAGTACTGTGACAGTATACTGTCTAAGCAATTGCTGGTTTAGGGCCTTGCTCAAGGGCCCAACAGCAACCTGGCAGAGGTGGGGTTTGAACCAGTGATCTTTCGATTACTAGTCCAGTACATTAACCACTAGGTTATTTAACCACACATTTTAACCAACTAACTGATTAAAGCAATAAACTACAATAGATTAAAATGATGATAAACAAAGTGATGATTCTTATTAATGATGTTAAATATAGAAGATGATGATAATGTAAGTATTTGATAAAAGATGCAGTAAGTGTAGCAGTTCTGTTAATGACTAATAATAATATGAACCCTCTGATCACAACCCTGTGGTCACAAAATGAACACAACAGGAAGAGCTTCTACCTCTGTGGGTGTATAGAAGTCATTGGTGAGAACCCACCATGACTGTGACACTGCCCCACGGATCAGCAGTGTGTAGTGTCGTCTGACACGAATCATCTGTGAAATACAAGTACACAACAAATTAAGACTCTCCACAGTACAACATATACTACTACTACTACTTATTGTTAAAGACAGAGAAGCATGGAGATACCTCTGTACATGTCATGCCACCGGCTATAGCATAAACGCAGTGTTAAGTGTGAACGCTGCATTTTTCTACAATATTGTTGATTCATCTGATCTTACAAAACTAGCCGGAGACCCTGAGGCATCACAATAAAAAAGACACAATTTCATACAACAGTAGAAGTAAAAATGACTGAAACATTTTAGTTAAGCTCAGTGTTTCATCATGTTTACCTGAAATACATTCATGGTCTGTTCATCCATCTGAAGTACATCAGTGTGGAGTTTATCCAGATGTAGTTCATCTGAGTAAGGCTGTACTGAGTCTAAAACAAATAGATCATCTAAAGTTACTGAGTATTTTACCATCTAAATGTAAAATAATGAGTTTTAACTGTAATGCAGATCAGATGTTACTAACTTACCACTACTAGAGTTATCTGCTGACTTCACTCAACTTCTGCTCATAGGTTTGTTCAATTTTTATTGTTTAACTTCATTTATAAGACCTTTTAAGGTCTGAAAAATATTATTTAATTTAATACATAAGGAATTTAATACATAAGCATTTTGTCCCTAACAATATCAGGGTTCTGAATTAGTAAGCTTGTCTAATAGGTGTTTTTTATTTAATGACAAGAAAAGCTGTAGCATGTATAAATAAATAAAGCTTTTTGTTTGTGTAGTTAAATACACTTATTATTAGAAAACTGGTTTATTACTTTAACGTCCACTGTAATAAAGCGTTTTGTATTAAGCTATATAATATGTATTTAGTGAACACACTGTTTATACTTTCGTTACCTTCAGGATGAGTCTGGATCGCTTCATCCTCCATCATTTTCCTCCGCTGCTGATCGGTGAACCTGTTATAGAAAAAATAAACTTCTGCTGTGACAGTCGCGGCTCCGGCCACGAACAGCAAGTTCACCTCCCTCAGTCCAGCAGAGAGATTCCACATAAACGCTTCATATTTAATATAATAAATATAGTTTTAAGAGAGAGAAAGAAAACACAGTGAATGCTGCAGGGGGTCTCAACACAACTGATCCTTCACCCCTCTTACTCCCCGCTTTATAGAACACCTTACTGTGACGTCACAAAGCTGCTGTTTAAATGTGAGCTCCTGAGTTTTAACTGTAATGCAGATCAGATGTTACTAACTTACCACTACTAGAGGTATCTACTGACTTCACTCAACTTCTGCTGATAGGTTTGTTCAATTTTTATTGTTTAACTTCATTTATAAGACCTTTTAAGGTCTGAAAAATATTATTTAATATGATTATTACTACAGTAACCGAACGTCTTAATTGTTTACTGGCTTGATAAAGAAAGAAAGAAACGGTTCATCTACAAATCATCGGGAGAATCATACTTTAATGCAGTGCAGGCGCACCAGAGATGATGATCACGTGAGGGGAGCACGCTTTTCCATGGATTGTGGAAACAAAACACACTCAATACGAAACATCCATCAAACGTTATCATAACACTACACCACAGAAAAGTCTGTATTAGTAATTACTGTATAACAGTAATTGTGCATTAAAATGTGCCGATTTTATTTCATTTAGATCATGTAAAATCTAGAGTTTATGAAATGTAACCTGGGTTTTCCAAACTTGTATATGTTACTGCAGGTCAGAGCTGGACAAAACCTAGCCTTGGTGACTACATGTAGAGATAAAGAAACACAGTTTAGTGTGCAAAGTTTTCAGATTAAAATGCAGTGAACAAACAAATGTATACGGTTACAGCTGCAAACTGAACAAACGTGTCACAAAGCAGCAACCAGTTTAAAATAACAAGATGCATATGGCTTGCTGCCCATGTGCCAGAGGGGGCATGGGTTAGCTTCGATCTCCTCGGTCAGAGCAGGGATCGGCATAAGTAGAGAGGAAGCATGATGCAATTTGGCAAAACTGGACGCGCTAAAAAATTATTAGCCTTTTTATGTTTATCCATGTGTGTTTGTAAAATTCATTTCACAAATACATTTACAGCTTGTAGAAATTTGTACCCACTAGGTCAAAAAAGCATTTGTAAGAAAAAAAAAGCATTTTGCAGAAGATTTGGAAAAGAATGGACATAAGCAAAACGGTGTTTAAGGTTAGAAGAATCACAGACCATAATATTGGCAACCACTTATTTATTTATGTTTGTAAAAGTTGTGTCTCCTGACCTGCTGACATCAGATCTATAATGCCTGTGCAATTACATACTGAACCTTGTCACGTTAAAAAGGAAGAGCCATTAGATTGTGTGCTACACAATGCTGTGACTAAAATAATCTCAGCGGTGCTATTAGCCGGTCAGGTGTCTAGGCAAGGCAAGGCAAGGCAAGTTTATTTGTATAGCACCTTTCATACACAGTGGCAATTCAAAGTGCTTTACATAAGGAAAAATTAAAAATTAAAAGCATTAAAACATTCCTGAGATCTAGAACCTCAGAAAGACTTCTTGCAAACATTGTTACAATTAAAAACATGAAATGCAAACAAGAGAGATAAAAATTAAGAACTTGAAAAATTAAAAGAAAATATTGTAAAATATACCCTACAATTTGGTAAATACGAAATTAAAACAAGATAAATAAGCAAATAAAACATAAAAACTAAAAGAAAATATAGTAAAATATACCTTACAGTTTAGAGAATATGGAATTAAAACAAGACTAAAAGAAATATGGTAAAATGAGGGTAATAGTAAAAATATCGAGCTCAATCATAGGCACAAGAAAAAAGAAAAGTTTTTAACCTGGATTTAAAGATTTCTATGTTTGAGGAACATCTAATATCTCCTGGCAGTCTGTTCCAGTTATATGCAGCCCAACAACTAAATGCTGCTTCACCATGTTTAGTTTGGACTCTGGGCTCTACTAGCTGACCTGAGTCCATGGATCTAAGAGATCTACTGGGTTTATATTCTCTGAACATTTCTGAGATGTATTCTGGGCCGAACCCATTCAGTGATTTATAGACCAGTAGCAGCACCTTAAATTCTATTCTGTAACTAACCGGAAGCCAGTGTAGAGATTTTAGAACTGGAGTGATGTGCTCAGTTCTCTTTGTCTTGGTTAAAACTCTTGCAGCAGCGTTCTGAATGAGCTGTAACTGTTTAATGGTCTTTTTGGGAAGTCCAGTTAAGAGACCATTACAATAGTCCACCCTACTGGAGATAAAAGCATGGATCAGCTTCTCTAGGTCTTGTTGGCACACTAGACCCTTGATTTTGGCTATATTTCTAAGATGGTAGAAGGCTGTTTTGGTGATGGTTTTAATATGGCTGGTGAATGTAAGATCTGAGTCTATTAGAACGCCAAGATTTCGGACTTGGTCTTTGGTTTTTAGAGCCCGGGAACTGAGGTGTTCAATGACACTAGACCTCTTTTCTTTGTTGCCAAACACGACAATCTCTGTTTTGTCCTTATTTAACTGTAAAAAATTCTGGCTCATCCATTTATTGATGTCCTCCAGACACTGACACAGTGAATCTATTGGGCTGTAATCATCTGGTGAGAGAGCCAGATATATCTGTGTGTCATCTGCATAACTATGGTAATCAATGTTGTTAGCCTGTAGCATTTGGCCTAATGGCAGCATATAAAGATTGAACAGGAGAGGTCCGAGAACTGATCCCTGGGGGATTCCACATGTCATAGCCACTGTGTCAGATTCATAGCTGCCAATAGTGACAAAGTAACTGCGGTCTTTTAAGTAAGACCTGAACCAATTAAGGACTGTTCCGGAAAGTCCAACCCAGTTTTCCAACCTGTCCAGCAGTATTCTGTGATCTACAGTGTCGAAGGCTGCACTAAGATCCAGTAAAACCAGAACTGATATTTTACCTGAGTCACTATTCAGCCGTAGATCATTTAACACTTTTATGAGAGCCGTTTCAGTGCTGTGGTGAGCTCGAAAGCCTGACTGAAATTTGTCAAAAGAACCACTGGAATTCAAAAAACTGCTGACTTGATTGTAGACAACTTTCTCAATGATCTTAGCTGTGAAAGGAAGATTTGAGATCGGCCTGTAGTTGTTTAACACAGACGCATCCAGAGTTCTCTTTTTTAGGAGTGGTTTAATGGCAGCTGTTTTAAGTGATTTTGGGAAAACGCCTGATGATAGTGAGCCATTAACTATTTGTTGCAAATCAGTTTTTACAGAGTTAAAAATAGTTTTAAATAATTCAGATGGCAGCATGTCGAGACAACATGTCGATGATTTAAGATGCTGAACTGTTTTCTCCAGAGTTTTTTGGTCTATTGTATTAAATTGTGACATAATAGTCATGTTATTTTTAGGTGTCTGTAGGGGCAGCATGGTTTTATTGTTTGACAGAGTGGAGTTAATGGTCAGTCTAATAGTTTTGATTTTTTCACAGAAGAAATGAGCAAACTCATTACATTTCTCTGTGGACAGAAGTTCTGGCGTGATCTGTTTTGAAGGATTTGTAAGCTTGTCGACCACGTTGAATAGAGTGCGGGTGTTGTTGATGTTCCTGTTAATGATCTTAGAGAAGTGCAGCTGTCTAGCCCTGCCTAACTCTGAGTTAAAACTACAAAGGCTTTGCTTATAGAGATCATAGTGGATTTGAAGTTTAGTTTTCCTCCACTTACGTTCAGCTCTCCTGCATTCTTTTTTCATAGCCATTACCATCATTGTGTTACGCCATGGTGCTTTCTGTTTGCTCAACGTTTTCATGACTTTTACCGGAGCAACCACGTCCATGACAGTCAATATTTTCACGTTAAAGTTATCCAGGAGTTCATCAACTGACTCTGCAATTAAAGTTGGTGATATAGCTATGGCCTCCATAAACCGAGAACTAGTACTTTCATTTATGCACCTTTTCTTAACAGAAACAGAGCTAGTTTGAGCATCTGGAGTGATCAGCATTTCAAAGAAGACACAAAAATGATCAGAGAGGGCCAAGTCCTTGACCAAAACAGAGGAAATGTTAAGACCTTTAGAAATAACTAGATCCAGAGTGTGCCCTCGAGTATGTGTAGGCCCTTTCACATGTTGCAATAGACCAAATGTGTCAAAAAGTCCAAAAAGTTCTTTGGTGTTGTTGTCCTTGTTATTATCTAAGTGGATGTTAAAATCCCCAGTTATGATGAAGAAGCTGTACTCAGTGGAGATAACTGACAGTAGTTCAGCAAATTCATCTATAAAATGTGCAGAGTATCTTGGAGGTTTATAAATGGTTAAAAATAAAATTTTGGGAGTACCCTTTAAAATAAAACAGAGGTATTCAAACGACTTAAAATTGCCAAGTTCAGTCTTTTTGCACTGGAATACATCTTTAAATAAGGCAGCTACTCCTCCACCTTTCCTACCACTTCGACACACATTCATAGAACTGAAGTTTGCTGGTGCAGTTTCATTAAGAACAGTAGCACTGCTGCCTTCTGCTAACCATGTTTCAGTTAGAAACAGAAAATCTAAACCGTAGGATAGAATTATGTCATTCACTAAAAATGATTTGTTGGCTAGAGATCTAATATTAAGCAGAGCTAGTTTTAAAGGAACCACAGGAGCCCCTGGGGCAGCCCGAGGTTGTCGTGGTACAGGTAAGAGGTTAGACTGGTTGACTTGATATGCTGAATGTGTTCTATTCTTTCTATTTCTAATCAACACAGGAATAGAAAACATTTCAGACATACTGGGTCCAAGCTTACTCTCCGAACTGTTGTCAGTATCATATCTGCTATAGCAAGGACCCTGAACACATCACAACGAGTTATCATTGTTTTGTATTCTGCAGCCGCTATCAGTAGCACTCGCTGAACATTCTGAACTCTGTACAGCCAGAGGAGATGAAGTACAAGGCTGCTGCTGACGGTGTTGAAGTGGCCTCAGAGAACGGGTAGGGGGCTGTGGACAGGGGGGAAGGGGTGCCCTGCGCTTTTTGGGTGAAACCTGTGGACTGGCTGAGATGGAGTGTGAGAATTTAGTCCCAGCACACACCAGTTTCTCCATTTTCTCTGTGAAATCCATATGTGGGGGTGATGTTGATGAGATAGAGAAGTTGGAGGATGACTGTGATGTCGCTGCTGCTGACTGCTGTGTCACTGTCTGATGATGAAGGTCGTAATAGCTTTCATCAAGAGTCAGAAACTCAGCCTGAGCTGTGTTTTCTAGTGATGGGGATTGTATGTTTGATGGTCCTTCATGGTTCAAAGCAGGTGAGGGAGGTTGAGGAGGCACGTATTGTACCGAGTCAGTCCAAGAAGCAGATGGGTGTCGAAGAGCAAAATGGAGGTTGTCCTTTAGTGCCTTTACTCCAGTCCTGCTTAGGTGGGTGCCATCTGGGTAAAAGAATTCTCTGCGCCCCCAGAATAGATTAAAATTGTCAATATAATCCATACCTTTCAAACAGCAGGTTCTGCTTAGCCATGTGTTGAGGCTGAGTAGCCGAGAAAACATATTAGATCCTCGGGCTGGGAGAGGCCCACTTATGAACTTCTGAGCATTCAGCTTCTCAAGTGTATTGAACAGTTCAGTGAAGTTGTTCTTTAAGATTTCTGACTCCTCTTTGCGAATGTCATTTCTGCCCACATGCAGAATAATTCGGTCGATCACTCCATGCTGGGAGAGAATGTTGGGAAGTTCCTCATTTAATTCTGAGACAGTCACGTTCGGGAGACAGCATGTTAGGATTGATCTGCTGCCTATATTCTTGATGGCCGAGTCACCGACGATCAGGGTTTTCGTAGTGGTCTCTGCATCAGGCAAGGGCCTCTGCTTGTTCAGCCTCCTGTTTTTGCTAGCCCGCTTTGAGTCCCCTTTTAAAGTCATCTTCACTGGTTTTGTTTCATTACCATTACCACTGGGGGTAACCTCGATGAAATTTCTGAGTGGTTCAAAACGATTCAGCAAAGGGATCGGTTTTTGTTGCGACTCTGCTATTTTCCCACGGGGTGCAATTTTGCTAGCTTTTGTAGTAATCTTAGCTTTCTGAGCCCATGATGAACAGTCTGGTGTGGAAGACATTAAAACAGCCACCTGCTGCTTTTGTGCTTTTTGTTTTGGTTTTGCTCCAAGTTTGTGCCACCGACTTGTTCTCTCACATGGCTCATTTCTGTTCCCCTGTTTTGACTGAATTCTGTCAAGCTTCGGGAAATCTGTTAAGCTTTCTAGTCTTAGCTTAGCTGGTTGTTCTGTATTAGATTTTGACTCACCCTCGAGTGATCTGGAACCATTTCTCCTATCCATTCCAGGTAGGATTGTGAGCATTTTTGTCTCCAGTACAGCGATTTTCCGTAGGAGTCTGTAGCAGTTGGAGCAGCACGAAGAACCCGCTGTAGTGATAGGAGCCATGGTAGTCCTGATAACTGTGCCCGAGTTCAGTCTGACGGCTGGTGGAAAACTCTGTTAACTAAGCGTCTAGTTTAATGTAGTTCTGTAATTCTGTGCCTTTTTTGTCGATCTATTGTCAGTGTCTGCTGATTGAGCTCTATATTTTAGAAATAAAAGATAAAAAGTAACTAAAATAACTAAAAACTAAAAGCAAGCGGAGAGCAGACAGAAAGCGTGCAGCCAGAGCGAGCATCAAGGACGACATAACTGACTATGTCGTAAAGGAAGGAATTGGCTGAACAACCTAGCCATTTGGAAGTGCCAGTCTCAAGCCCGGATAAAATAGGAAGGGTTGCATCAGGAAGGGCATTTGGTGTAAAAACTTTAATAGGGTTTACTCTGCCAACTACGTGTTGTCTGCCTGTATTAAATGTGCTTTAAACTCCTTAAAAACAAAATCCTTTGCAATGTGCATGGATTAACTCTTTGTGTGTCTCTGTGTGTTGTACACACACAGTTGCAGCCCTTTCACCCCTCCTTTGCATGGTAAACTCATTGTGTAAACTCATCTGACATGTGTAAACTCATCTGACTACAGCACAAATATTTATTTATAACATACCTAACATAATATAATTATAACATGCCCAAATACTTTTGGCTGTATAGTGTAATGCAGTCTGAACCATCCTCTCATTAGACTGCAGTCAGAGTAATCACAGATAAAGCCAGATACTGCAACAGGAAAATACTTTCTATATTCGTGTATATTTGTAAGGCAGTGCGGTGGTGCAGTGGGTAAGTCTGTTGTCTCACAGCAAGAAGGACCTGGGTTCGATTTCTCCCTGTGTTTATGTGGGTTTTCTTCATATGCTCTGGTGTCCTCCCACAAGTCCAAAGACATGCATTCTGGCTAACTCCTAAGTGTGAGTGTGTGTTTGTGTCTGCCCTGTAATAGCTTGGTGGATTGTTCAGGGTGTTTCCTGGCTTTTTGTTTCTGTGTTGCGCTCAGAGAAGCTGAACCCACGGTGACCATGACCAGGATAAAGTGGTGGCAAAAAAATATGAAAATGAATGAATGTATATTTATGTCTAATAATATTTTATATCTGTCATTTATTCAATCAGTGTTTTTATTAAAAGAAATTAGTGCGTGTGTAGTAGTATAGTGTGTATAGTATCTGTCAGTGTGTGTGTGACAGAGAGAGTACAGGTGTGTACAGGTGTGTACCTGTACTGTAGCCCCTCCCCTTCTCCTCCTCTGCTGGATAAACCAGTTCAAGGAGAAAAGGAGATGTGTGTGAATCTTATGAATCTACACTTAATAAAGAAGAATTCTGTTGTGCTGCAGTGTTTCTCTACATGTGTGAGCAGCTTCAAAGCTTCAATCTGCAAGAAGAAACATGAGCTCTAAAAGGAATCTTTCTAACAGACTGAGAAAAGTCCGGAGGTGAGTGAATTTATATATTAAAATTCTCACTAAATTCTATTACTGATCTGAACTGAATTTACTGCGAAGCTTTTCAACAGGCAGCTCACCAGCCTAATAATAACAATAATAAAAAAAATAATACAGTGTTACCTTGAAACTCAATGTCAGTTGGTTCTGGGAGTGGCGTTGAGTTTAAAAGGCATTGGGTTTTAATGGAAAATCTGTTAATGTGTTCCATGGTCCCGTGGAACTGCATATATTTTAGGCAAATGTAAAATAATAGGCAAGGCTGGAAACCACATGGACCCCTAAGACAGTTCTGCATACTTTAATAGATATACTCACATGGGTTTGGGAGTGCTTCATACATCAGTTCTGTGCCAAAATATCTGTGAGTTTTCTTGACCTAAGCTCAACTCAGATAAGCAGAAAAACAGTAAAATTTGTGCTGTAGTCAGATGAGTTCACATTTAGGCTTGTTTTTTTTTAAAAATGGACTTGAGTTCTCAGTACCAACAACAAAAAGGACCATCCAGGCTGGTATCAGTGAAAGGTGCAAAAGCCAACGTCTGTCACAATACGGTAGTACATCAGTGCCCATGGCATGGGTGACTTCATATGTGTAAAGGTAGCACCGACAATGAGGCGTGGAATTTTAGAGAGACACATTATGCCATTAAGGAAACATCTGGTACATTTGGTAAGTCCATGATTATGTCAGCCAAAGTGTATATGCCTGACTGGTCTGTCTGCATTCCAGATCTATTATTGAAAACGTTTGGTGCATCGTGAAAAGGAGAATCAGTCAACAGCGCCTTTGTCCCAGGCATTAAACTCAAAATTGTATTTTTGTTTACATTTCTAAAATATAATCAGTGAAAACATTAAGAATTCTAAGAAATCACAGATCATTTTGTCTGTGTACAAAGTGAAAGACATGGTTTGGTTTGATGAGTTTGGTGTGGAGGAACTCCAGTGATCTACACACAGCTTTGACCCCAAACGTTAAACACTTTTGACATTAATATGAAATGAAGATTGACTAACTGGGCTCAAATTCTTATAAATATTTTTTGGCTTCATATTAAATACATTTCATATTTATAATATATAATAAAATTTAATTTAATATATATATTGCACGTGGCTCTGTGGATTTTAAGAGTTACATAGAACAAAAAGTGCAAGACAATACAATATACACAGTGCAGATAAACAACAGTACAGTAAATACAAAAATGCCTACAATAAATACAAAAGACATTTCAAAGGTTACGTTTGGCTTATTAGACTCACCTTGTACTTTGTACCTTGTAGTTTGTATCTAATTTTCACAGTGATGTCATCAGATTATTATTAGAAAGGTGAAAGTAAAATTGTTGTATAACAGAAGACCTGCAGAACAGAAATTTATCTTTTGTTGTATTTCAGTCTGATTCAAGGTGAGGGACCAGACTCACCTGAACCCAGCTGTGTGTCCATGAAGAGTGATCGGTCAGTGGAAGAAACACCAAATTTCAGTGACAGAGACCATTCTACTGATCTGAGGTGAGAATTATTTTAGGAAATGTGACTCTAAAAAACTCATATTCCTTATCCCAAATGTAGGGGTTACTTGATCAGATTTTACTGTTTTAATAAAGCTCTTTCCATTACAATTTCCACATGATTTAAATATTATATGCAATATAAGTTTGATAATCACAACTCTTCTAGGTCAGCATTGTATTTTATACTCTGTTAGGTACTTCGCTCCCAGTCCCACCTGATTAAATTCATTAACTTTAACTTGTTTCTGAAAGATGACACTTTCACAGCAATGCTGACACTTGGACAGCAATATGATGATGTTAAACCGCTGCAGGACATTTATTGCCGTTTACTGTGCAGATGTGAAAATGTTGTATTTACATTAAACTCAATGCTTTGGTTTACAGAAACCAAGAGAAATTAAAGAAATCACAAAGAAGCAGCAGAAACAAGTTGGATTCCATATTTAAGGTGTGTATCTGAGTCTTTGTGTTGAACTGGTGTGTGATAAGGCACATCTACAAAAATGTATTCATCTTGATATTGCAGGAACTTCCACATTCATACTAGCAGCAGTAATGTGATGCTTAATCAACAGTTTATCTATTGTAATAAACAATTACTCATCAGCCATCTACAGTCTGTGCCAAAATCATTGGACCATAATTTATTTGTGGTTAATCAGCTAGATCTTATGTAAAATGAATGTGAAAGAAATGTATTTGTTATCCTAAAAATGTATAAAAAAAAAAAATAAAAAAAGCTTATTTAAAGTATATATTTCATAATATGGAAAGATGGTACACAGCTTCATTACCATGCTGATTCTATACCCAAGTGTAAGGCGGGGCTAGGACGAGACAGAAGGGCGGACACACATGCAGAGATGCGAAAACAAAACCAAAATTTATTAAAAACAAGAGACAGGACAAACAGAACAAACAAGGCTAAATCAGACTAAACACAGCTAAACAAGGCTAACAAAGGCAAAACAGGCTAACTAAAGGCAGAACAAGGTTAAGAGGGCTAACTAAGGCTAACATGGCTAAAGGAACAGAATAAACTAAACAGACCAGATGAGATGGACCGGACCATGGAGCATGGAGCATGGAGCATGGAGCACGGCGCACGGCGCACGGCGCACGGCGCAAGGAGTACAGCAACCTGCCAAACAACCAGAGTCACACAAAAATAGTTCCCAAAGTCTGTGCTCCAGCTCACCTCTTAAATAGAGGGCAGCTGGAGCTAATTAGTCACAGGGAACCAAGGAACGGGGGTGTGGCAAGAGACTGAGGGGAGAGAGGCGTGGCACACAGGAGCACCAGAGCACACAGAGGCTCAAAGTGTGACACCAAGAGCCAAAAATCAGAAAAAAATCAGAGGCAAAAGAAAGCCAAAGGAAACAAATATTAGTTGCACTGAATTAAAACCAATAAACTAAAAAGAAAGAATCTAATGACCCAAGGCGGAATGATTATACAGTAGCTCTACAGTGTGAGTTAGAAAACACCACAAGTTGTTTAAAGTGACAAACGAGATCGGTCTACTAAACGTGTACGCAGATGAGAGAGCTTTGTTGGAACTGTGATCTAGTATGATAGATCACAGTTACTTGATCCACCAACACAATCTATCAATGCTTTTCTTTCTAAACCTAACTAGTTAATCGACTCCTAAAATCTATTCACTGTTTCATTTAATGTTTGAATTTGTAATGCAACTGGATATTACTCTAGAGCAGAGATATTTTCAGAGATATGTTCACAAGTCACAAGTCTGTATGTTTACATAAAAAACACCAACAGATTAGCAACTGTATTTTGCCATTTTACTTAGTGCCTGTACTTTTTTAGTCATTGTGCAAACGAATGTAACTTCCGTTACAAGAAGGTACCAGTTAAAAGCTTCAACTGATAAGTTTTGTTTTCATTGCAAAACAAAAGCGCACGATAAATCACGGCACAGCGGCCAAAATCCAAAACACAGCAAAAAAACACTGCATACCTTAGCTTAAGTTCTTCCAGATGCTATTAAACTTATAACCGTGTGTCCCATTAGGAATAAAATCCGTTATTTTGTAAATGTGTGCTTATAATTAAAAACCTCCAAACTTTTCCCGGTTGTGAAGTAAAACAGGAACTCGTTAGAAAGCCAATCAAGCGTTTCACTGACACATCATCTGTGTGACGCAAACTGAATAATGCAAATAACAGCATTTCTTTTACTAAAAATTAAAATAAGAAGGTCTGATTGGTTCAGAAAGCGCTCTTTCAACCATTAGCCTCAATTCTGTAGGAGCGTTACTTTCACCTCAGTTGTTCCTGTGAGATGCACTATGTAGGGTATTCCACCATTTTAAGTGAGATTTCAATCCAAAGGTAACGAAAATGTTCAAATGAAGTGAACTTCAAACTGTGTAGGGAGACGCTTCATCACTACGCTGAAAGCTGGCTGTAACATTTACCCATTGCGTGCATTGCAGATATATAATATCTTTTCATGAGACAACACTATAGAAATGAAACTTGGATATAACTTGGAGTAGTCAGTGTACAGCTTGTATAGCAGTATAGATTTACTGTCTTCTGAAAATAACTCAACACACAGCCATTAATGTCTAAATAGCTGGCAACACAAGTGAGTACACCCCACAGTGAACATGTCCAAATTGTGCCCAAATGTCAATATTTTGTGTGACCACCACTATTATCTAGTACTGCCTTAACCCTCTTGGGCATGGAATTCACCAGAGCTGCACAGGTTGCTACTGGAATCCTCTTCCACTCCTCCATGATGACATCACAGAGCTGGTGGATGTTAGACACCTTGCACTTCTCCACCTTCCACTTGAGGATGCCCCACAGGTGCTCAATTGGGTTTAGTCCATCACCTTTATCTTCAGCTTCCTTCAGCAAGGCAGTTGTCAGCTTGGAGGTGTGTTTGGGGTTGTTATCGTGTTGGAAAACTGCCATGCAGCCCATTTTCCGAAGGAAGAGGATCATGCTCTGCTTCAGAATGTCACAGTCCATGTTGAAATTCATGTTTCCCCTTAATTAACCGCAGCTCCCCAGTGCCAGCAGCACTCATGCAGCTTTCTTCTGGGATGATGGCCATGCAGACCGAGTTGATGCAGTGTGCGGCGTATGGTCTGAGCACTGACAGGCTGACCTCCCACTTTGTCAACCTCTGGATATGACACTGAACACGTGCACTCAACTTCTTTGATCGACCCTGGCGAGGCCTGATCCAAGTGGAACCTGTCCTGGAAAACCGTTGTATGACCTTGGCCACTGTGCTGTAGCTTAGTTTCAGGGTGTTAGCAATCTTCTTATAGCCTAGGCCATCTTCGTGGAGAGCAACAATTCTATTTCTCTTTGCCATGAGGTGCCATGTTGAATATCCAGTGGCCAGTATGAGAGAATTGTACCCAAAACACCTAATTTAACAGCCCTGCTCCCCATTTACACCTGGAACCTTGACACGTGACACCAGGGAAGGACGACAACAACACAATTGGGCACAATTTAGACATGTTGTTTAAATAAAATAAAATTTGTAATCACACGATTTTTATTGGGCTATGTTTGTGCCACTTTAAACATATGTCACTGTTGTAATTTGCGCTGCTTTACCACAACAACATTGTGTTTATAGTGTTTATATCTTTGAAGCACGGATTTGTCTCGTCAGGCCTCTGTGTGCACGGATACGCGTTACAGGCTAAATGAGCTCAAATTCAGTCTAACTTTATTTCAGATGAATTTGGATAAAAAGCTCATGAACTGTACACGCCGTGGGAACATTAAAACATGTAGTTCTAAAACAACTACTACTAGTTGTCCTGCACACCTCCACACTGGTGAAAGAGAGTGTTGCAGGTCGATTTGTTGAAGTATTTTACTTTAGGTTAGCACTCTTAAAAATCCACAGACATTCTAATTTCAATTTTATTTTATTTATTTTTTTTTATTTTACTTTATGTTAAAATTCTTTTGTTTGACTGTGGTATAAATATACAGTTCTATGACTTGAAACAAATTAAAAGCTGTAAGGTAAGCAGAAGAAGAGAATCCACAAGAGAGTAACTCACAGCCTGGAGAATCTGGATCTTTTCACCTATTTCTATCCATGGTGCCAATCATTTTGGAGCTGACTGTACCAATGTAGGTTTAACATTTTTATATCCAATTTCTGTCAGGAGCTGGAGCAGAAAATCATCACTCTGTTGAAAAATGAGCTGAACAAATATAAGAAGATACTGAGTCCAGATTACCCAGAATACTCTGCGGTGAAGGATGAGGAGGATCAATGTAGTTTCCTAGAGGAGGCACTGAAGATCACACTACATGTCCTGAAGAAGATGAATCAGACAGATTTAGCCAACACACTGCAGACAAGTAAGAGCTGCTGGTTTTATTCCATCACTTTCATTTGAAAAGAACAACAATATAAAGTTGTTTTAATTAAAAACTACAGCAATTTCTTTAAAAACAGAGAAATTATCATCATTTACAAACCTTTAAACGGTAGTATAAGTGTATAATACTAGAATGTGTCGTACCGCAGGTCCATATTCAGTTCATCTTTCTAATACTAATGAAAACATTATGAGCAGCAAACTAAAAGATATGGAAAGATTCAATTAGTAAAAAATATTTGATTTTATATTGTTTCACATATTTAAATATTTATCTTCATTCACTTCTGCTTATTAGAGCTGGTCTCCGTTTATCAGAAGAACCTCAAAACCAAGATGATAGAGAAATATAAAAGAATTAATGAGGGAATCTCACAGGATGGATCATCAGTTCTCCTGAGTGAGATCTACACAGAGCTCTACATCACAGAGGGTTGGAGTGGAGACGTCAATAATGAACATGAGGTGAGACAGATTGAAGCGGCATCCAGGAGACCAGCAGCACAGGAGATTCCCATCAAATGCAATGACCTCATCAAAGACACGTCCATCAGAACTGTGCTGACTAAAGGAATCGCTGGGATTGGAAAAACAGTCTCAGTGCAGAAGTTCATTATGGACTGGGCTGAAGGAAAAGCAAATCATGACGTCGTCTTCATACTTCCACTTCCTTTTAGAGAGCTGAACTTGATGAAGCAGGAAAACCTCAGTCTGATGGAACTTCTTCAGCAGTTTTTCCCAGAAATCAGAAGTCTTCCATCATTAGACTGTGCTGCTTATAAAGTTTTATTCATCTTTGATGGTCTGGATGAGTGTCGACTTCCTCTAGATTTTCAGAAGAATAAGATTTTGTGTGATGTAACAGAATCAGCCTCAGTGGATGTGCTGCTGACAAACCTCATCAAGGGAAACCTACTTCCTTCTGCTCACCTCTGGATCACCTCTCGACCAGCTGCAGCCAATCAGATCCCTCCTGAGTGTGTAGACCAGGTAACAGAGGTACGAGGGTTCAGTGACCCTCAGACGGAGGAGTACTTCAGGAAAAGGATCAGTGATGAGAACCTGGCTAGTAAAATCATCACTCACATAAAGTCATCAAGAAGCCTCTACATCATGTGTCACATTCCAGTTTTCTGCTGGATCTCATCCTCTGTTCTAGAGAGAATTCTGGATGGAGCCGAGGGGAAAGAGATCCCCAAAACTCTGACTCAAATGTTCACTTACTTCCTGATCTTTCAGATAAAACACAAGGAACAAAAGTACCATGAGAAATCTGACCCTGATCCACACCAGACCAGAGAGACGATACTGGCACTGGGAAAACTGGCCTTCCAACAGCTGGAGAAAGGAAACCTGATCTTCTATGAGGAAGACCTGACAGAGTGTGGCATTGATCTCAAAAACACATCAGTGTACTCAGGAGTCTGCACCCAGATCTTCAAAAAAGAGGCTGGGCTGCACCTGGGTCAGGTCTTCAGCTTTGTGCACCTGAGTGTTCAGGAGTTTCTGGCTGCTTTATATGTATTTCTTACCTTCATCAACAAAAACAGAAATGTGCTGGTGAAGAAACACACTAGAATTTTTAACATCTGTATAAACTCTATGTCTGACTTTCTGAAGAGTGCATTGGACAAGGCCTTACAAAGTAAGAATGGACACCTGGATCTTTTCCTCCGCTTCCTCCTGGGTCTCTCACTGGAGTCCAATCAGACTCTCTTACGAGGCCTACTGCCACAAACAGGAAGTAGCTCTTACAACAAAGAGGAAACAGTCAGGTACATCAAGGAGAAGATCAGTGAGAATCCCTCTCCAGAGAAATCCATCAATCTGTTCCACTGTCTGAATGAACTGAACGATGATTCTTTAGTGCAGGAAGTCCAACAATACATGAACAGAAGAGGTTTTATTGATCCTGATGAGCTTTCTCCTGCACAGTGGTCGGCTCTGGTATTTGTGTTGCTGAACTCAGATCAGGAGCTGGATGAGTTTGATTTGAGGAAATATTATCCATCACATGAAGGTCTTCTGAAGATGCTGCTAGTGGTGAAAGCTTCTAGAAAAGCTGAGTGAGTCATTTATTATTAAATGTTTGATTTAAGGGTTTATCACTAAAACACTAATGATTAGATTTATGAAGCTGAGAAGGTGAAGAACTAAAGTGTTGCAGTTTGATCTCAAAATGTGTCTGAAACGTACATCTAATTTAATAATATTAAATGTGAAATGGTGGAAAAAATCATCAACCACAGAGCTCCAAAAACATCAGGACTAAATGTAATAGAGACAAATTAATAACAAGTAACAAAGAGAGAAATGCATTAATAATAGACAATCTTTTTAAATAAAGACACTCATGTTAGCATGAAGGAGGCGCTCAGGTGATACTGTGTAATAATCAGATCGTGTTGCTGTACGACAGTATCATCAATCAGACGTGGAGTAAACAGAGCTCAGTTTACATAAACATGACATGTAAATTACGTTTAGACTTGTGCACTGGTTTTATACAGAATGTAGAATTTCACCTGAAAGCAGGAGCAGAAGTACAGTGGTGCTTGAAAGTTTGTGAACCCTTTAGTTTTCTATATTTCTGCATAAATATGACCTAAAACATCATCAGATTTTCACACAAGTCCTAAAAGTAGATAAAGAAAACCCAGTTTGAGACAAATGAGACAAAAATATTGTACTTGGTCATTTATGTATTGAGGAAAATGATCCAATATTACATATTTGTGAGTGGCAAAAGTATGTGAACCTTTGCTTTCAGTATCTGGTGTGACCACCCTTTGCAGCAATAACTGCAACTAAACGTTTCCGGTAACTGTTGATCAGTCCTGCACACCGGCTTGGAGGAATTTTAGCCCATTCCTCCGTACAGAACAGCTTCAACTCTGGGATGTTGGTGGGTTTCCTCACATTAACTGCTCGCTTCAGGTCTTTCAACAACATTTCGATTGGATTAAGGTCAGGACTTTGACTTGGCCATTCCAAAATATTAACTTTATTCTTCTTTAACCATTCTTTGTAGAACGACTTGTGTGCTTAGGGTCGTTGTCTTGCTGCATGACCCACCTTCTCTTGAGATTCAGTTCATGGACAGATGTCCTGACATTTTCCTTAAGAATTCTCTGATATAATTCAGAATTCATTGTTCCATCAATGATGGCAAGCCGTCCTGGCCCAGATGCAGCAAAACAGGCCCAAACCATGATACTACCACCACCATGTTTCACAGATGGGATAAGGTTCTTATGCTGGAATGCAGTGTTTTCCTTTCTCCAAACATAACGCTTTTCATTTAAACCAAAAAGTTCTATTTTGCTCTCATCCGTCCACAAAACATTCTTCCAATAGCCTTCTGGCTTGTCCACGTGATCTGTAGCAAACTGCAGACGAGCAGCAATGTTCTTTTGGAGAGCAGTGGCTTTCTCCTTGCAACCCTGCCATGCACACCATTGTTGTTCAGTGTTCTCCTGATGGTGGACTCATGAACCTTAACATTAGCCAATGTGAGAGAGTTGCTTAGAAGTTACCCTGGGGTCCTTTGTGACCTTGCCGACTATTACACGCCTTGCTCTTGGAGTGATCTTTGTTGGTCGACCACTCCTGGGGAGGGTAACAATGGTTTTGAATTTCCTCCATTTGTCTGACTGTGGATTGGTGGAGTCCAAACTCTTTAGAGATGGTTTTGTAACCTTTCCAGCCTGATGAGCATCAACAACTCTTTTTCTGAGGTCCTCAGAAATCTCCTTTGTTCGTGCCATGATACACTACCACAAACATGTGTTGTGAGGAGCAGATTTTGCTAGATCCCTGTTCTTTAAATAAAACGGGGTGCCCACTCACACCTGATTGTCATCCCATTGATTGAAAACACCTGACTCTAATTTCACCTTCAAATTAACTGTGAATCCTAGTGGTTCACATACTTTTGCCACTCACAAATATTTTTACAATACAATACAATATTTTTGTCTCATTTGTTTAACTGGGTTCTCTTTATCTACTTTTAGGACTTGTGTGAAAATCTGGTGATGTTTTAGGTCATATTTTTGCAGAAATATAGAAAACTCTAAAGGGTTCATAAACTTTCAAGCACCACCGTATTTGTACCTCTAACCCTGAATGTTAGTGACAGCAGTTTCTACGTAGAGTTTCCTGATAATAATTATTTCCCAGTCGTGCTGTGCAGAAATACAGCAGTGAGAGTGAAACCTTTACAGAGTAAAATAGTGAGTAATTATGGAATGTAAATTTAATTTAGATCAAATGATTGAACCATTTCATACTGGTCAGGACCATGGTGGATCCAGTGCTACTCGAAAACACTTGCAAGGACGTAGGAACACACACTGGTGATACACACACACACACAATTAATTTATAATCGGTGGGTAACATTGTATAAATTCTCAGTCACTACACGTCTATAGTTAGCGCTTTCACTATTTTGTAATGTGTAGAAATGTGAAGCTCCGCCCCTTTGTAAATCAGTATATTTGCAGTGCAGTCTGATCTCATCTGATTATTTCTGTCCAGGTTGGATGATTGTAATCTAACAGAGGAAAGTTGTGAAGTTCTGTCCTCAGTTCTCAGTTTAAACTCCTCCAGTCTAAAACATCTGATCCTGAGTAACAATAACCTGAAGGATTCAGGAGTGAAGCTGCTCTCTGCTGGAATGGAGAATCCACACTGTAAACTGGAGATACTGGAGTAAGATCTTCACTTTCACAAAGTTTTATACACATTTATTCATTTACACTAATCACTTCATCCTGGGAAACAATCAGTGTAAACAAATAAACCATCTCAGGGTGACACACACACACACACTTTTAGAGAAAAGGTTAAAATGATTACTGATTCAGCATCATTAGTTCAACTGCTTTCACTTTCATCTGCACTGCAGTCTGGGTAATATTGTAGCAACCCGCTTCTGTGGACAAGAAGGGGTCAGAGCTTTACCCAGAAGGACTTGGGGCTGTGGTATCAAGATCTACCGTGACCGTGTTGTTCAGCGCTTGAAATGGGCTGGCTACGCGAGACATGCATCATCAGCTGTAGGCTGTGCAGCTATGAGTCTGTGTGAATGTGGTATGAATGTCTATGTGTGTCAATGGGTGTTTGTCCACATATTCACAGAAGAAGCACTTCCCATCCCATTTCGTCTTCGACGCCGTAGAAACGCTACAATATTATCAGATCTGCTACTTGGATTCCACTTACTGCTGCAGGGTGACGTCTTTCATTTCTCTGATTGATCTGATTGTTTCTCTCCAGGTTGTGGAAGTGTAATTTAACAGAGGAAAGTTGTGAAGTTCTGTCCTCAGCTCTCAGTTTAAACTCCTCCTGTCTGAAACATCTGAACCTGAGTAACAATAACCTGAAGGATTCAGGAGTGAAGCTGCTCTCTGCTGGACTGGAGAATCCACACTGTAAACTGGAGACAATGGAGTAAGATCTTTACTTTCACACTGTAGATACAGAAGATCTGTTCTAATTAAAAGCATCATTTAAACCAGAAAATGAATGTCACAGACAATGTTTAGGAGTCGTCATACATCATCACATCCTAGCAAGATTGTTTCTTTTACTTTCGTTTCTTTTCAGGAATAAAACTTTTTTTGTTATAATGCATGCACAATCACAGATCCACAGTTAGTGGAAACAGACATTTTAAAAATAATAATTATACATTATTACATAGATTTGTTTGCTTGAAATACAGTGAACAGTAGAACATTTAATTATTATTAACTGAACAAATGTTTGACAAATAAAACAATATAAAGTGTTTCTCCATATTATACTCTACAGCAGAGGTCACTAACAGTGTGTTTACTCGGGGCTCCGGTTTCCTCCCACAGTCCAAAGACATGCAAGTGAGGTGAATTGGAGACACTAAATTGTCCATGATTGTGTTTGATATAACCTTGTGAACTGATGAATCTTGTGTAATGAGTAACTACCGTTCCTGTCATGAATGTAATCAAAGTGTAAAACATGACATTAAAATAGCAATGAACATTTGATTTGACAGTCAGTTATTGATTACATGCAGATGTTGATACAACTACTAGGCTACTTATATACAAGTATAATATATACAGTGTATCACAAAAGTGAGTACACCCCTCACATTTCTGCAAATATTTTATTATATCTTTTCATGGGACAACACTATAGACATGAAACTTGGATATAACTTAGAGTAGTCAGTGTACAGCTTGTATAGCAGTGTAGATTTACTGTCTTCTGAAAATAACTCAACACACAGCCATTAATGTCTAAATAGCTGGCAACATAAGTGAGTACACCCCACAGTGAACATGTCCAAATTGTGCCCAAATGTGTCGTTGTCCCTCCCTGGTGTCATGTGTCAAGGTCCCAGGTGTAAATGGGGAGCAGGGCTGTTAAATTTGGTGTTTTGGGTACAATTCTCTCATACTGGCCACTGGATATTCAACATGGCACCTCATGGCAAAGAACTCTCTGAGGATGTGAGAAATAGAATTGTTGCTCTCCACAAAGATGGCCTGGGCTATAAGAAGATTGCTAACACCCTGAAACTGAGCTACAGCATGGTGGCCAAGGTCATACAGCGGTTTTCCAGGACAGGTTCCACTCGGAACAGGCTTCGCCAGGGTCGACCAAAGAAGTTGAGTCCACGTGTTCGGCGTCATATCCAGAGGTTGGCTTTAAAAAATAGACACATGAGTGCTGCCAGCATTGCTGCAGAGGTTGAAGACGTGGGAGGTCAGCCTGTCAGTGCTCAGACCATACACCGCACACTGCATCAACTCGGTCTGCATGGTTGTCATCCCAGAAGGAAGCTGATGCACAAGAAAGCCCGCAAACAGTTTGCTGAAGACAAGCAGTCCAAGAACATGGATTACTGGAATGCCCTGTGGTCTGACGAGACCAAGATAAACTTGTTTGGCTCAGATGGTGTCCAGCATGTGTGGCGGCGCCCTGGTGAGAAGTACCAAGACAACTGTATCTTGCCTACAGTCAAGCATGGTGGTGGTAGCATCATGGTCTTGGGCTGCATGAGTGTTGCTGGCACTGGGGAGCTGCAGTTCATTGAGGGAAACATGAATTCCAACATGTACTGTGACATTCTGAAACAGAGCATGATCCCCTCCCTTCGAAAACTGGGCCTCACGGCAGTTTTCCAACAGGATAACGACCCCAAACACACCTCCAAGATGACAACTGCCTTGCTGAGGAAGCTGAAGGTAAAGGTGATGGACTAAACCCAATTGAGCACCTGTGGCGCATCCTCAAGTGGAAGGTGGAGGAGTTCAAGGTGTCTAACATCCACCAGCTCCGTGATGTCATCATGGAGGAGTGGAAGAGGATTCCAGTAGCAACCTGTGCAGCTCTGGTGAATTCCATGCCCAGGAGGGTTAAGGCAGTGCTGGATAATAATGGTGGTCACACAAAATATTGACACTTTGGGCACAATTTGGACATGTTCACTGTGGGGTGTACTCACTTATGTTGCCAGCCATTTAGACATTAATGGCTGTGTGTTGAGTTATTTTCAGAAGACAGTAAATCTACACTGCTATACAAGTTGTACACTGACTACTCTAAGTTATATCCAAGTTTTATTTCTATAGTGTTGTCCCATGAAAAGATATAATAAAATATTTGCAGAAATGTGAGGGGTGTACTCACTTTTGTGATACACTGTATATATATATATATATACACACACACACACACATATATATACATATATATACATATATATATATGTATATATTAGGGCTGTCAAACGATTAAAAATTTTAATCGCGATTAATCTCAGAATTTTACATAGTTAATCGCGATTAATCGCATAAAAAAAAAAAAGTGTAAATGTTATAGAAAACAAGGATTTTAAGTGAAATGTTACAATTAAAATGGTGAACATATTTATGCTAAATGTACTGATGTTAAAAACTGCTGGGACAAGAGAAAACTGTAAGGGAGTTTTATTCACTCACATATTAGGCAGTAATACTATCTAGCAGAGAACCTTGACTTCGTATATATGTCAGATGCGCAGTTATTGTAACAGACTTTTCTGTGGTTGTATCGTGACAATGGTTTGATGGACGTTTCTACACGAAGTGAGTGTGTTTTCACTAGGGATGCATCGATACCATTTTTTCCCAACCGAGTACAAGTACATGTATTTTTGTACTCGCCGATACCTATTTAGAATGATGCAATCTGGAGCATTATGGAATAGTTTAGTTTTTAGTGTAAAATAGTGCAGTGGAACAGTTGCTTGCCATCACTAATTGTAAAAAAAAAAAACACCGCACAGACATTATTGAGAAAGCTTCTGACAAGCTAACGTAAACGTTCATTAATAAACGCACGTAATTAACGTTGTGCATACATGCGATGCGATTCTGCTGATTGAAATATTTACTTTAAAAAGATAATACAGTCCGATCCCATCTGAGCCGATTCTATCAGCACGTTCGTGGTTCACCTCGGTAAATCGTAAACGACTCTGAGTCGACTCCCGCTCTGTGGTAATAACCAGTATAATTAAGCCTGAGCTTTATAATGTAAGCGAGTCACACAAAATGTTCTGTAGTATTTGGTGTTTATTTACAACCGCATCATTCATCATAACACTAAACACGGAGAGATGACTGAGAAAAGAAACTCACGCTGCGCTTACAATGAATCGATTCCTGAATCACTTGTATCGACACTGTGAACAGAGAATTGAACACAAACAGCGGTCGCTGCTTTTGTAACCGGTTATCTTCACTGTTAGCTCTATTTTTAAGGGTTTTTTTTGTCAAACGGAACTAAAGAACATTAAACGTGCGTGTGAGTGTGGTCAGTGAGAATAATTCAATCTGTCTCCCGTGGGTGAAAAATGAATTGCTTTAGTTTTAGAAGTGAAAAAATCTCGTAATGTAATTAGTGCGTTAACGGCACTATTTTTTTTTAATCTCTATAAATTGAGATTGCGTTAATGCGTTATTATCGCGTTAACTTCGACAGTCCTAGTATATATATATATATATATATATATATATATATATATACAGTATATATATATATATATATATATATATATATATATATATATATATATATATATAGTTAAACATTCCGGACCTTTGCTTCAAGAAATTTTCTCTAACTGGACCTCTTTAAATTTTAGTTGAATACCCCTGCTCTACAGTATAGAGTGAGCATTTTAAACATTAAACAGAGCCGAAACTGTTTTGTGTTTGTAATGAATAAAGAGAAAATACTGATCTATTATTTCTCTCCAGGTTGGTGTGGTGTAATCTTACAGAGGAAAGTTGTGAAGTTCTGTCCTCAGTTCTCAGTTTAAACTCCTCCAGTCTGAAACATCTGAACCTGGATTACAATAAACTGAAGGATTCAGGAGTGAAGCTGCTCTCTGCTGGACTGGAGAATCCACACTGTAAACTGGAGATACTGGAGTAAGATCTTCACTTTCACACTGTAGATACAGAAGATCTGTTTCACTCTGAAGCATCATTTTAATAGCAACAACCTTAGCGGTTGTTGTATGTGATTCTTTATACGTCATCACATCCTAGCATGGTTCTTTACTGCAGCTCACTAGCTTACCTGAGATTGAATCCTGAACTAGGATCTAATTGAAGGTGGTGATTAAAGTTGTTTGTTTAGTTCACTGTTAGCAAGCTAAGCTTAGAATGTAAACAATAAATCCATCATTATAAAACATCTGGTAATCTGATTCCCCCTCTCTGATTATGAAGCACCTTTAATTAAACTAGAACTGAAATCCTAGGTTCCATTGGTTGGTGTTTTTGGTTTTGAATGTGTAGATGTCGTAATATGATTGTTTCTAAATGACCAGTTGACCATCTAACAAAGATCTACTGAATATTCCACATGTGAATTTTGAAAACCCACTTTAAGTCTGAAATCACATTTTACACTCATTTTGCTGATTCAGCATCATCAATTCAACTGCTTTCACTTCTTTCTGCAATGCAGTCTGGGTAATATTATCAGATCTGCTAATTGGATTCCACCTACTGCTGCAGGTTGACGTCTTTAATTTCTCTGATTGATCTGATTATTTCTCTCCAGGTTGTGGAATTGTGATCTAACAGAGGAAAGTTGTGAAGTTCTGTCCTCAGTTCTCAGTTTAAACTCCTCCAGTCTGAAACATCTAAACCTGAGTTACAATAAACTGAAGAATTCAGGAGTGAAGCTGCTCTCTGCTGGACTGGAGAATCCACACTGTAAACTGGAAAAACTGGAGTAAGATCTTCACTTTCACACTGTAGATACAGAAGATCATTCATACAGAAACTGTTATTGATGTGTGTTAGAGTTTGCTGTTTTACTAACTTTGCCCCACACAAGATAAAACACTTTATCATTAATATAATAGAATAGTTTTACATGTTGAAGATTTCTCAGTGTTGGTGTCTGGTTGTGGATCTGAATGGAGATGGAGGAGGAGGTGGGAGAAGATGATGTATGATTTTTATTAAATGATTTTTTTCTGCAGGTTAAATTGCTGCAGTATTACAGATGAAGGTTTTACTGCTCTGGCTTCAGCTCTGAAATCAAATCCATCATCACGTCTGAGAGAACTGCATCTGACCGAAAATTATTCAGGAGAACCAGGAGTAAAACTACTCAAAAATCTACAGGAGGATCTACAATGTAACCTGGAAGAGCTACAGTGAGTTACTGTTGATTTATACACAGACACAACTAAACACACACACACACACACATACACACACACACACACACACACGCACACGTTACATACACATGCAAGGGTATGTCTTTCTTATTGTATCTCATCTGTATTAGGGTTTTTTAGTATACAATGAATCCGGTAAAATGTTCTATCATTGTTCCAGCTGGTACAGTGTATCACAAAAGTGAGTACACCCCTCACATTTCTGCAAATATTTCATTATATCTTTTCATGGGACAACACTATAGACATGAAACTTGGATATAACTTAGAGTAGTCAGTGTACAGCTTGTATAGCAGTGTAGATTTACTGTCTTCTGAAAATAACTCAACACACAGCCATTAATGTCTAAATAGCTGGCAACATAAGTGAGTACACCCCACAGTGAACATGTCCAAATTGTGCCCAAATGTGTCGTTGTCCCTCCCTGGTGTCATGTGTCAAAGTCCCAGGTGTAAATGGGGAGCAGGGCTGTTAAATTTGGTGTTTTGGGTACAATTCTCTTATACTGGCCACTGGATATTCAACATGGCACCTCATGGCAAAGAACTCTCTGAGGATGTGAGAAATAGAATTGTTGCTCTCCACAAAGATGGCCTGGGCTATAAGAAGATTGCTAACACCCTGAAACTGAGCTACAGCATGGTGGCCAAGGTCATACAGCGGTTTTCCAGGACAGGTTCCACTCGGAACCGGCTTCGCCAGGTTCGACCAAAGAAGTCGAGTCCACGTGTTCGGCGTCATATCCAGAGGTTGGCTTTAAAAAATAGACACATGAGTGCTGCCAGCATTGCTGCAGAGGTTGAAGACGTGGGAGGTCAGCCTGTCAGTGCTCAGATCATACGCCGCACACTGCATCAACTTGGTCTGCATGGTCGTCATCCCAGAAGGAAGCTGACGCACAAGAAAGCCCGCAAACAGTTTGCTGAAGACAAGCAGTCCAAGAACATGGATTACTGGAATGCCCTGTGGTCTGACGAGACCAAGATAAACTTGTTTGGCTCAGATGGTGTCCAGCATGTGTGGCGGCGCCCTGGTGAGAAGTACCAAGACAACTGTATCTTGCCTACAGTCAAGCATGGTGGTGGTAGCATCATGGTCTTGGGCTGCATGAGTGTTGCTGCCACTGGGGAGCTGCAGTTCATTGAGGGAAACATGAATTCCAACATGTACTGTGACATTCTGAAACAGAGCATGATCCCCTCCCTTCGAAAACTGGGCCTCATGGCAGTTTTCCAACAGGATAACGACCCCAAACACAACCTCCAAGATGACAACTGCCTTGCTGAGGAAGCTGAAGGTAAAGGTGATGGACTAAACCCAATTGAGCACCTGTGGCGCATCCTCAAGTGGAAGGTGGAGGAGTTCAAGGTGTCTAACATCCACCAGCTCCGTGATGTCATCATGGAGGAGTGGAAGAGGATTCCAGTAGCAACCTGTGCAGCTCTGGTAAATTCCATGCCCAGGAGGGTTAAGGCAGTGCTGGATAATAATGGTGGTCACACAAAATATTGACATTTTGGGCACAATTTGGACATGTTCACTGTGGGGTGTACTCACTTATGTTGCCAGCCATTTAGACATTAATGGCTGTGTGCTGAGTTATTTTCAGAAGACAGTAAATCTACACTGCTATACAAGTTGTACACTGACTACTCTAAGTTATATCCAAGTTTTATTTCTATAGTGTTGTCCCATGAAAAGATATAATAAAATATTTGCAGAAATGTGAGGGGTGTACTCACTTTTGTGATACACTGTATCTGTGTGTGCTGATGTTTATACTGGTTCAAGTCTGATAGGTGACAGAAACATCTGATCATGTCTGATCTCTTCTACAGCATCTGATTGTAACACACTGAATTAAAAGAAGAAGAAGATGAAGAGCAGTGAAGATAAACACCATCTACTCTTCACACTGGGATTATACAAGCCGTAAACAAAGCTTTCTAAAAAGGAAGGTGTGCTCCTCTCATAACATCACTTCCTGTACAAGATCAACACTCTCAAATCCACTCTGAAGTCCTGATGGACCTTCATCTCCCCCTTCTATACATCACTGCTGAAGTAATGGGATTGGAGAGTCCATCAGGTGTCTGGTACCATCTGTATTAATCTGGTACACTGGACAGGGATTAGGGCTGCAAAATGGTTTAAGGGTCCATGAGGACTGCTTTAGAAAACCCTGCATTAGCTTGATGCATTAGCATGCTGTTCACTGGCCTGTAATGAAGAAGATGTTTAAAGCCACTGGAGATGTTGAGATTCTGCCTGGAGGAGAACATGAGGAGGATTACTCGAGTGGCCAGAGAATCTCCAAGGATCTTTACTGGGAAATTACAGACGTTAGTGAGGTCTCGAGGTCATAACGTCTTCCTACATAACCAGAAGATATTTAGAGGACTGGTGGAAGAAAGTCTCTTCTGTATGATTCCAATACTGGAACTTTCCAAGGGATCTTGTTGAATGGTTAGAACAGACCTAAAAAGACATCCAACAGTAGAGGTGCTGGGTTGAGGGGTACATAAGTCCAAAACAGACAACAGTTTAGTACAGGCTATTACCCACAATCCACTGTGATCCTGTGATGTTTCTCCCAGTAACCAGTTGGTTTTTGGAATTGTATATATTTGCAAAATGAGTCATTTTTATTGACATTTACATATTTGGCATTTAGCAGATACTTATCCAAAGTGACTTACAGTACTGTGACAGTATACTGTCTAGGCAATTAAGGGTTAAGGGTCTTTCTCAAGGGCCCAACAGTGGCAATGTGGCATTAAAGCAATAAACTACAATAAAGATTAAAGCAATAAACTACAATAGATTGAAATGATGATAAACAAAGTGATCATTCTTATTAATGATGTTAAATATAGAAGATGATGATAATGTAAATATTCGATAAAAGTGACAGTAAGTGTAACAGTTCTGTTAATGACTAATAATAATGATAATAACACTAATACATTATCATTGATATTTTGAATAAACCTTGTGTTCATGTTACTGTAATGACTGACAGTATTGTGTAATTATTATTTTGGAAATATATTTTGTATGGAGTTTATATTCTTAATTACTTTTTATCCTGCAGAAATGCAGTGCAGTAAAAAAAAAAAAAGTATTTACCACATTTTCCAGTTTTCTCTATTTATGCGTTGGTCACACTTGTACTGTATGTATCAGACAATAAAACAATTTTTTTTTTTAAATGATGTGTGTGGATCTATGAGGAAAAGTAACCGCACCCTTAGCTACTAAATCAACCAGTTAACCCAGTTCTATTAACTATTTGGTTTAAATAAAACCTTTCTGGTAGCAGGCAGCAGAGATTTAAACTCAGATGTGAAACAAAATTATTGATATGTACCAGTTTGAAATAGAATACAAAGCCATTACTTAAGCTCTGGGACTCCAACAAACCACAGTAAAAGCCATTATCCACAAATGGAAAAAAAACCTTAAACATTTGCCATCACTTTAAGCTTTACTAACTTAAGGGGCCCTAATTTGTTTAATCAGCAATGCCTTACATCTGATGTGTCATAAAGCATAAACTAAACATTATGTGAATTGGTGGGCTCCTCAATATATACAGTAGGTGCACATTATATGCAGTATGAGAATATAAAAAATACAGTGTATCACAAAAGTGAGTACACCCCTCACATTTCTGCAGATATTTAAGTATATCTTTTCATGGGACAACACTGACAAAATGACACTTTGACACAATGAAAAGTAGTCTGTGTGCAGCTTATATAACAGTGTAAATTTATTCTTCCCTCAAAATAACTCAATATACAGCCATTAATGTCTAAACCACCGGCAACAAAAGTGAGTACACCCCTTAGTGAAAGTTCCTGAAGTGTCAATATTTTGTGTGGCCACCATTATTTCCCAGAACTGCCTTAACTCTCCTGGGCATGGAGTTTACCAGAGCTTCACAGGTTGCCACTGGAATGCTTTTCTACTCCTCCATGACGACATCACGGAGCTGGCGGATATTCGAGACTTTGCGCTCCTCCACATTCCGCTTGAGGATGCCCCAAAGATGTTCTATTGGGTTTAGGTCTGGAGACATGCTTGGCCAGTCCATCACCTTTACCCTCAGCCTCTTCAATAAAGCAGTGGTCGTCTTAGAGGTGTGTTTGGGGTCATTATCATGCTGGAACACTGCCCTGCGACCCAGTTTCCGGAGGGAGGGGATCATGCTCTGCTTCAGTATTTCACAGTACATATTGGAGTTCATGTGTCCCTCAATGAAATGTAACTCCCCAACACCTGCTGCACTCATGCAGCCCCAGACCATGGCATTCCCACCACCATGCTTGACTGTAGGTATGACACACTTATCTTTGTACTCCTCACCTGATTGCCGCCACACATGCTTGAGACCATCTGAACCAAACAAATTAATCTTGGTCTC